>NC_137717.1:7699495-8042683 GCF_964034855.1 Anser brachyrhynchus
TTTTTGATGGCAGAAAGTGGCACCGTACGTGTTTTTTCGGGTCTAACTCGGGTTCAGCTTCTTGTTCCGGTTAGGGTTATGTTTCGGGTTGTTAGGAAAGAGTGAAGGCGCAGAGTCCTGTTGAGTGTGGGGTTGCGTAAAGGCTCCCCCAGGGAGTTCAGGTGTACCCAAAGGCTTCCGCTGAGAGCACTTTTTGATGGCAGAAAGTGGCACCGTACGTGTTTTTTCGGGTCTAACTCGGGTTCAGCTTCTTGTTCCGGTTAGGGTTATGTTTAGGGTTGTTAGGAAAGAGTGAAGGCGCAGAGTCCTGTTGAGTGTGGGGTTGCGTTAAGGCTCCCCCAGGGAGTTCACGTGTACCCAAAGGCTTCCGCTGAGAGCACTTTTTGATGGCAGAAAGTGGCACCGTACGTGTTTTTTCGGGTCTAACTCGGGTTCAGCTTCTTGTTCCGGTTAGGGTTATGTTTAGGTTTGTTAGGAAAGTGTGAAGACACAGAGTCCTGTTGAGTGTGGGGTTGCGTAAAGGCTCCCCCAGGGAGTTCAGGTGTACCCAAAGGCTTCCGCTGAGAGCACTTTTTGATGGCAGAAAGTGGCACCGTACGTGTTTTTTCGGGTCTAACTCGGGTTCAGCTTCTTGTTCCGGTTAGGGTTATGTTTAGGGTTGTTAGGAAAGAGTGAAGACGCAGAGTCCTGTTGAGTGTGGGGTTGCGTAAAGGCTCCCCCAGGGAGTTCAGGTGTACCCAAAGGCTTCCGCTGAGAGCACTTTTTGATGGCAGAAAGTGGCACCGTCCGTGTTTTTTCGGGTCTAACTCGGGTTCAGCTTCTTGTTCCGGTTAGGGTTATGTTTAGGGTTGTTAGGAAAGAGTGAAGGCGCAGAGTCCTGTTGAGTGTGGGGTTGCGTAAAGGCTCCCCCAGGGAGTTCAGGTGTACCCAAAGGCTTCCGCTGAGAGCACTTTTTGATGGCAGAAAGTGGCACCGTCCATGTTTTTTCGGGTCTAACTCGGGTTCAGCTTCTTGTTCCGGTTAGGGTTATGTTTAGGGTTGTTAGGAAAGAGTGAAGACGCAGAGTCCTGTTGAGTGTGGGGTTGCGTAAAGGCTCCCCCAGGGAGTTCAGGTGTACCCAAAGGCTTCCGCTGAGAGCACTTTTTGATGGCAGAAAGTGGCACCGTACGTGTTTTTTCGGGTCTAACTCGGGTTCAGCTTCTTGTTCCGGTTAGGGTTATGTTTCGGGTTGTTAGGAAAGAGTGAAGGCGCAGAGTCCTGTTGAGTGTGGGGTTGCGTAAAGGCTCCCCCAGGGAGTTCAGGTGTAGCCAAAGGCTTCCGCTGAGAGCACTTTTTGATGGCAGAAAGTGGCACCGTACGTGTTTTTTCGGGTCTAACTCGGGTTCAGCTTCTTGTTCCGGTTAGGGTTATGTTTAGGGTTGTTAGGAAAGAGTGAAGACGCAGAGTCCTGTTGAGTGTGGGGTTGCGTAAAGGCTCCCCCAGGGAGTTCCGGTGTACCCAAAGGCTTCCGCTGAGAGCACTTTTTGATGGCAGAAAGTGGCACCGTACGTGTTTTTTCGGGTCTAACTCGGGTTCAGCTTCTTGTTGCGGTTAGGGTTATGTTTCGGGTTGTTAGGAAAGAGTGAAGGCGCAGAGTCCTGTTGAGTGTGGGGTTGCGTAAAGGCTCCCCCAGGGAGTTCAGGTGTAGCCAAAGGCTTCCGCTGAGAGCACTTTTTGATGGCAGAAAGTGGCACCGTACGTGTTTTTTCGGGTCTAACTCGGGTTCAGCTTCTTGTTCCGGTTAGGGTTATGTTTCGGGTTGTTAGGAAAGAGTGAAGGCGCAGAGTCCTGTTGAGTGTGGGGTTGCGTAAAGGCTCCCCCAGGGAGTTCAGGTGTACCCAAAGGCTTCCGCTGAGAGCACTTTTTGATGGCAGAAAGTGGCACCGTACGTGTTTTTTCGGGTCTAACTCGGGTTCAGCTTCTTGTTCCGGTTAGGGTTATGTTTAGGGTTGTTAGGAAAGAGTGAAGGCGCAGAGTCCTGTTGAGTGTGGGGTTGCGTTAAGGCTCCCCCAGGGAGTTCACGTGTACCCAAAGGCTTCCGCTGAGAGCACTTTTTGATGGCAGAAAGTGGCACCGTACGTGTTTTTTCGGGTCTAACTCGGGTTCAGCTTCTTGTTCCGGTTAGGGTTATGTTTAGGTTTGTTAGGAAAGTGTGAAGACACAGAGTCCTGTTGAGTGTGGGGTTGCTTAAAGGCTCCCCCAGGGAGTTCAGGTGTAGCCAAAGGCTTCCGCTGAGAGCACTTTTTGATGGCAGAAAGTGGCACCGTACGTGTTTTTTCGGGTCTAACTCGGGTTCAGCTTCTTGTTCCGGTTAGGGTTATGTTTAGGGTTGTTAGGAAAGAGTGAAGACGCAGAGTCCTGTTGAGTGTGGGGTTGCGTAAAGGCTCCCCCAGGGAGTTCAGGTGTACCCAAAGGCTTCCGCTGAGAGCACTTTTTGATGGCAGAAAGTGGCACCGTCCGTGTTTTTTCGGGTCTAACTCGGGTTCAGCTTCTTGTTCCGGTTAGGGTTATGTTTAGGGTTGTTAGGAAAGAGTGAAGGCGCAGAGTCCTGTTGAGTGTGGGGTTGCATAAAGGCTCCCCCAGGGAGTTCAGGTGTACCCAAAGGCTTCCGCTGAGAGCACTCTTTGATGGCAGAAAGTGGCACTGTACGTGTTTTTTCGGGTCTAACTCGGGTTCAGCTTCTTGTTCCGGTTAGGGTTATGTTTAGGGTTGTTAGGAAAGAGTGAAGGCGCAGAGTCCTGTTGAGTGTGGGGTTGCGTAAAGGCTCCCCCAGGGAGTTCAGGTGTACCCAAAGGCTTCCGCTGAGAGCACTTTTTGATGGCAGAAAGTGGCACCGTACGTGTTTTTTCGGGTCTAACTCGGGTTCAGCTTCTTGTTCCGGTTAGGGTTATGTTTAGGGTTGTTAGGAAAGAGTGAAGACGCAGAGTCCTGTTGAGTGTGGGGTTGCGTAAAGGCTCCCCCAGGGAGTTCAGGTGTAGCCAACGGCTTCCGCTGAGAGCACTTTTTGATGGCAGAAAGTGGCACCGTACGTGTTTTTTCGGGTCTAACTCGGGTTCAGCTTCTTGTTCCGGTTAGGGTTATGTTTAGGGTTGTTAGGAAAGAGTGAAGGCGCAGAGTCCTGTTGAGTGTGGGGTTGCGTAAAGGCTCCCCCAGGGAGTTCAGGTGTACCCAAAGGCTTCCGCTGAGAGCACTTTTTGATGGCAGAAAGTGGCACCGTACGTGTTTTTTCGGGTCTAACTCGGGTTCAGCTTCTTGTTCCGGTTAGGGTTATGTTTAGGGTTGTTAGGAAAGAGTGAAGACGCAGAGTCCTGTTGAGTGTGGGGTTGCGTAAAGGCTCCCCCAGGGAGTTCAGGTGTACCCAAAGGCTTCCGCTGAGAGCACTTTTTGATGGCAGAAAGTGGCACCGTACGTGTTTTTTCGGGTCTAACTCGGGTTCAGCTTCTTGTTCCGGTTTGGGTTATGTTTAGGGTTGTTAGGAAAGAGTGAAGGCGCAGAGTCCTGTTGAGTGTGGGGTTGCGTAAAGGCTCCCCCAGGGAGTTCACGTGTACCCAAAGGCTTCCTCTGAGAGCACTTTTTGATGGCAGAAAATGGCACCGTCCGTGTTTTTTCGGGTCTAACTCGGGTTCAGCTTCTTGTTCCGGTTAGGGTTATGTTTAGGGTTGTTAGGAAAGAGTGAAGTCGCAGAGTACTGTTGAGTGTGGGGTTGCGTAAAGGCTCCCCCAGGGAGTTCAGGTGTACCCAAAGGCTTCCGCTGAGAGCACTTTTTGATGGCAGAAAGTGGCACCGTACGTGTTTTTTCGGGTCTAACTCGGGTTCAGCTTCTTGTTCCGGTTAGGGTTATGTTTAGGGTTGTTAGGAAAGAGTGAAGACGCAGAGTCCTGTTGAGTGTGGCGTTGCGTTAAGGCTCCCCCAGGGAGTTCAGGTGTACCTAAAGGCTTCCGCTGAGAGCACTTTTTGATGGCAGAAAGTGGCACCGTCCGTGTTTTTTCGGGTCTAACTCGGGTTCAGCTTCTTGTTCCGGTTAGGGTTATGTTTAGGGTTGTTAGGAAAGAGTGAAGACACAGAGTCCTGTTGAGTGTGGGGTTGCGTAAAGGCTCCCCCAGGGAGTTCAGGTGTACCCAAAGGCTTCCGCTGAGAGCACTTTTTGATGGCAGAAAGTGGCACCGTACGTGTTTTTCGGGTCTAACTCGGGTTCAGCTTCTTGTTGCGGTTAGGGTTATGTTTAGGGGTGTTAGGAAAGAGTGAAGGCGCAGAGTCCTGTTGAGTGTGGGGTTGCGTAAAGGCTCCCCCAGGGAGTTCAGGTGTACCCAAAGGCTTCCGCTGAGAGCACTTTTTGATGGCAGAAAGTGGCACCGTACGTGTTTTTCGGGTCTAACTCGGGTTCAGCTTCTTGTTCCGGTTAGGGTTATGTTTAGGGTTGTTAGGAAAGAGTGAAGACGCAGAGTCCTGCTGAGTGTGGGGTTGCGTAAAGGCTCCCCCAGGGAGTTCAGGTGTAGCCAAAGGCTTCCGCTGAGAGCACTTTTTGATGGCAGAAAGTGGCACCGTACGTGTTTTTTCGGGTCTAACTCGGGTTCAGCTTCTTGTTCCGGTTAGGGTTATGTTTAGGGTTGTTAGGAAAGAGTGAAGACGCAGAGTCCTGTTGAGTGTGGGGTTGCGTAAAGGCTCCCCCAGGGAGTTCAGGTGTACCCAAAGGCTTCCGCTGAGAGCACTTTTTGATGGCATAAAGTGGCACCGTCCGTGTTTTTTCGGGTCTAACTCGGGTTCAGCTTCTTGTTGCGGTTAGGGTTATGTTTAGGGTTGTTAGGAAAGAGTGAAGACGCAGAGTCCTGTTGAGTGTGGGGTTGCGTAAAGGCTCCCCCAGGGAGTTCAGGTGTACCCAAAGGCTTCCGCTGAGAGCACTTTTTGATGGCAGAAAGTGGCACCGTACGTGTTTTTTCGGGTCTAACTCGGGTTCAGCTTCTTGTTGCGGTTAGGGTTATGTTTAGGGTTGTTAGGAAAGAGTGAAGGCGCAGAGTCCTGTTGAGTGTGGGGTTGCGTAAAGGCTCCCCCAGGGAGTTCACGTGTACCCAAAGGCTTCCGCTGAGAGCACTTTTTGATGGCAGAAAGTGGCACCGTACGTGTTTTTTCGGGTCTAACTCGGGTTCAGCTTCTTGTTCCGGTTAGGGTTATGTTTAGGGTTGTTAGGAAAGAGTGAAGTCGCAGAGTCCTGTTGAGTGTGGGGTTGCGTAAAGGCTCCCCCAGGGAGTTCAGGTGTACCCAAAGGCTTCCGCTGAGAGCACTTTTTGATGGCAGAAAGTGGCACCGTACGTGTTTTTTCGGGTCTAACTCGGGTTCAGCTTCTTGTTCCGGTTAGGGTTATGTTTAGGGTTGTTTGGAAAGAGTGAAGACGCAGAGTCCTGTTGAGTGTGGGGTTGCGTTAAGGCTCTCCCAGGGAGTTCAGGTGTACCTAAAGGCTTCCGCTGAGAGCACTTTTTGATGGCAGAAAGTGGCACCGTCCGTGTTTTTTCGGGTCTAACTCGGGTTCAGCTTCTTGTTCCGGTTAGGGTTATGTTTAGGGTTGTTAGGAAAGAGTGAAGACGCAGAGTCCTGTTGAGTGTGGGGTTGCGTAAAGGCTCCCCCAGGGAGTTCAGGTGTACCCAAAGGCTTCCGCTGAGAGCACTTTTTGATGGCAGAAAGTGGCACCGTCCGTGTTTTTTCGGGTCTAACTCGGGTTCAGCTTCTTGTTCCGGTTAGGGTTATGTTTAGGGTTGTTAGGAAAGAGTGAAGGCGCAGAGTCCTGTTGAGTGTGGGGTTGCGTAAAGGCTCCCCCAGGGAGTTCAGGTGTAGCCAAAGGCTTCCGCTGAGAGCACTTTTTGATGGCAGAAAGTGGCACCGTCCGTGTTTTTTCGGGTCTAACTCGGGTTCAGCTTCTTGTTCCGGTTAGGGTTATGTTTAGGGTTGTTAGGAAAGAGTGAAGACGCAGAGTCCTGTTGAGTGTGGGGTTGCGTAAAGGCTCCCCCAGGGAGTTCAGGTGTACCCAAAGGCTTCCGCTGAGAGCACTTTTTGATGGCAGAAAGTGGCACCGTCCGTGTTTTTTCGGGTCTAACTCGGGTTCAGCTTCTTGTTCCGGTTAGGGTTATGTTTCGGGTTGTTAGGAAAGAGTGAAGACGCAGAGTCCTGTTGAGTGTGGGGTTGCGTAAAGGCTCCCCCAGGGAGTTCAGGTGTACCCAAAGGCTTCCGCTGAGAGCACTTTTTGATGGCAGAAAGTGGCACCGTACGTGTTTTTTCGGGTCTAACTCGGGTTCAGCTTCTTGTTCCGGTAAGGGTTATGTTTAGGGTTGTTAGGAAAGAGTGAAGGCGCAGAGTCCTGTTGAGTGTGGGGTTGCGTAAAGGCTCCCCCAGGGAGTTCAGGTGTACCCAAAGGCTTCCGCTGAGAGCACTTTTTGATGGCAGAAAGTGGCACCGTCCGTGTTTTTTCGGGTCTAACTCGGGTTCAGCTTCTTGTTCCGGTTAGGGTTATGTTTAGGGTTGTTAGGAAAGAGTGAAGACACAGAGTCCTGTTGAGTGTGGGGTTGCGTAAAGGCTCCCCCAGGGAGTTCAGGTGTACCCAAAGGCTTCCGCTGAGAGCACTTTTTGATGGCAGAAAGTGGCACCGTCCGTGTTTTTTCAGGTCTAACTCGGGTTCAGCTTCTTGTTCCGGTTAGGGTTATGTTTAGGGTTGTTAGGAAAGAGTGAAGACGCAGAGTCCTGTTGAGTGTGGGGTTGCGTAAAGGCTCCCCCAGGGAGTTCAGGTGTACCCAAAGGCTTCCGCTGAGAGCACTTTTTGATGGCAGAAAGTGGCACCGTCCGTGTTTTTTCGGGTCTAACTCGGGTTCAGCTTCTTGTTGCGGTTAGGGTTATGTTTAGGGTTGTTAGGAAAGAGTGAAGACGCAGAGTCCTGTTGAGTGTGGGGTTGCGTAAAGGCTCCCCCAGGGAGTTCAGGTGTACCCAAAGGCTTCCGCTGAGAGCACTTTTTGATGGCAGAAAGTGGCACCGTACGTGTTTTTTCGGGTCTAACTCGGGTTCAGCTTCTTGTTGCGGTTAGGTTTATGTTTAGGGTTGTTAGGAAAGAGTGAAGACGCAGAGTCCTGTTGAGTGTGGGGTTGCGTAAAGGCTCCCCCAGGGAGTTCCGGTGTACCCAAAGGCTTCCGCTGAGAGCACTTTTTGATGGCAGAAAGTGGCACCGTACGTGTTTTTTCGGGTCTAACTCGGGTTCAGCTTCTTGTTCCGGTAAGGGTTATGTTTAGGGTTGTTAGGAAAGAGTGAAGGCGCAGAGTCCTGTTGAGTGTGGGGTTGCGTAAAGGCTCCCCCAGGGAGTTCAGGTGTACCCAAAGGCTTCCGCTGAGAGCACTTTTTGATGGCAGAAAGTGGCACCGTACGTGTTTTTTCGGGTCTAATTTAGGTTCAGCTTCTTGTTCCGGTTAGGGTTATGTTTAGGGTTGTTAGGAAAGAGTGAAGGCGCAGAGTCCTGTTGAGTGTGGGGTTGCGTAAAGGCTCCCCCAGGGAGTTCAGGTGTACCCAAAGGCTTCCGCTGAGAGCACTTTTTGATGGCAGAAAGTGGCACCGTATGTGTTTTTTCGGGTCTAACTCGGGTTCAGCTTCTTGTTCCGGTTAGGGTTATGTTTAGGGTTGTTAGGAAAGAGTGAAGACGCAGAGTCCTGTTGAGTGTGGGGTTGCGTAAAGGCTCCCCCAGGGAGTTCAGGTGTACCCAAAGGCTTCCGCTGAGAGCACTTTTTGATGGCAGAAAGTGGCACCGTCCGTGTTTTTTCGGGTCTAACTCGGGTTCAGCTTCTTGTTGCGGTTAGGGTTATGTTTAGGGTTGTTAGGAAAGAGTGAAGACGCAGAGTCCTGTTGAGTGTGGGGTTGCGTAAAGGCTCCCCCAGGGAGTTCAGGTGTACCCAAAGGCTTCCGCTGAGAGCACTTTTTGATGGCAGAAAGTGGCACCGTACGTGTTTTTTCGGGTCTAACTCGGGTTCAGCTTCTTGTTCCGGTAAGGGTTATGTTTAGGGTTGTTAGGAAAGAGTGAAGGCGCAGAGTCCTGTTGAGTGTGGGGTTGCGTAAAGGCTCCCCCAGGGAGTTCAGGTGTACCCAAAGGCTTCCGCTGAGAGCACTTTTTGATGGCAGAAAGTGGCACCGTACGTGTTTTTTCGGGTCTAATTTAGGTTCAGCTTCTTGTTCCGGTTAGGGTTATGTTTAGGGTTGTTAGGAAAGAGTGAAGGCGCAGAGTCCTGTTGAGTGTGGGGTTGCGTAAAGGCTCCCCCAGGGAGTTCAGGTGTACCCAAAGGCTTCCGCTGAGAGCACTTTTTGATGGCAGAAAGTGGCACCGTATGTGTTTTTTCGGGTCTAACTCGGGTTCAGCTTCTTGTTCCGGTTAGGGTTATGTTTAGGGTTGTTAGGAAAGAGTGAAGACGCAGAGTCCTGTTGAGTGTGGGGTTGCGTAAAGGCTCCCCCAGGGAGTTCAGGTGTACCCAAAGGCTTCCGCTGAGAGCACTTTTTGATGGCAGAAAGTGGCACCGTACGTGTTTTTTCGGGTCTAACTCGGGTTCAGCTTCTTGTTGCGGTTAGGGTTATGTTTAGGGTTGTTAGGAAAGAGTGAAGACGCAGAGTCCTGTTGAGTGTGGGGTTGCGTAAAGGCTCCCCCAGGGAGTTCAGGTGTACCCAAAGGCTTCCGCTGAGAGCACTTTTTGATGGCATAAAGTGGCACCGTACGTGTTTTTTCGGGTCTAACTCGGGTTCAGCTTCTTGTTGCGGTTAGGGTTATGTTTCAGGTTGTTAGGAAAGAGTGAAGTCGCAGAGTCCTGTTGAGTGTGGGGTTGCTTAAAGGCTCCCCCAGGGAGTTCAGGTGTACCCAAAGGCTTCCGCTGAGAGCACTTTTTGATGGCAGAAAGTGGCACCGTCCGTGTTTTTTCGGGTCTAACTCGGGTTCAGCTTCTTGTTCCGGTTAGGGTTATGTTTAGGGTTGTTAGGAAAGAGTGAAGACGCAGAGTCCTGTTGAGTGTGGGGTTGCGTAAAGGCTCCCCCAGGGAGTTCAGGTGTAGCCAACGGCTTCCGCTGAGAGCACTTTTTGATGGCAGAAAGTGGCACCGTACGTGTTTTTTCGGGTCTAACTCGGGTTCAGCTTCTTGTTCCGGTTAGGGTTATGTTTAGGGTTGTTAGGAAAGAGTGAAGGCGCAGAGTCCTGTTGAGTGTGGGGTTGCGTAAAGGCTCCCCCAGGGAGTTCAGGTGTACCCAAAGGCTTCTGCTGAGAGCACTTTTTGATGGCAGAAAGTGGCACCGTACGTGTTTTTTCGGGTCTAACTCGGGTTCAGCTTCTTGTTCCGGTTAGGGTTATGTTTAGGGTTGTTAGGAAAGAGTGAAGGCGCAGAGTCCTGTTGAGTGTGGGGTTGCGTAAAGGCTCCCCCAGGGAGTTCACGTGTACCCAAAGGCTTCCGCTGAGAGCACTTTTTGATGGCAGAAAGTGGCACCGTACGTGTTTTTTCGGGTCTAACTCGGGTTCAGCTTCTTGTTCCGGTTAGGGTTATGTTTAGGGTTGTTAGGAAAGAGTGAAGACGCAGAGTCCTGTTGAGTGTGGGGTTGCGTAAAGGCTCCCCCAGGGAGTTCAGGTGTACCCAAAGGCTTCCGCTGAGAGCACTTTTTGATGACAGAAAGTGGCACCGTACGTGTTTTTTCGGGTCTAACTTGGGTTCAGCTTCTTGTTCCGGTTAGGTTTATGTTTCGGGTTGTTAGGAAAGAGTGAAGGCGCAGAGTCCTGTTGAGTGTGGGGTTGCGTAAAGGCTCCCCCAGGGAGTTCAGGTGTAGCCAAAGGCTTCCGCTGAGAGCACTTTTTGATGGCAGAAAGTGGCACCGTCCGTGTTTTTTCGGGTCTAACTCGGGTTCAGCTTCTTGTTCCGGTTAGGGTTATGTTTCGGGTTGTTAGGAAAGAGTGAAGACGCAGAGTCCTGTTGAGTGTGGGGTTGCGTAAAGGCTCCCCCAGGGAGTTCAGGTGTACCCAAAGGCTTCCGCTGAGAGCACTTTTTGATGGCAGAAAGTGGCACCGTACGTGTTTTTTCGGGTCTAACTCGGGTTCAGCTTCTTGTTCCGGTTAGGGTTATGTTTCGGGTTGTTAGGAAAGAGTGAAGACGCAGAGTCCTGTTGAGTGTGGGGTTGCGTAAAGGCTCCCCCAGGGAGTTCAGGTGTACCCAAAGGCTTCCGCTGAGAGCACTTTTTGATGGCAGAAAGTGGCACCGTACGTGTTTTTTCGGGTCTAACTCGGGTTCAGCTTCTTGTTGCGGTTAGGGTTATGTTTAGGGTTGTTAGGAAAGAGTGAAGACGCAGAGTCCTGTTGAGTGTGGGGTTGCGTAAAGGCTCCCCCAGGGAGTTCCGGTGTACCCAAAGGCTTCCGCTGAGAGCACTTTTTGATGGCAGAAAGTGGCACCGTACGTGTTTTTTCGGGTCTAACTCGGGTTCAGCTTCTTGTTCCGGTTAGGGTTATGTTTCGGGTTGTTAGGAAAGAGTGAAGGCGCAGAGTCCTGTTGAGTGTGGGGTTGCGTAAAGGCTCCCCCAGGGAGTTCACGTGTACCCAAAGGCTTCCGCTGAGAGCACTTTTTGATGGTAGAAAGTGGCACCGTACGTGTTTTTTCGGGTCTAACTCGGGTTCAGCTTCTTGTTCCGGTTAGGGTTATGTTTAGGGTTGTTAGGAAAGAGTGAAGGCGCAGAGTCCTGTTGAGTGTGGGGTTGTCTTAAGGCTCCCCCAGGGAGTTCAGGTGTACCCAAAGGCTTCCGCTGAGAGCACTTTTTGATGGCAGAAAGTGGCACCGTACGTGTTTTTTCGGGTCTAACTCGGGTTCAGCTTCTTGTTGCGGTTACGGTTATGTTTAGGGTTGTTAGGAAAGAGTGAAGACACAGAGTCCTGTTGAGTGTGGGGTTGCGTAAAGGCTCCCCCAGGGAGTTCACGTGTACCCAAAGGCTTCCGCTGAGAGCACTTTTTGATGGCAGAAAGTGGCACCGTACGTGTTTTTTCGGGTCTAACTCGGGTTCAGCTTCTTGTTGCGGTTAGGGTTATGTTTAGGGTTGTTAGGAAAGAGTGAAGACGCAGAGTCCTGTTGAGTGTGGGGTTGCGTAAAGGCTCCCCCAGGGAGTTCAGGTGTACCCAAAGGCTTCCGCTGAGAGCACTTTTTGATGGCAGAAAGTGGCACCGTACGTGTTTTTTCGGGTCTAACTCGGGTTCAGCTTCTTGTTCCGGTTAGGGTTATGTTTAGGGTTGTTAGGAAAGAGTGAAGACGCAGAGTCCTGTTGAGTGTGGGGTTGCGTAAAGGCTCCCCCAGGGAGTTCAGGTGTACCCAAAGCCTTCCACTGAGAGCACTTTTTGATGGCAGAAAGTGGCACCGTACGTGTTTTTTCGGGTCTAACTCGGGTTCAGCTTCTTTTTGCGGTTAGGGTTATGTTTAGGGTTGTTAGGAAAGAGTGAAGGCGTAGAGTCCTGTTGAGTGTGGGGTTGCATAAAGGCTCCCCCAGGGAGTTCAGGTGTAGCCAAAGGCTTCCGCTGAGAGCACTTTGATGGCAGAAAGTGGCACCGTACGTGTTTTTTCGGGTCTAACTCGGGTTCAGCTTCTTGTTCCGGTTAGGGTTATGTTTAGGGTTGTTAGGAAAGAGTGAAGACGCAGAGTCCTGTTGAGTGTGGGGTTGCGTAAAAGCTCCCCCAGGGAGTTCAGGTGTACCCAAAGGCTTCCGCTGAGAGCACTTTTTGATGGCAGAAAGTGGCACCGTACGTGTTTTTTCGGGTCTAACTCGGGTTCAGCTTCTTGTTCCGGTTAGGGTTATGTTTCGGGTTGTTAGGAAAGAGTGAAGGCGCAGAGTCCTGTTGAGTGTGGGGTTGCGTAAAGGCTCCCCCAGGGAGTTCCGGTGTACCCAAAGGCTTCCGCTGAGAGCACTTTTTGATGGCAGAAAGTGGCACCGTCCGTGTTTTTTCGGGTCTAACTCGGGTTCAGCTTCTTGTTCCGCTTAGGGTTATGTTTCGGGTTGTTAGGAAAGAGTGAAGGCGCAGAGTCCTGTTGAGTGTGGGGTTGCGTAAAGGCTCCCCCAGGGAGTTCACGTGTACCCAAAGGCTTCCGCTGAGAGCACTTTTTGATGGCAGAAAGTGGCACCGTACGTGTTTTTTCGGGTCTAACTCGGGTTCAGCTTCTTGTTCCGGTTAGGGTTATGTTTAGGGTTGTTAGGAAAGAGTGAAGGCGCAGAGTCCTGTTGAGTGTGGGGTTGCGTTAAGGCTCCCCCAGGGAGTTCACGTGTACCCAAAGGCTTCCGCTGAGAGCACTTTTTGATGGCAGAAAGTGGCACCGTACGTGTTTTTTCGGGTCTAACTCGGGTTCAGCTTCTTGTTCCGGTTAGGGTTATGTTTAGGGTTGTTAGGAAAGAGTGAAGACACAGAGTCCTGTTGAGTGTGGGGTTGCGTAAAGGCTCCCCCAGGGAGTTCAGGTGTACCCAAAGGCTTCCGCTGAGAGCACTTTTTGATGGCAGAAAGTGGCACCGTACGTGTTTTTTCGGGTCTAACTCGGGTTCAGCTTCTTGTTCCGGTTAGGGTTATGTTTAGGGTTGTTAGGAAAGAGTGAAGGCGCAGAGTCCTGTTGAGTGTGGGGTTGCGTAAAGGCTCCCCCAGGGAGTTCAGGTGTAGCCAAAGGCTTCCGCTGAGAGCACTTTTTGATGGCAGAAAGTGGCACCGTACGTGTTTTTTCGGGTCTAACTCGGGTTCAGCTTCTTGTTCCGGTTAGGGTTATGTTTAGGGTTGTTAGGAAAGAGTGAAGGCGTAGAGTCCTGTTGAGTGTGGGGTTGCATAAAGGCTCCCCCAGGGAGTTCAGGTGTAGCCAAAGGCTTCCGCTGAGAGCACTTTGATGGCAGAAAGTGGCACCGTACGTGTTTTTTCGGGTCTAACTCGGGTTCAGCTTCTTGTTCCGGTTAGGGTTATGTTTAGGGTTGTTAGGAAAGAGTGAAGACGCAGAGTCCTGTTGAGTGTGGGGTTGCGTAAAAGCTCCCCCAGGGAGTTCAGGTGTACCCAAAGGCTTCCGCTGAGAGCACTTTTTGATGGCAGAAAGTGGCACCGTACGTGTTTTTTCGGGTCTAACTCGGGTTCAGCTTCTTGTTCCGGTTAGGGTTATGTTTCGGGTTGTTAGGAAAGAGTGAAGGCGCAGAGTCCTGTTGAGTGTGGGGTTGCGTTAAGGCTCCCCCAGGGAGTTCCGGTGTACCCAAAGGCTTCCGCTGAGAGCACTTTTTGATGGCAGAAAGTGGCACCGTCCGTGTTTTTTCGGGTCTAACTCGGGTTCAGCTTCTTGTTCCGCTTAGGGTTATGTTTCGGGTTGTTAGGAAAGAGTGAAGGCGCAGAGTCCTGTTGAGTGTGGGGTTGCGTAAAGGCTCCCCCAGGGAGTTCACGTGTACCCAAAGGCTTCCGCTGAGAGCACTTTTTGATGGCAGAAAGTGGCACCGTACGTGTTTTTTCGGGTCTAACTCGGGTTCAGCTTCTTGTTCCGGTTAGGGTTATGTTTAGGGTTGTTAGGAAAGAGTGAAGGCGCAGAGTCCTGTTGAGTGTGGGGTTGCGTTAAGGCTCCCCCAGGGAGTTCACGTGTACCCAAAGGCTTCCGCTGAGAGCACTTTTTGATGGCAGAAAGTGGCACCGTACGTGTTTTTTCGGGTCTAACTCGGGTTCAGCTTCTTGTTCCGGTTAGGGTTATGTTTAGGGTTGTTAGGAAAGAGTGAAGACACAGAGTCCTGTTGAGTGTGGGGTTGCGTAAAGGCTCCCCCAGGGAGTTCAGGTGTACCCAAAGGCTTCCGCTGAGAGCACTTTTTGATGGCAGAAAGTGGCACCGTACGTGTTTTTTCGGGTCTAACTCGGGTTCAGCTTCTTGTTCCGGTTAGGGTTATGTTTAGGGTTGTTAGGAAAGAGTGAAGACGCAGAGTCCTGTTGAGTGTGGGGTTGCGTAAAGGCTCCCCCAGGGAGTTCAGGTGTAGCCAAAGGCTTCCGCTGAGAGCACTTTTTGATGGCAGAAAGTGGCACCGTCCGTGTTTTTTCGGGTCTAACTCGGGTTCAGCTTCTTGTTGCGGTTAGGGTTATGTTTAGGGTTGTTAGGAAAGAGTGAAGACGCAGAGTCCTGTTGAGTGTGGGGTTGCGTAAAAGCTCCCCCAGGGAGTTCAGGTGTACCCAAAGGCTTCCGCTGAGAGCACTTTTTGATGGCAGAAAGTGGCACCGTACGTGTTTTTTCGGGTCTAACTCGGGTTCAGCTTCTTGTTCCGGTTAGGGTTATGTTTCGGGTTGTTAGGAAAGAGTGAAGGCGCAGAGTCCTGTTGAGTGTGGGGTTGCGTAAAGGCTCCCCCAGGGAGTTCCGGTGTACCCAAAGGCTTCCGCTGAGAGCACTTTTTGATGGCAGAAAGTGGCACCGTACGTGTTTTTTCGGGTCTAACTCGGGTTCAGCTTCTTGTTCCGCTTAGGGTTATGTTTCGGGTTGTTAGGAAAGAGTGAAGGCGCAGAGTCCTGTTGAGTGTGGGGTTGCGTAAAGGCTCCCCCAGGGAGTTCACGTGTACCCAAAGGCTTCCGCTGAGAGCACTTTTTGATGGCAGAAAGTGGCACCGTACGTGTTTTTTCGGGTCTAACTCGGGTTCAGCTTCTTGTTCCGGTTAGGGTTATGTTTAGGGTTGTTAGGAAAGAGTGAAGGCGCAGAGTCCTGTTGAGTGTGGGGTTGCGTTAAGGCTCCCCCAGGGAGTTCACGTGTACCCAAAGGCTTCCGCTGAGAGCACTTTTTGATGGCAGAAAGTGGCACCGTACGTGTTTTTTCGGGTCTAACTCGGGTTCAGCTTCTTGTTCCGGTTAGGGTTATGTTTAGGGTTGTTAGGAAAGAGTGAAGACACAGAGTCCTGTTGAGTGTGGGGTTGCGTAAAGGCTCCCCCAGGGAGTTCAGGTGTACCCAAAGGCTTCCGCTGAGAGCACTTTTTGATGGCAGAAAGTGGCACCGTACGTGTTTTTTCGGGTCTAACTCGGGTTCAGCTTCTTGTTCCGGTTAGGGTTATGTTTCGGGTTGTTAGGAAAGAGTGAAGGCGCAGAGTCCTGTTGAGTGTGGGGTTGCGTAAAGGCTCCCCCAGGGAGTTCACGTGTACCCAAAGGCTTCCGCTGAGAGCACTTTTTGATGGCAGAAAGTGGCACCGTACGTGTTTTTTTGGGTCTAACTCGGGTTCAGCTTCTTGTTCCGGTTAGGGTTATGTTTCGGGTTGTTAGGAAAGAGTGAAGTCGCAGAGTCCTGTTGAGTGTGGGGTTGCGTAAAGGCTCCCCCAGGGAGTTCAGGTGTACCCAAAGGCTTCCGCTGAGAGCACATTTTGATGGCAGAAAGTGGCACCGTACGTGTTTTTTCGGGTCTAACTCGGGTTCAGCTTCTTGTTCCGGTTAGGGTTATGTTTCGGGTTGTTAGGAAAGAGTGAAGGCGCAGAGTCCTGTTGAGTGTGGGGTTGCGTTAAGGCTCCCCCAGGGAGTTCAGGTGTAGCCAAAGGCTTCCGCTGAGAGCACTTTTTGATGGCAGAAAGTGGCACCGTACGTGTTTTTTCGGGTCTAACTCGGGTTCAGCTTCTTGTTCCGGTTAGGGTTATGTTTAGGGTTGTTAGGAAAGAGTGAAGGCGCAGAGTCCTGTTGAGTGTGGGGTTGCATAAAGGCTCCCCCAGGGAGTTCAGGTGTACCCAAAGGCTTCCGCTGAGAGCACTTTTTGATGGCAGAAAGTGGCACCGTACGTGTTTTTTCGGGTCTAACTCGGGTTCAGCTTCTTGTTGCGGTTAGGGTTATGTTTAGGGTTGTTAGGAAAGAGTGAAGACGCAGAGTCCTGTTGAGTGTGGGGTTGCGTAAAGGCTCCCCCAGGGAGTTCCGGTGTACCCAAAGGCTTCCGCTGAGAGCACTTTTTGATGGCAGAAAGTGGCACCGTCCGTGTTTTTTCTGGTCTAACTCGGGTTCAGCTTCTTGTTCCGGTTAGGGTTATGTTTCGGGTTGTTAGGAAAGAGTGAAGACGCAGAGTCCTGTTGAGTGTGGGGTTGCGTAAAGGCTCCCCCAGGGAGTTCAGGTGTACCCAAAGGCTTCCGCTGAGAGCACTTTTTGATGGCAGAAAGTGGCACCGTACGTGTTTTTTCGGGTCTAACTCGGGTTCAGCTTCTTGTTCCGGTTAGGGTTATGTTTCGGGTTGTTAGGAAAGAGTGAAGGCGCAGAGTCCTGTTGAGTGTGGGGTTGCGTAAAGGCTCCCCCAGGGAGTTCAGGTGTACCCAAAGGCTTCCGCTGAGAGCACTTTTTGATGGCAGAAAGTGGCACCGTACGTGTTTTTTCGGGTCTAACTCGGGTTCAGCTTCTTGTTCCGGTTAGGGTTATGTTTCGGGTTGTTAGGAAAGAGTGAAGGCGCAGAGTCCTGTTGAGTGTGGGGTTGCGTAAAGGCTCCCCCAGGGAGTTCAGGTGTAGCCAAAGGCTTCCGCTGAGAGCACTTTTTGATGGCAGAAAGTGGCACCGTCCGTGTTTTTTCGGGTCTAACTCGGGTTCAGCTTCTTGTTCCGGTTAGGGTTATGTTTAGGGTTGTTAGGAAAGAGTGAAGACGCAGAGTCCTGTTGAGTGTGGGGTTGCGTAAAGGCTCCCCCAGGGAGTTCCGGTGTACCCAAAGGCTTCCGCTGAGAGCACTTTTTGATGGCAGAAAGTGGCACCGTACGTGTTTTTTCGGGTCTAACTCGGGTTCAGCTTCTTGTTCCGCTTAGGGTTATGTTTAGGGTTGTTAGGAAAGAGTGAAGGCGCAGAGTCCTGTTGAGTGTGGGGTTGCGTAAAGGCTCCCCCAGGGAGTTCAGGTGTACCCAAAGGCTTCCGCTGAGAGCACTTTTTGATGGCAGAAAGTGGCACCGTACGTGTTTTTTCGGGTCTAACTCGGGTTCAGCTTCTTGTTCCGGTTAGGGTTATGTTTAGGGTTGTTAGGAAAGAGTGAAGGCGCAGAGTCCTGTTGAGTGTGGGGTTGTCTTAAGGCTCCCCCAGGGAGTTCACGTGTACCCAAAGGCTTCCGCTGAGAGCACTTTTTGATGGCAGAAAGTGGCACCGTCCGTGTTTTTTCGGGTCTAACTCGGGTTCAGCTTCTTGTTCCGGTTAGGGTTATGTTTAGGGTTGTTAGGAAAGAGTGAAGACACAGAGTCCTGTTGAGTGTGGGGTTGCGTAAAGGCTCCCCCAGGGAGTTCAGGTGTGCCCAAAGGCTTCCGCTGAGAGCACTTTTTGATGGCAGAAAGTGGCACCGTACGTGTTTTTTCGGGTCTAACTCGGGTTCAGCTTCTTGTTCCGGTTAGGGTTATGTTTAGGGTTGTTAGGAAAGAGTGAAGGCGCAGAGTCCTGTTGAGTGTGGGGTTGCGTAAAGGCTCCCCCAGGGAGTTCAGGTGTAGCCAAAGGCTTCCGCTGAGAGCACTTTTTGATGGCAGAAAGTGGCACCGTCCGTGTTTTTTCGGGTCTAACTCGGGTTCAGCTTCTTGTTGCGGTTAGGGTTATGTTTAGGGTTGTTAGGAAAGAGTGAAGACGCAGAGTCCTGTTGAGTGTGGGGTTGCGTAAAGGCTCCCCCAGGGAGTTCCGGTGTACCCAAAGGCTTCCGCTGAGAGCACTTTTTGATGGCAGAAAGTGGCACCGTACGTGTTTTTTCGGGTCTAACTCGGGTTCAGCTTCTTGTTCCGGTTAGGGTTATGTTTCGGGTTGTTAGGAAAGAGTGAAGACGCAGAGTCCTGTTGAGTGTGGGGTTGCGTAAAGGCTCCCCCAGGGAGTTCAGGTGTACCCAAAGGCTTCCGCTGAGAGCACTTTTTGATGGCAGAAAGTGGCACCGTCCGTGTTTTTTCGGGTCTAACTCGGGTTCAGCTTCTTGTTCCGGTTAGGGTTATGTTTCGGGTTGTTAGGAAAGAGTGAAGGCGCAGAGTCCTGTTGAGTGTGGGGTTGCGTAAAGGCTCCCCCAGGGAGTTCAGGTGTACCCAAAGGCTTCCGCTGAGAGCACTTTTTGATGGCAGAAAGTGGCACCGTACGTGTTTTTTCGGGTCTAACTCGGGTTCAGCTTCTTGTTCCGGTTAGGGTTATGTTTCGGGTTGTTAGGAAAGAGTGAAGGCGCAGAGTCCTGTTGAGTGTGGGGTTGCGTAAAGGCTCCCCCAGGGAGTTCACGTGTACCCAAAGGCTTCCGCTGAGAGCACTTTTTGATGGCAGAAAGTGGCACCGTACGTGTTTTTTTGGGTCTAACTCGGGTTCAGCTTCTTGTTCCGGTTAGGGTTATGTTTCGGGTTGTTAGGAAAGAGTGAAGTCGCAGAGTCCTGTTGAGTGTGGGGTTGCGTAAAGGCTCCCCCAGGGAGTTCAGGTGTACCCAAAGGCTTCCGCTGAGAGCACTTTTTGATGGCAGAAAGTGGCACCGTCCGTGTTTTTTCGGGTCTAACTCGGGTTCAGCTTCTTGTTCCGGTTAGGGTTATGTTTAGGGTTGTTAGGAAAGAGTGAAGGCGCAGAGTCCTGTTGAGTGTGGGGTTGCGTTAAGGCTCCCCCAGGGAGTTCAGGTGTACCCAAAGGCTTCCGCTGAGAGCACTTTTTGATGGCAGAAAGTGGCACCGTACGTGTTTTTTCGGGTCTAACTCGGGTTCAGCTTCTTGTTCCGGTTAGGGTTATGTTTAGGTTTGTTAGGAAAGTGTGAAGACACAGAGTCCTGTTGAGTGTGGGGTTGCGTAAAGGCTCCCCCAGGGAGTTCAGGTGTAGCCAAAGGCTTCCGCTGAGAGCACTTTTTGATGTCAGAAAGTGGCACCGTACGTGTTTTTTCGGGTCTAACTCGGGCTCAGCTTCTTGTTCCGGTTAGGGTTATGTTTCGGGTTGTTAGGAAAGAGTGAAGGCGCAGAGTCCTGTTGAGTGTGGGGTTGCATAAAGGCTCCCCCAGGGAGTTCAGGTGTACCCAAAGGCTTCCGCTGAGAGCACTTTTTGATGGCAGAAAGTGGCACCGTACGTGTTTTTTCGGGTCTAACTCGGGTTCAGCTTCTTGTTGCGGTTAGGGTTATGTTTAGGGTTGTTAGGAAAGAGTGAAGACGCAGAGTCCTGTTGAGTGTGGGGTTGCGTAAAGGCTCCCCCAGGGAGTTCCGGTGTACCCAAAGGCTTCCGCTGAGAGCACTTTTTGATGGCAGAAAGTGGCACCGTACGTGTTTTTTCGGGTCTAACTCGGGTTCAGCTTCTTGTTCCGGTTAGGGTTATGTTTCGGGTTGTTAGGAAAGAGTGAAGACGCAGAGTCCTGTTGAGTGTGGGGTTGCGTAAAGGCTCCCCCAGGGAGTTCAGGTGTACCCAAAGGCTTCCGCTGAGAGCACTTTTTGATGGCAGAAAGTGGCACCGTACGTGTTTTTTCGGGTCTAACTCGGGTTCAGCTTCTTGTTCCGGTTAGGGTTATGTTTCGGGTTGTTAGGAAAGAGTGAAGGCGCAGAGTCCTGTTGAGTGTGGGGTTGCGTAAAGGCTCCCCCAGGGAGTTCAGGTGTACCCAAAGGCTTCCGCTGAGAGCACTTTTTGATGGCAGAAAGTGGCACCGTACGTGTTTTTTCGGGTCTAACTCGGGTTCAGCTTCTTGTTCCGGTTAGGGTTATGTTTCGGGTTGTTAGGAAAGAGTGAAGGCGCAGAGTCCTGTTGAGTGTGGGGTTGCGTAAAGGCTCCCCCAGGGAGTTCACGTGTACCCAAAGGCTTCCGCTGAGAGCACTTTTTGATGGCAGAAAGTGGCACCGTACGTGTTTTTTTGGGTCTAACTCGGGTTCAGCTTCTTGTTCCGGTTAGGGTTATGTTTCGGGTTGTTAGGAAAGAGTGAAGGCGCAGAGTCCTGTTGAGTGTGGGGTTGCGTAAAGGCTCCCCCAGGGAGTTCAGGTGTACCCAAAGGCTTCCGCTGAGAGCACTTTTTGATGGCAGAAAGTGGCACCGTACGTGTTTTTTCGGGTCTAACTCGGGTTCAGCTTCTTGTTCCGGTTAGGGTTATGTTTAGGGTTGTTAGGAAAGAGTGAAGGCGCAGAGTCCTGTTGAGTGTGGGGTTGCGTTAAGGCTCCCCCAGGGAGTTCAGGTGTACCCAAAGGCTTCCGCTGAGAGCACTTTTTGATGGCAGAAAGTGGCACCGTACGTGTTTTTTCGGGTCTAACTCGGGTTCAGCTTCTTGTTCCGGTTAGGGTTATGTTTAGGTTTGTTAGGAAAGTGTGAAGACACAGAGTCCTGTTGAGTGTGGGGTTGCGTAAAGGCTCCCCCAGGGAGTTCAGGTGTAGCCAAAGGCTTCCGCTGAGAGCACTTTTTGATGGCAGAAAGTGGCACCGTACGTGTTTTTTCGGGTCTAACTCGGGCTCAGCTTCTTGTTCCGGTTAGGGTTATGTTTAGGGTTGTTAGGAAAGAGTGAAGGCGCAGAGTCCTGTTGAGTGTGGGGTTGCATAAAGGCTCCCCCAGGGAGTTCAGGTGTACCCAAAGGCTTCCGCTGAGAGCACTTTTTGATGGCAGAAAGTGGCACCGTACGTGTTTTTTCGGGTCTAACTCGGGTTCAGCTTCTTGTTCCGGTTAGGGTTATGTTTAGGGTTGTTAGGAAAGAGTGAAGGCGCAGAGTCCTGTTGAGTGTGGGGTTGCGTAAAGGCTCCCCCAGGGAGTTCAGGTGTACCCAAAGGCTTCCGCTGAGAGCACTTTTTGATGGCAGAAAGTGGCACCGTACGTGTTTTTTCGGGTCTAACTCGGGTTCAGCTTCTTGTTGCGGTTAGGGTTATGTTTAGGGTTGTTAGGAAAGAGTGAAGACGCAGAGTCCTGTTGAGTGTGGGGTTGCGTAAAGGCTCCCCCAGGGAGTTCAGGTGTACCCAAAGGCTTCCGCTGAGAACACTTTTTGATGGCAGAAAGTGGCACCGTCCGTGTTTTTTCTGGTCTAACTCGGGTTCAGCTTCTTGTTCCGGTTAGGGTTATGTTTCGGGTTGTTAGGAAAGAGTGAAGACGCAGAGTCCTGTTGAGTGTGGGGTTGCGTAAAGGCTCCCCCAGGGAGTTCAGGTGTACCCAAAGGCTTCCGCTGAGAGCACTTTTTGATGGCAGAAAGTGGCACCGTACGTGTTTTTTCGGGTCTAACTCGGGTTCAGCTTCTTGTTCCGTTTAGGGTTATGTTTAGCGTTGTTAGGAAAGAGTGAAGGCGCAGAGTCCTGTTGAGTGTGGGGTTGCATAAAGGCTCCCCCAGGGAGTTCAGGTGTACCCAAAGGCTTCCGCTGAGAGCACTCTTTGATGGCAGAAAGTGGCACCGTACGTGTTTTTTCGGGTCTAACTCGGGTTCAGCTTCTTGTTCCGGTTAGGGTTATGTTTAGGGTTGTTAGGAAAGAGTGAAGACGCAGAGTCCTGTTGAGTGTGGGGTTGCGTAAAGGCTCCCCCAGGGAGTTCCGGTGTACCCAAAGGCTTCCGCTGAGAGCACTTTTTGATGGCAGAAAGTGGCACCGTACGTGTTTTTTCGGGTCTAACTCGGGTTCAGCTTCTTGTTCCGGTTAGGGTTATGTTTAGGGTTGTTAGGAAAGAGTGAAGGCGCAGAGTCCTGTTGAGTGTGGGGTTGCGTAAAGGCTCCCCCAGGGAGTTCACGTGTACCCAAAGGCTTCCGCTGAGAGCACTTTTTGATGGCAGAAAGTGGCACCGTACGTGTTTTTTCGGGTCTAACTCGGGTTCAGCTTCTTGTTCCGGTTAGGGTTATGTTTCGGGTTGTTAGGAAAGAGTGAAGGCGCAGAGTCCTGTTGAGTGTGGGGTTGCGTAAAGGCTCCCCCAGGGAGTTCAGGTGTACCCAAAGGCTTCCGCTGAGAGCACTTTTTGATGGCAGAAAGTGGCACCGTACGTGTTTTTTCGGGTCTAACTCGGGTTCAGCTTCTTGTTCCGGTTAGGGTTATGTTTAGGTTTGTTAGGAAAGTGTGAAGACACAGAGTCCTGTTGAGTGAGGGGTTGCGTAAAGGCTCCCCCAGGGAGTTCAGGTGTAGCCAAAGGCTTCCGCTGAGAGCACTTTTTGATGGCAGAAAGTGGCACCGTACGTGTTTTTTCGGGTCTAACTCGGGTTCAGCTTCTTGTTCCGGTTAGGGTTATGTTTCGGGTTGTTAGGAAAGAGTGAAGACGCAGAGTCCTGTTGAGTGTGGGGTTGCGTAAAGGCTCCCCCAGGGAGTTCAGGTGTACCCAAAGGCTTCCGCTGAGAGCACTTTTTGATGGCAGAAAGTGGCACCGTACGTGTTTTTTCGGGTCTAACTCGGGTTCAGCTTCTTGTTGCGGTTAGGGTTATGTTTAGGGTTGTTAGGAAAGAGTGAAGGCGCAGAGTCCTGTTGAGTGTGGGGTTGCGTAAAGGCTCCCCCAGGGAGTTCCGGTGTACCCAAAGGCTTCCGCTGAGAGCACTTTTTGATGGCAGAAAGTGGCACCGTACGTGTTTTTTCTGGTCTAACTCGGGTTCAGCTTCTTGTTCCGCTTAGGGTTATGTTTCGGGTTGTTAGGAAAGAGTGAAGGCGCAGAGTCCTGTTGAGTGTGGGGTTGCGTAAAGGCTCCCCCAGGGAGTTCACGTGTACCCAAAGGCTTCCGCTGAGAGCACTTTTTGATGGCAGAAAGTGGCACCGTACGTGTTTTTTTGGGTCTAACTCGGGTTCAGCTTCTTGTTCCGGTTAGGGTTATGTTTCGGGTTGTTAGGAAAGAGTGAAGGCGCAGAGTCCTGTTGAGTGTGGGGTTGCGTAAAGGCTCCCCCAGGGAGTTCAGGTGTACCCAAAGGCTTCCGCTGAGAGCACTTTTTGATGGCAGAAAGTGGCACCGTACGTGTTTTTTCGGGTCTAACTCGGGTTCAGCTTCTTGTTCCGGTTAGGGTTATGTTTAGGGTTGTTAGGAAAGAGTGAAGGCGCAGAGTCCTGTTGAGTGTGGGGTTGCGTTAAGGCTCCCCCAGGGAGTTCAGGTGTACCCAAAGGCTTCCGCTGAGAGCACTTTTTGATGGCAGAAAGTGGCACCGTACGTGTTTTTTCGGGTCTAACTCGGGTTCAGCTTCTTGTTCCGGTTAGGGTTATGTTTAGGTTTGTTAGGAAAGTGTGAAGACACAGAGTCCTGTTGAGTGTGGGGTTGCGTAAAGGCTCCCCCAGGGAGTTCAGGTGTAGCCAAAGGCTTCCGCTGAGAGCACTTTTTGATGGCAGAAAGTGGCACCGTACGTGTTTTTTCGGGTCTAACTCGGGCTCAGCTTCTTGTTCCGGTTAGGGTTATGTTTAGGGTTGTTAGGAAAGAGTGAAGGCGCAGAGTCCTGTTGAGTGTGGGGTTGCGTAAAGGCTCCCCCAGGGAGTTCAGGTGTAGCCAAAGGCTTCCGCTGAGAGCACTTTTTGATGGCAGAAAGTGGCACCGTACGTGTTTTTTCGGGTCTAACTCGGGTTCAGCTTCTTGTTGCGGTTAGGGTTATGTTTAGGGTTGTTAGGAAAGAGTGAAGACGCAGAGTCCTGTTGAGTGTGGGGTTGCGTAAAGGCTCCCCCAGGGAGTTCCGGTGTACCCAAAGGCTTCCGCTGAGAGCACTTTTTGATGGCAGAAAGTGGCACCGTACGTGTTTTTTCGGGTCTAACTCGGGTTCAGCTTCTTGTTCCGCTTAGGGTTATGTTTCGGGTTGTTAGGAAAGAGTGAAGGCGCAGAGTCCTGTTGAGTGTGGGGTTGCGTAAAGGCTCCCCCAGGGAGTTCACGTGTACCCAAAGGCTTCCGCTGAGAGCACTTTTTGATGGCAGAAAGTGGCACCGTACGTGTTTTTTTGGGTCTAACTCGGGTTCAGCTTCTTGTTCCGGTTAGGGTTATGTTTCGGGTTGTTAGGAAAGAGTGAAGGCGCAGAGTCCTGTTGAGTGTGGGGTTGCGTAAAGGCTCCCCCAGGGAGTTCAGGTGTACCCAAAGGCTTCCGCTGAGAGCACTTTTTGATGGCAGAAAGTGGCACCGTACGTGTTTTTTCGGGTCTAACTCGGGTTCAGCTTCTTGTTCCGGTTAGGGTTATGTTTAGGGTTGTTAGGAAAGAGTGAAGGCGCAGAGTCCTGCTGAGTGTGGGGTTGCGTTAAGGCTCCCCCAGGGAGTTCAGGTGTACCCAAAGGCTTCCGCTGAGAGCACTTTTTGATGGCAGAAAGTGGCACCGTACGTGTTTTTTCGGGTCTAACTCGGGTTCAGCTTCTTGTTCCGGTTAGGGTTATGTTTAGGTTTGTTAGGAAAGTGTGAAGACACAGAGTCCTGTTGAGTGTGGGGTTGCGTAAAGGCTCCCCCAGGGAGTTCAGGTGTAGCCAAAGGCTTCCGCTGAGAGCACTTTTTGATGGCAGAAAGTGGCACCGTACGTGTTTTTTCGGGTCTAACTCGGGCTCAGCTTCTTGTTCCGGTTAGGGTTATGTTTAGGGTTGTTAGGAAAGAGTGAAGGCGCAGAGTCCTGTTGAGTGTGGGGTTGCATAAAGGCTCCCCCAGGGAGTTCAGGTGTACCCAAAGGCTTCCGCTGAGAGCACTCTTTGATGGCAGAAAGTGGCACCGTACGTGTTTTTTCGGGTCTAACTCGGGTTCAGCTTCTTGTTCCGGTTAGGGTTATGTTTAGGGTTGTTAGGAAAGAGTGAAGGCGCAGAGTCCTGTTGAGTGTGGGGTTGCGTAAAGGCTCCCCCAGGGAGTTCAGGTGTACCCAAAGGCTTCCGCTGAGAGCACTTTTTGATGGCAGAAAGTGGCACCGTACGTGTTTTTTCGGGTCTAACTCGGGTTCAGCTTCTTGTTGCGGTTAGGGTTATGTTTAGGGTTGTTAGGAAAGAGTGAAGACGCAGAGTCCTGTTGAGTGTGGGGTTGCGTAAAGGCTCCCCCAGGGAGTTCAGGTGTACCCAAAGGCTTCCGCTGAGAACACTTTTTGATGGCAGAAAGTGGCACCGTCCGTGTTTTTTCTGGTCTAACTCGGGTTCAGCTTCTTGTTCCGGTTAGGGTTATGTTTCGGGTTGTTAGGAAAGAGTGAAGACGCAGAGTCCTGTTGAGTGTGGGGTTGCGTAAAGGCTCCCCCAGGGAGTTCAGGTGTACCCAAAGGCTTCCGCTGAGAGCACTTTTTGATGGCAGAAAGTGGCACCGTACGTGTTTTTTCGGGTCTAACTCGGGTTCAGCTTCTTGTTCCGGTTAGGGTTATGTTTCGGGTTGTTAGGAAAGAGTGAAGTCGCAGAGTCCTGTTGAGTGTGGGGTTGCGTAAAGGCTCCCCCAGGGAGTTCACGTGTACCCAAAGGCTTCCGCTGAGAGCACTTTTTGATGGCAGAAAGTGGCACCGTACGTGTTTTTTTGGGTCTAACTCGGGTTCAGCTTCTTGTTCCGGTTAGGGTTATGTTTCGGGTTGTTAGGAAAGAGTGAAGGCGCAGAGTCCTGTTGAGTGTGGGGTTGCGTAAAGGCTCCCCCAGGGAGTTCAGGTGTACCCAAAGGCTTCCGCTGAGAGCACTTTTTGATGGCAGAAAGTGGCACCGTACGTGTTTTTTCGGGTCTAACTCGGGTTCAGCTTCTTGTTCCGGTTAGGGTTATGTTTAGGGTTGTTAGGAAAGAGTGAAGGCGCAGAGTCCTGTTGAGTGTGGGGTTGCGTTAAGGCTCCCCCAGGGAGTTCAGGTGTACCCAAAGGCTTCCGCTGAGAGCACTTTTTGATGGCAGAAAGTGGCACCGTACGTGTTTTTTCGGGTCTAACTCGGGTTCAGCTTCTTGTTCCGGTTAGGGTTATGTTTAGGTTTGTTAGGAAAGTGTGAAGACACAGAGTCCTGTTGAGTGTGGGGTTGCGTAAAGGCTCCCCCAGGGAGTTCAGGTGTAGCCAAAGGCTTCCGCTGAGAGCACTTTTTGATGGCAGAAAGTGGCACCGTACGTGTTTTTTCGGGTCTAACTCGGGCTCAGCTTCTTGTTCCGGTTAGGGTTATGTTTAGGGTTGTTAGGAAAGAGTGAAGGCGCAGAGTCCTGTTGAGTGTGGGGTTGCATAAAGGCTCCCCCAGGGAGTTCAGGTGTACCCAAAGGCTTCCGCTGAGAGCACTCTTTGATGGCAGAAAGTGGCACCGTACGTGTTTTTTCGGGTCTAACTCGGGTTCAGCTTCTTGTTCCGGTTAGGGTTATGTTTAGGGTTGTTAGGAAAGAGTGAAGGCGCAGAGTCCTGTTGAGTGTGGGGTTGCATAAAGGCTCCCCCAGGGAGTTCAGGTGTACCCAAAGGCTTCCGCTGAGAGCACTTTTGGATGGCAGAAAGTGGCACCGTACGTGTTTTTTCGGGTCTAACTCGGGTTCAGCTTCTTGTTGCGGTTAGGGTTATGTTTAGGGTTGTTAGGAAAGAGTGAAGACGCAGAGTCCTGTTGAGTGTGGGGTTGCGTAAAGGCTCCCCCAGGGAGTTCAGGTGTACCCAAAGGCTTCCGCTGAGAACACTTTTTGATGGCAGAAAGTGGCACCGTCCGTGTTTTTTCTGGTCTAACTCGGGTTCAGCTTCTTGTTCCGGTTAGTGTTATGTTTCGGGTTGTTAGGAAAGAGTGAAGACGCAGAGTCCTGTTGAGTGTGGGGTTGCGTAAAGGCTCCCCCAGGGAGTTCAGGTGTACCCAAAGGCTTCCGCTGAGAGCACTTTTTGATGGCAGAAAGTGGCACCGTACGTGTTTTTTCGGGTCTAACTCGGGTTCAGCTTCTTGTTCCGTTTAGGGTTATGTTTAGGGTTGTTAGGAAAGAGTGAAGGCGCAGAGTCCTGTTGAGTGTGGGGTTGCATAAAGGCTCCCCCAGGGAGTTCAGGTGTACCCAAAGGCTTCCGCTGAGAGCACTCTTTGATGGCAGAAAGTGGCACCGTACGTGTTTTTTCGGGTCTAACTCGGGTTCAGCTTCTTGTTCCGGTTAGGGTTATGTTTAGGGTTGTTAGGAAAGAGTGAAGGCGCAGAGTCCTGTTGAGTGTGGGGTTGCGTAAAGGCTCCCCCAGGGAGTTCAGGTGTACCCAAAGGCTTCCGCTGAGAGCACTTTTTGATGGCAGAAAGTGGCACCGTACGTGTTTTTTCGGGTCTAACTCGGGTTCAGCTTCTTGTTGCGGTTAGGGTTATGTTTCGGGTTGTTAGGAAAGAGTGAAGACGCAGAGTCCTGTTGAGTGTGGGGTTGCGTAAAGGCTCCCCCAGGGAGTTCAGGTGTACCCAAAGGCTTCCGCTGAGAACACTTTTTGATGGCAGAAAGTGGCACCGTCCCTGTTTTTTCTGGTCTAACTCGGGTTCAGCTTCTTGTTCCGGTTAGGGTTATGTTTCGGGTTGTTAGGAAAGAGTGAAGACGCAGAGTCCTGTTGAGTGTGGGGTTGCGTAAAGGCTCCCCCAGGGAGTTCAGGTGTACCCAAAGGCTTCCGCTGAGAGCACTTTTTGATGGCAGAAAGTGGCACCGTACGTGTTTTTTCGGGTCTAACTCGGGTTCAGCTTCTTGTTCCGGTTAGGGTTATGTTTAGGGTTGTTAGGAAAGAGTGAAGACGCAGAGTCCTGTTGAGTGTGGGGTTGCGTAAAGGCTCCCCCAGGGAGTTCCGGTGTACCCAAAGGCTTCCGCTGAGAGCACTTTTTGATGGCAGAAAGTGGCACCGTACGTGTTTTTTCGGGTCTAACTCGGGTTCAGCTTCTTGTTCCGGTTAGGGTTATGTTTAGGGTTGTTAGGAAAGAGTGAAGGCGCAGAGTCCTGTTGAGTGTGGGGTTGCGTAAAGGCTCCCCCAGGGAGTTCACGTGTACCCAAAGGCTTCCGCTGAGAGCACTTTTTGATGGCAGAAAGTGGCACCGTACGTGTTTTTTCGGGTCTAACTCGGGTTCAGCTTCTTGTTCCGGTTAGGGTTATGTTTCGGGTTGTTAGGAAAGAGTGAAGGCGCAGAGTCCTGTTGAGTGTGGGGTTGCGTAAAGGCTCCCCCAGGGAGTTCAGGTGTACCCAAAGGCTTCCGCTGAGAGCACTTTTTGATGGCAGAAAGTGGCACCGTACGTGTTTTTTCGGGTCTAACTCGGGTTCAGCTTCTTGTTCCGGTTAGGGTTATGTTTAGGGTTGTTAGGAAAGTGTGAAGACACAGAGTCCTGTTGAGTGTGGGGTTGCGTAAAGGCTCCCCCAGGGAGTTCAGGTGTAGCCAAAGGCTTCCGCTGAGAGCACTTTTTGATGACAGAAAGTGGCACCGTCCGTGTTTTTTCGGGTCTAACTCGGGTTCAGCTTCTTGTTCCGGTTAGGGTTATGTTTAGGGTTGTTAGGAAAGAGTGAAGACGCAGAGTCCTGTTGAGTGTGGGGTTGCGTAAAGGCTCCCCCAGGGAGTTCAGGTGTACCCAAAGGCTTCCGCTGAGAGCACTTTTTGATGGCAGAAAGTGGCACCGTACGTGTTTTTTCGGGTCTAACTCGGGTTCAGCTTCTTGTTCCGGTTAGGGTTATGTTTAGGGTTGTTAGGAAAGAGTGAAGGCGCAGAGTCCTGTTGAGTGTGGGGTTGCATAAAGGCTCCCCCAGGGAGTTCAGGTGTACCCAAAGGCTTCCGCTGAGAGCACTCTTTGATGGCAGAAAGTGGCACCGTCCGTGTTTTTTCGGGTCTAACTCGGGTTCAGCTTCTTGTTCCGGTTAGGGTTATGTTTAGGGTTGTTAGGAAAGAGTGAAGGCGCAGAGTCCCGTTGAGTGTGGGGTTGCGTAAAGGCTCCCCCAGGGAGTTCAGGTGTACCCAAAGGCTTCCGCTGAGAGCACTTTTTGATGGCAGAAAGTGGCACCGTACGTGTTTTTTCGGGTCTAACTCGGGTTCAGCTTCTTGTTCCGGTTAGGGTTATGTTTAGGGTTGTTAGGAAAGAGTGAAGGCGCAGAGTCCTGTTGAGTGTGGGGTTGCATAAAGGCTCCCCCAGGGAGTTCAGGTGTACCCAACGGCTTCCGCTGAGAACACTTTTTGATGGCAGAAAGTGGCACCGTCCGTGTTTTTTCTGGTCTAACTCGGGTTCAGCTTCTTGTTCCGGTTAGGGTTATGTTTCGGGTTGTTAGGAAAGAGTGAAGACGCAGAGTCCTGTTGAGTGTGGGGTTGCGTAAAGGCTCCCCCAGGGAGTTCAGGTGTACCCAAAGGCTTCCGCTGAGAGCACTTTTTGATGGCAGAAAGTGGCACCGTACGTGTTTTTTCGGGTCTAACTCGGGTTCAGCTTCTTGTTCCGGTTAGGGTTATGTTTCGGGTTGTTAGGAAAGAGTGAAGGCGCAGAGTCCTGTTGAGTGTGGGGTTGCGTAAAGGCTCCCCCAGGGAGTTCAGGTGTACCCAAAGGCTTCCGCTGAGAGCACTTTTTGATGGCAGAAAGTGGCACCGTACGTGTTTTTTCGGGTCTAACTCGGGTTCAGCTTCTTGTTCCGGTTAGGGTTATGTTTAGGGTTGTTAGGAAAGAGTGAAGACGCAGAGTCCTGTTGAGTGTGGGGTTGCGTAAAGGCTCCCCCAGGGAGTTCAGGTGTACCCAAAGGCTTCCGCTGAGAGCACTTTTTGATGGCAGAAAGTGGCACCGTACGTGTTTTTTCGGGTCTAACTCGGGTTCAGCTTCTTGTTCCGGTTAGGGTTATGTTTAGGGTTGTTAGGAAAGAGTGAAGACGCAGAGTCCTGTTGAGTGTGGGGTTGCGTAAAGGCTCCCCCAGGGAGTTCAGGTGTAGCCAAAGGCTTCCGCTGAGAGCACTTTTTGATGGCATAAAGTGGCACCGTACGTGTTTTTTCGGGTCTAACTCGGGTTCAGCTTCTTTTTCCGGTTAGGGTTATGTTTAGGGTTGTTAGGAAAGAGTGAAGACGCAGAGTCCTGTTGAGTGTGGGGTTGCGTAAAGGCTCCCCCAGGGAGTTCCGGTGTACCCAAAGGCTTCCGCTGAGAGCACTTTTTGATGGCAGAAAGTGGCACCGTACGTGTTTTTTCGGGTCTAACTCGGGTTCAGCTTCTTGTTCCGGTTAGGGTTATGTTTAGGGTTGTTAGGAAAGAGTGAAGACGCAGAGTCCTGTTGAGTGTGGGGTTGCGTAAAGGCTCCCCCAGGGAGTTCAGGTGTACCCAAAGGCTTCCGCTGAGAGCACTTTTTGATGGCAGAAAGTGGCACCGTACGTGTTTTTTCGGGTCTAACTCGGGTTCAGCTTCTTGTTCCGGTTAGGGTTATGTTTAAGGTTGTTAGGAAAGAGTGAAGACGCAGAGTCCTGTTGAGTGTGGGGTTGCGTAAAGGCTCCCCCAGGGAGTTCAGGTGTACCCAAAGGCTTCCGCTGAGAGCACTTTTTGATGGCAGAAAGTGGCACCGTACGTGTTTTTTCGGGTCTAACTCGGGTTCAGCTTCTTGTTCCGGTTAGGGTTATGTTTAGGGTTGTTAGGAAAGAGTGAAGGCGCAGAGTCCTGTTGAGTGTGGGGTTGCGTAAAGGCTCCCCCAGGGAGTTCAGGTGTAGCCAAAGGCTTCCGCTGAGAGCACTTTTTGATGGCAGAAAGTGGCACCGTACGTGTTTTTTCGGGTCTAACTCGGGTTCAGCTTCTTTTTCCGGTTAGGGTTATGTTTAGGGTTGTTAGGAAAGAGTGAAGACGCAGAGTCCTGTTGAGTGTGGGGTTGCGTAAAGGCTCCCCCAGGGAGTTCCGGTGTACCCAAAGGCTTCCGCTGAGAGAACTTTTTGATGGCAGAAAGTGGCACCGTCCGTGTTTTTTCGGGTCTAACTCGGGTTCAGCTTCTTGTTCCGGTTAGGGTTATGTTTAGGGTTGTTAGGAAAGAGTGAAGGCGCAGAGTCCTGTTGAGTGTGGGGTTGCGTAAAGGCTCCCCCAGGGAGTTCAGGTGTACCCAAAGGCTTCCGCTGAGAGCACTTTTTGATGGCAGAAAGTGGCACCGTACGTGTTTTTTCGGGTCTAACTCGGGTTCAGCTTCTTGTTCCGGTTAGGGTTATGTTTCGGGTTGTTAGGAAAGAGTGAAGACGCAGAGTCCTGTTGAGTGTGGGGTTGCGTAAAGGCTCCCCCAGGGAGTTCCGGTGTACCCAAAGGCTTCCGCTGAGAGCACTTTTTGATGGCAGAAAGTGGCACCGTACGTGTTTTTTCGGGTCTAACTCGGGTTCAGCTTCTTGTTCCGGTTAGGGTTATGTTTCGGGTTGTTAGGAAAGAGTGAAGGCGCAGAGTCCTGTTGAGTGTGGGGTTGCGTAAAGGCTCCCCCAGGGAGTTCAGGTGTACCCAAAGGCTTCCGCTGAGAGCACTTTTTGATGGCAGAAAGTGGCACCGTACGTGTTTTTTCGGGTCTAACTCGGGTTCAGCTTCTTGTTCCGGTTAGGGTTATGTTTAGGTTTGTTAGGAAAGTGTGAAGACACAGAGTCCTGTTGAGTGTGGGGTTGCGTAAAGGCTCCCCCAGGGAGTTCAGGTGTAGCCAAAGGCTTCCGCTGAGAGCACTTTTTGATGGCAGAAAGTGGCACCGTACGTGTTTTTTCGGGTCTAACTCGGGTTCAGCTTCTTGTTCCGGTTAGGGTTATGTTTAGGGTTGTTAGGAAAGAGTGAAGACGCAGAGTCCTGTTGAGTGTGGGGTTGCGTAAAGGCTCCCCCAGGGAGTTCAGGTGTACCCAAAGGCTTCCGCTGAGAGCACTCTTTGATGGCAGAAAGTGGCACCGTACGTGTTTTTTCGGGTCTAACTCGGGTTCAGCTTCTTGTTCCGGTTAGGGTTATGTTTAGGGTTGTTAGGAAAGAGTGAAGGCGCAGAGTCCTGTTGAGTGTGGGGTTGCGTAAAGGCTCCCCCAGGGAGTTCACGTGTACCCAAAGGCTTCCGCTGAGAGCACTCTTTGATGGCAGAAAGTGGCACCGTACGTGTTTTTTCGGGTCTAACTCGGGTTCAGCTTCTTGTTGCGGTTAGGGTTATGTTTCGGGTTGTTAGGAAAGAGTGAAGACGCAGAGTCCTGTTGAGTGTGGGGTTGCGTAAAGGCTCCCCCAGGGAGTTCAGGTGTACCCAAAGGCTTCCGCTGAGAACACTTTTTGATGGCAGAAAGTGGCACCGTCCGTGTTTTTTCTGGTCTAACTCGGGTTCAGCTTCTTGTTCCGGTTAGGGTTATGTTTCGGGTTGTTAGGAAAGAGTGAAGACGCAGAGTCCTGTTGAGTGTGGGGTTGCGTAAAGGCTCCCCCAGGGAGTTCAGGTGTACCCAAAGGCTTCCGCTGAGAGCACTTTTTGATGGCAGAAAGTGGCACCGTACGTGTTTTTTCGGGTCTAACTCGGGTTCAGCTTCTTGTTCCGGTTAGGGTTATGTTTAGGGTTGTTAGGAAAGAGTGAAGGCGCAGAGTCCTGTTGAGTGTGGGGTTGCGTAAAGGCTCCCCCAGGGAGTTCAGGTGTACCCAAAGGCTTCCGCTGAGAGCACTTTTTGATGGCAGAAAGTGGCACCGTACGTGTTTTTTCGGGTCTAACTCGGGTTCAGCTTCTTGTTCTGGTTAGGGTTATGTTTAGGGTTGTTAGGAAAGAGTGAAGGCGCAGAGTCCTGTTGAGTGTGGGGTTGCGTAAAGGCTCCCCCAGGGAGTTCAGGTGTACCCAAAGGCTTCCGCTGAGAGCACTTTTTGATGGCAGAAAGTGGCACCGTCCATGTTTTTTCGGGTCTAACTCGGGTTCAGCTTCTTGTTCCGGTTAGGGTTATGTTTAGGGTTGTTAGGAAAGAGTGAAGACGCAGAGTCCTGTTGAGTGTGGGGTTGCCTAAAGGCTCCCCCAGGGAGTTCAGGTGTACCCAAAGGCTTCCGCTGAGAGCACTTTTTGATGGCAGAAAGTGGCACCGTACGTGTTTTTTCGGGTCTAACTCGGGTTCAGCTTCTTGTTCCGGTTAGGGTTATGTTTCGGGTTGTTAGCAAAGAGTGAAGGCGCAGAGTCCTGTTGAGTGTGGGGTTGCGTAAAGGCTCCCCCAGGGAGTTCAGGTGTAGCCAAAGGCTTCCGCTGAGAGCACTTTTTGATGGCAGAAAGTGGCACCGTACGTGTTTTTTCGGGTCTAACTCGGGTTCAGCTTCTTGTTCCGGTTAGGGTTATGTTTAGGGTTGTTAGGAAAGAGTGAAGACGCAGAGTCCTGTTGAGTGTGGGGTTGCGTAAAGGCTCCCCCAGGGAGTTCCGGTGTACCCAAAGGCTTCCGCTGAGAGCACTTTTTGATGGCAGAAAGTGGCACCGTACGTGTTTTTTCGGGTCTAACTCGGGTTCAGCTTCTTGTTCCGGTTAGGGTTATGTTTCGGGTTGTTAGGAAAGAGTGAAGGCGCAGAGTCCTGTTGAGTGTGGGGTTGCGTAAAGGCTCCCCCAGGGAGTTCAGGTGTACCCAAAGGCTTCCGCTGAGAGCACTTTTTGATGGCAGAAAGTGGCACCGTACGTGTTTTTTCGGGTCTAACTCGGGTTCAGCTTCTTGTTCCGTTTAGGGTTATGTTTCGGGTTGTTAGGAAAGAGTGAAGGCGCAGAGTCCTGTTGAGTGTGGGGTTGCGTAAAGGCTCCCCCAGGGAGTTCAGGTGTACCCAAAGGCTTCCGCTGAGAGCACTTTTTGATGGCAGAAAGTGGCACCGTACGTGTTTTTTCGGGTCTAACTCGGGTTCAGCTTCTTGTTCCGGTTAGGGTTATGTTTAGGGTTGTTAGGAAAGAGTGAAGGCGCAGAGTGCTGTTGAGTGTGGGGTTGCGTTAAGGCTCCCCCAGGGAGTTCACGTGTACCCAAAGGCTTCCGCTGAGAGCACTTTTTGATGGCAGAAAGTGGCACCGTACGTGTTTTTTCGGGTCTAACTCGGGTTCAGCTTCTTGTTCCGGTTAGGGTTATGTTTAGGTTTGTTAGGAAAGTGTGAAGACACAGAGTCCTGTTGAGTGTGGGGTTGCGTAAAGGCTCCCCCAGGGAGTTCAGGTGTAGCCAAAGGCTTCCGCTGAGAGCACTTTTTGATGGCAGAAAGTGGCACCGTACGTGTTTTTTCGGGTCTAACTCGGGTTCAGCTTCTTGTTCCGGTTAGGGTTATGTTTAGGGTTGTTAGGAAAGAGTGAAGACGCAGAGTCCTGTTGAGTGTGGGGTTGCGTAAAGGCTCCCCCAGGGAGTTCAGGTGTACCCAAAGGCTTCCGCTGAGAGCACTTTTTGATGGCAGAAAGTGGCACCGTCCGTGTTTTTTCGGGTCTAACTCGGGTTCAGCTTCTTGTTCCGGTTAGGGTTATGTTTAGGGTTGTTAGGAAAGAGTGAAGGCGCAGAGTCCTGTTGAGTGTGGGGTTGCATAAAGGCTCCCCCAGGGAGTTCAGGTGTAGCCAAAGGCTTCCGCTGAGAGCACTCTTTGATGGCAGAAAGTGGCACTGTACGTGTTTTTTCGGGTCTAACTCGGGTTCAGCTTCTTGTTCCGGTTAGGGTTATGTTTAGGGTTGTTAGGAAAGAGTGAAGGCGCAGAGTCCTGTTGAGTGTGGGGTTGCGTAAAGGCTCCCCCAGGGAGTTCAGGTGTACCCAAAGGCTTCCGCTGAGAGCACTCTTTGATGGCAGAAAGTGGCACCGTACGTGTTTTTTTCGGGTCTAACTCGGGTTCAGCTTCTTGTTGCGGTTAGGGTTATGTTTCGGGTTGTTAGGAAAGAGTGAAGACGCAGAGTCCTGTTGAGTGTGGGGTTGCGTAAAGGCTCCCCCAGGGAGTTCAGGTGTACCCAAAGGCTTCCGCTGAGAGCACTTTTTGATGGCAGAAAGTGGCACCGTACGTGTTTTTTCGGGTCTAACTCGGGTTCAGCTTCTTGTTCCGGTTAGGGTTATGTTTAGGGTTGTTAGGAAAGAGTGAAGGCGCAGAGTCCTGTTGAGTGTGGGGTTGCGTAAAGGCTCCCCCAGGGAGTTCAGGTGTACCCAAAGGCTTCCGCTGAGAGCACTTTTTGATGGCAGAAAGTGGCACCGTACGTGTTTTTTCGGGTCTAACTCGGGTTCAGCTTCTTGTTCCGGTTAGGGTTATGTTTAGGGTTGTTAGGAAAGAGTGAAGGCGCAGAGTCCTGTTGAGTGTGGGGTTGCGTAAAGGCTCCCCCAGGGAGTTCACGTGTACCCAAAGGCTTCCGCTGAGAGCACTTTTTGATGGCAGAAAGTGGCACCGTCCATGTTTTTTCGGGTCTAACTCGGGTTCAGCTTCTTGTTCCGGTTAGGGTTATGTTTAGGGTTGTTAGGAAAGAGTGAAGGCGCAGAGTCCTGTTGAGTGTGGGGTTGCGTAAAGGCTCCCCCAGGGAGTTCAGGTGTACCCAAAGGCTTCCGCTGAGAGCACTTTTTGATGGCAGAAAGTGGCACCGTACGTGTTTTTTCGGGTCTAACTCGGGTTCAGCTTCTTGTTCCGGTTAGGGTTATGTTTAGGGTTGTTAGGAAAGAGTGAAGGCACAGAGTCCTGTTGAGTGTGGGGTTGCGTAAAGGCTCCCCCAGGGAGTTCAGGTGTACCCAAAGGCTTCCGCTGAGAGCACTTTTTGATGGCAGAAAGTGGCACCGTCCGTGTTTTTTCGGGTCTAACTCGGGTTCAGCTTCTTGTTCCGGTTAGGGTTATGTTTCAGGTTGTTAGGAAAGAGTGAAGACGCAGAGTCCTGTTGAGTGTGGGGTTGCGTAAAGGCTCCCCCAGGGAGTTCAGGTGTACCCAAAGGCTTCCGCTGAGAGCACTTTTTGATGGCAGAAAGTGGCACCGTACGTGTTTTTTCGGGTCTAACTCGGGTTCAGCTTCTTGTTCCGGTTAGGGTTATGTTTAGGGTTGTTAGGAAAGAGTGAAGACGCAGAGTCCTGTTGAGTGTGGGGTTGCGTAAAGGCTCCCCCAGGGAGTTCAGGTGTACCCAAAGGCTTCCGCTGAGAGCATTTTGATGGCAGAAAGTGGCACCGTACGTGTTTTTTCGGGTCTAACTCGGGTTCAGCTTCTTGTTGCGGTTAGGGTTATGTTTAGGGTTGTTAGGAAAGAGTGAAGGCGCAGAGTCCTGTTGAGTGTGGGGTTGCGTAAAGGCTCCCCCAGGGAGTTCAGGTGTACCCAAAGGCTTCCGCTGAGAGCACTTTCTGATGGCAGAAAGTGGCACCGTACGTGTTTTTTCGGGTCTAACTCGGGTTCAGCTTCTTGTTCCGGTTAGGGTTATGTTTAGGGTTGTTAGGAAAGAGTGAAGGCGCAGAGTCCTGTTGAGTGTGGGGTTGCGTAAAGGCTCCCCCAGGGAGTTCAGGTGTACCCAAAGGCTTCCGCTGAGAGCACTTTTTGATGGCAGAAAGTGGCACCGTACGTGTTTTTTCGGGTCTAACTCGGGTTCAGCTTCTTGTTGCGGTTAGGGTTATGTTTCGGGTTGTTAGGAAAGAGTGAAGACGCAGAGTCCTGTTGAGTGTGGGGTTGCGTAAAGGCTCCCCCAGGGAGTTCAGGTGTACCCAAAGGCTTCCGCTGAGAGCACTTTTTGATGGCAGAAATTGGCACCGTACGTGTTTTTTCGGGTCTAACTCGGGTTCAGCTTCTTGTTCCGTTTAGGGTTATGTTTCAGGTTGTTAGGAAAGAGTGAAGTCGCAGAGTCCTGTTGAGTGTGGGGTTGCGTAAAGGCTCCCCCAGGGAGTTCAGGTGTACCCAAAGGCTTCCGCTGAGAGCACTTTTTGATGGCAGAAAGTGGCACCGTCCGTGTTTTTTCGGGTCTAACTCGGGTTCAGCTTCTTGTTCCGGTTAGGGTTATGTTTAGGGTTGTTAGGAAAGAGTGAAGGCGCAGAGTCCTGTTGAGTGTGGGGTTGCGTAAAGGCTCCCCCAGGGAGTTCAGGTGTACCCAAAGGCTTCCGCTGAGAGCACTTTTTGATGGCAGAAAGTGGCACCGTCCGTGTTTTTTCTGGTCTAACTCGGGTTCAGCTTCTTGTTCCGGTTAGGGTTATGTTTAGGGTTGTTAGGAAAGAGTGAAGACGCAGAGTCCTGTTGAGTGTGGGGTTGCGTAAAGGCTCCCCCAGGGAGTTCAGGTGTACCCAAAGGCTTCCGCTGAGAGCACTTTCTGATGGCAGAAAGTGGCACCGTACGTGTTTTTTCGGGTCTAACTCGGGTTCAGCTTCTTGTTCCGGTTAGGGTTATGTTTAGGGTTGTTAGGAAAGAGTGAAGGCGCAGAGTCCTGTTGAGTGTGGGGTTGCGTAAAGGCTCCCCCAGGGAGTTCAGGTGTACCCAAAGGCTTCCGCTGAGAGCACTTTTTGATGGCAGAAAGTGGCACCGTACGTGTTTTTTCGGGTCTAACTCGGGTTCAGCTTCTTGTTGCGGTTAGGGTTATGTTTCGGGTTGTTAGGAAAGAGTGAAGACGCAGAGTCCTGTTGAGTGTGGGGTTGCGTAAAGGCTCCCCCAGGGAGTTCAGGTGTACCCAAAGGCTTCCGCTGAGAGCACTTTTTGATGGCAGAAATTGGCACCGTACGTGTTTTTTCGGGTCTAACTCGGGTTCAGCTTCTTGTTCCGTTTAGGGTTATGTTTCAGGTTGTTAGGAAAGAGTGAAGTCGCAGCGTCCTGTTGAGTGTGGGGTTGCGTAAAGGCTCCCCAGGGAGTTCAGGTGTACCCAAAGGCTTCCGCTGAGAGCACTTTTTGATGGCAGAAAGTGGCACCGTCCGTGTTTTTTCGGGTCTAACTCGGGTTCAGCTTCTTGTTCCGGTTAGGGTTATGTTTAGGGTTGTTAGGAAAGAGTGAAGGCGCAGAGTCCTGTTGAGTGTGGGGTTGCGTAAAGGCTCCCCCAGGGAGTTCAGGTGTAGCCAAAGGCTTCCGCTGAGAGCACTTTTTGATGGCAGAAAGTGGCACCGTCCGTGTTTTTTCGGGTCTAACTTGGGTTCAGCTTCTTGTTCCGGTAAGGGTTATGTTTAGGGTTGTTAGGAAAGAGTGAAGGCGCAGAGTCCTGTTGAGTGTGGGGTTGCGTAAAGGCTCCCCCAGGGAGTTCAGGTGTACCCAAAGGCTTCCGCTGAGAGCACTTTTTGATGGCAGAAAGTGGCACCGTACGTGTTTTTTCGGGTCTAACTCGGGTTCAGCTTCTTGTTGCGGTTAGGGTTATGTTTAGGGTTGTTAGGAAAGAGTGAAGACGCAGAGTCCTGTTGAGTGTGGGGTTGCGTAAAGGCTCCCCCAGGGAGTTCAGGTGTACCCAAAGGCTTCCGCTGAGAGCACTTTTTGATGGCAGAAAGTGGCACCGTCCGTGTTTTTTCGGGTCTAACTCGGGTTCAGCTTCTTGTTCCGGTTAGGGTTATGTTTAGGGTTGTTAGGAAAGAGTGAAGACGCAGAGTCCTGTTGAGTGTGGGGTTGCGTAAAGGCTCCCCCAGGGAGTTCCGGTGTACACAAAGGCTTCCGCTGAGAGCACTTTTTGATGGCAGAAAGTGGCACCGTACGTGTTTTTTCGGGTCTAACTCGGGTTCAGCTTCTTGTTCCGGTTAGGGTTATGTTTAGGGTTGTTAGGAAAGAGTGAAGACGCAGAGTCCTGTTGAGTGTGGGGTTGCGTAAAGGCTCCCCCAGGGAGTTCAGGTGTAGCCAAAGGCTTCCGCTGAGAGCACTTTTTGATGGCATAAAGTGGGACCGTACGTGTTTTTTCGGGTCTAACTCGGGTTCAGCTTCTTGTTCCGTTTAGGCTTATGTTTCAGGTTGTTAGGAAAGAGTGAAGGCGCAGAGTCCTGTTGAGTGTGGGGTTGCGTAAAGACTCCCCCAGGGAGTTCAGGTGTACCCAAAGGCTTCCGCTGAGAGCACTTTTTGATGGCAGAAAGTGGCACCGTCCGTGTTTTTTCGGGTCTAACTCGGGTTCAGCTTCTTGTTCCGGTTAGGGTTATGTTTATGGTTGTTAGGAAAGAGTGAAGGCGCAGAGTCCTGTTGAGTGTGGGGTTGCGTAAAGGCTCCCCCAGGGAGTTCAGGTGTACCCAAAGGTTTCCGCTGAGAGCACGTTTTGATGGCATAAAGTGGCACCGTACGTGTTTTTTCGGGTCTAACTCGGGTTCAGCTTCTTGTTCCGGTTAGGGTTATGTTTAGGGTTGTTAGGAAAGAGTGAAGACGCAGAGTCCTGTTGAGTGTGGGGTTGCGTAAAGGCTCCCCCAGGGAGTTCAGGTGTACCCAAAGGCTTCCGCTGAGAGCACTTTTTGATGGCAGAAAGTGGCACCGTCCGTGTTTTTTAGGGTCTAACTCGGGTTCAGCTTCTTGTTCCGGTTAGGGTTATGTTTAGGGTTGTTAGGAAAGAGTGAAGACGCAGAGTCCTGTTGAGTGTGGGGTTGCGTAAAGGCTCCCCCAGGGAGTTCAGGTGTACCCAAAGGCTTCCGCTGAGAGCACTTTTTGATGGCAGAAAGTGGCACCGTACGTGTTTTTTCGGGTCTAACTCGGGTTCAGCTTCTTGTTCCGGTTAGGGTTATGTTTAGGGTTGTTAGGAAAGAGTGAAGACGCAGAGTCCTGTTGAGTGTGGGGTTGCGTAAAGGCTCCCCCAGGGAGTTCAGGTGTACCCAAAGGCTTCCGCTGAGAGCACTTTTTGATGGCATAAAGTGGCACCGTACGTGTTTTTTCGGGTCTAACTCGGGTTCAGCTTCTTGTTCCGGTTAGGGTTATGTTTCGGGTTGTTAGGAAAGAGTGAAGGCGCAGAGTCCTGTTGAGTGTGGGGTTGCGTAAAGGCTCCCCCAGGGAGTTCAGGTGTACCCAAAGGCTTCCGCTGAGAGCACTTTTTGATGGCAGAAAGTGGCACCGTCCGTGTTTTTTCTGGTCTAACTCGGGTTCAGCTTCTTGTTGCGGTTAGGGTTATGTTTCGGGTTGTTAGGAAAGAGTGAAGACGCAGAGTCCTGTTGAGTGTGGGGTTGCGTAAAGGCTCCCCCAGGGAGTTCCGGTGTACCCAAAGGCTTCCGCTGAGAGCACTTTTTGATGGCAGAAAGTGGCACCGTACGTGTTTTTTCGGGTCTAACTCGGGTTCAGCTTCTTGTTGCGGTTAGGGTTATGTTTAGGGTTGTTAGGAAAGAGTGAAGGCGCAGAGTCCTGTTGAGTGTGGGGTTGCGTAAAGGCTCCCCCAGGGAGTTCAGGTGTACCCAAAGGCTTCCGCTGAGAGCACTTTTTGATGGCAGAAAGTGGCACCGTACGTGTTTTTTCGGGTCTAACTCGGGTTCAGCTTCTTGTTCCGGTTAGGGTTATGTTTAGGGTTGTTAGGAAAGTGTGAAGACGCAGAGTCCTGTTGAGTGTGGGGTTGCGTAAAGGCTCCCCCAGGGAGTTCAGGTGTACCCAAAGGCTTCCGCTGAGAGCACGTTTTGATGGCAGAAAGTGGCACCGTACGTGTTTTTTCGGGTCTAACTCGGGTTCAGCTTCTTGTTCCGGTTAGGGTTACGTTTCAGGTTGTTAGGAAAGAGTGAAGTCGCAGAGTCCTGTTGAGTGTGGGGTTGCGTAAAGGCTCCCCCAGGGAGTTCCGGTGTACCCAAAGGCTTCCGCTGAGAGCACTTTTTGATGGCAGAAAGTGGCACCGTCCGTGTTTTTTCGGGTCTAACTCGGGTTCAGCTTCTTGTTCCGGTTAGGGTTATGTTTAGGGTTGTTAGGAAAGAGTGAAGGCGCAGAGTCCTGTTGAGTGTGGGGTTGCGTAAAGGCTTCCCCAGGGAGTTCAGGTGTACCCAAAGGCTTCCGCTGAGAGCACTTCTTGATGGCAGAAAGTGGCACCGTACGTGTTTTTTCCGGGTCTAACTCGGGTTCAGCTTCTTGTTCCGGTTAGGGTTATGTTTAGGGTTGTTAGGAAAGAGTGAAGGCGCAGAGTCCTGTTGAGTGTGGGGTTGCGTAAAGGCTCCCCCAGGGAGTTCAGGTGTACCCAAAGGTTTCCGCTGAGAGCACTTTTTGCTGGCAGAAAGTGGCACCGTACGTGTTTTTTCGGGTCTAACTCGGGTTCAGCTTCTTGTTCCGGTAAGGGTTATGTTTAGGGTTGTTAGGAAAGAGTGAAGGCGCAGAGTCCTGTTGAGTGTGGGGTTGCGTAAAGGCTCCCCCAGGGAGTTCAGGTGTACCCAAAGGCTTCCGCTGAGAGCACTTTTTGATGGCAGAAAGTGGCACCGTCCGTGTTTTTTCGGGTCTAACTCGGGTTCAGCTTCTTGTTCCGGTTAGGGTTATGTTTCGGGTTGTTAGGAAAGAGTGAAGGCGCAGAGTCCTGTTGATGGTGGGGTTGCGTAAAGGCTCCCCGAGGGAGTTCACGTGTACCCAAAGGCTTCCGCTGAGAGCACTTTTTGATGGCAGAAAGTGGCACCGTACGTGTTTTTTCGGGTCTAACTCGGGTTCAGCTTCTTGTTCTGGTTAGGGTTATGTTTAGGGTTGTTAGGAAAGAGTGAAGGCACAGAGTCCTGTTGAGTGTGGGGTTGCGTAAAGGCTCCCCCAGGGAGTTCAGGTGTACCCAAAGGCTTCCGCTGAGAGCACTTTTTGATGGCAGAAAGTGGCACCGTACGTGTTTTTTCGGGTCTAACTCGGGTTCAGCTTCTTGTTCCGGTTAGGGTTATGTTTAGGGTTGTTAGGAAAGAGTGAAGACGCAGAGTCCTGTTGAGTGTGGGGTTGCGTAAAGGCTCCCCCAGGGAGTTCACGTGTACCCAAAGGCTTCCGCTGAGAGCACTTTTTGATAGCAGAAAGTGGCACCGTACGTGTTTTTTCGGGTCTAACTCGGGTTCAGCTTCTTGTTGCGGTTAGGGTTATGTTTAGGGTTGTTAGGAAAGAGTGAAGACGCAGAGTCCTGTTGAGTGTGGGGTTGCGTAAAGGCTCCCCCAGGGAGTTCAGGTGTACCCAAAGGCTTCCGCTGAGAGCACTTTTTGATGGCAGAAAGTGGCACCGTACGTGTTTTTTCGGGTCTAACTCGGGTCAGCTTCTTGTTCCGGTTAGGGTTATGTTTAGGGTTGTTAGGAAAGAGTGAAGACGCAGAGTCCTGTTGAGTGTGGGGTTGCGTAAAGGCTCCCCCAGGGAGTTCAGGTGTACCCAAAGGCTTCCGCTGAGAGCACTTTTTGATGGCAGAAAGTGGCACCGTACGTGTTTTTTCGGGTCTAACTCGGGTTCAGCTTCTTGTTCCGGTTAGGGTTATGTTTCGGGTTGTTAGGAAAGAGTGAAGGCGCAGAGTCCTGTTGAGTGTGGGGTTGCGTAAAGGCTCCCCCAGGGAGTTCCGGTGTACCCAAAGGCTTCCGCTGAGAGCACTTTTTGATGGCAGAAAGTGGCACCGTCCATGTTTTTTCGGGTCTAACTCGGGTTCAGCTTCTTGTTCCGGTTAGGGTTATGTTTCAGGTTGTTAGGAAAGAGTGAAGGCGCAGAGTCCTGTTGAGTGTGGGGTTGCGTAAAGGCTCCCCCAGGGAGTTCAGGTGTACCCAAAGGCTTCCGCTGAGAGCACTTTTTGATGGCAGAAAGTGGCACCGTACGTGTTTATTCGGGTCTAACTCGGGTTCAGCTTCTTGTTCCGGTTAGGGTTATGTTTAGGGTTGTTAGGTAAGAGTGAAGGCGCAGAGTCCTGTTGATGGTGGGGTTGCGTAAAGGCTCCCCCAGGGAGTTCACGTGTACCCAAAGGCTTCCGCTGAGAGCACTTTTTGATGGCAGAAAGTGGCACCGTACGTGTTTTTTCGGGTCTAACTCGGGTTCAGCTTCTTGTTCCGGTTAGGGTTATGTTTAGGGTTGTTAGGAAAGAGTGAAGGCGCAGAGTCCTGTTGATGGTGGGGTTGCGTAAAGGCTCCCCCAGGGAGTTCACGTGTACCCAAAGGCTTCCGCTGAGATGACTTTTTGATGGCAGAAAGTGGCACCGTACGTGTTTTTTCGGGTCTAACTCGGGTTCAGCTTCTTGTTCCGGTTAGGGTTATGTTTAGGGTTGTTAGGAAAGAGTGAAGGCGCAGAGTCCTGTTGAGTGTGGGGTTGCGTAAAGGCTCCCCCAGGGAGTTCAGGTGTACCCAAAGGTTTCCGCTGAGAGCACTTTTTGCTGGCAGAAAGTGGCACCGTACGTGTTTTTTCGGGTCTAACTCGGGTTCAGCTTCTTGTTCTGGTTAGGGTTATGTTTAGGGTTGTTAGGAAAGAGTGAAGGCGCAGAGTCCTGTTGAGTGTGGGGTTGCGTAAAGGCTCCCCCAGGGAGTTCCGGTGTACCCAAAGGCTTCCGCTGAGAGCACTTTTTGATGGCAGAAAGTGGCACCGTACGTGTTTTTTCGGGTCTAACTCGGGTTCAGCTTCTTGTTCCGGTTAGGGTTATGTTTAGGGTTGTTAGGAAAGAGTGAAGACGCAGAGTCCTGTTGAGTGTGGGGTTGCGTAAAGGCTCCCCCAGGGAGTTCAGGTGTACCCAAAGGCTTCCGCTGAGAGCACTTTTTGATGGCAGAAAGTGGCACCGTCCGTGTTTTTTCGGGTCTAACTCGGGTTCAGCTTCTTGTTCCGGTTAGGGTTATGTTTCGGGTTGTTAGGAAAGAGTGAAGACGCAGAGTCCTGTTGAGTGTGGGGTTGCGTAAAGGCTCCCCCAGGGAGTTCAGGTGTACCCAAAGGCTTCCGCTGAGAGCACTTTTTGATGGCAGAAAGTGGCACCGTCCGTGGTTTTTCGGGTCTAACTCGGGTTCAGCTTCTTGTTCCGGTTAGGGTTATGTTTAGGGTTGTTAGGAAAGAGTGAAGACGCAGAGTCCCGTTGAGTGTGGGGTTGCGTAAAGGCTCCCCCAGGGAGTTCAGGTGTACCCAAAGGCTTCCACTGAGAGCACTTTTTGATGGCAGAAAGTGGCACCGTACGTGTTTTTTCGGGTCTAACTCGGGTTCAGCTTCTTGTTCCGGTTAGGGTTATGTTTAGGGTTGTTAGGAAAGAGTGAAGGCGCAGAGTCCTGTTGAGTGTGGGGTTGCGTAAAGGCTCCCCCAGGGAGTTCAGGTGTACCCAAAGGTTTCCGCTGAGAGCACTTTTTGATGGCATAAAGTGGCACCGTACGTGTTTTTTCGGGTCTAACTCGGGTTCAGCTTCTTGTTCCGGTTAGGGTTATGTTTAGGGTTGTTAGGAAAGAGTGAAGTCGCAGAGTCCTGTTGAGTGTGGGGTTGCGTAAAGGCTCCCCCAGGGAGTTCAGGTGTACCCAAAGGCTTCCGCTGAGAGCACGTTTTGATGGCAGAAAGTGGCACCGTACGTGTTTTTTCGGGTCTAATTCGGGTTCAGCTTCTTGTTCCGGTTAGGGTTATGTTTAGGGTTGTTAGGAAAGAGTGAAGGCGCAGAGTCCTGTTGAGTGTGGGGTTGCGTAAAGGCTCCCCCAGGGAGTTCAGGTGTACCCAAAGGCTTCCGCTGAGAGCACTTTTTGATGGCAGAAAGTGGCACCGTACGTGTTTTTTCGGGTCTAACTCGGGTTCAGCTTCTTGTTCCGGTTAGGGTTATGTTTAGGGTTGTTAGGAAAGAGTGAAGACGCAGAGTCCTGTTGAGTGTGGGGTTGCGTAAAGGCTCCCCCAGGGAGTTCAGGTGTACCCAAAGGCTTCCGCTGAGAGCACTTTTTGATGGCAGAAAGTGGCACCGTACGTGTTTTTTCAGGTCTAACTCAGGTTCAGCTTCTTGTACCGGTTAGGGTTATGTTTAGGGTTGTTAGGAAAGAGTGAAGGCGCAGAGTCCTGTTGAGTGTGGGGTTGCGTAAAGGCTCCCCCAGGGAGTTCAGGTGTACCCAAAGGCTTCCGCTGAGAGCACTTTTTGATGGCAGAAAGTGGCACCGTACGTGTTTTTTCGGGTCTAACTCGGGTTCAGCTTCTTGTTCCGGTTAGGGTTATGTTTAGGGTTGTTAGGAAAGAGTGAAGGCGCAGAGTCCTGTTGAGTGTGGGGTTGCGTGAAGGCTCCCCCAGGGAGTTCAGGTGTACCCAAAGGCTTCCGCTGAGAGCACTTTTTGATGGCAGAAAGTGGCACCGTCCGTGTTTTTTAGGGTCTAACTCGGGTTCAGCTTCTTGTTCCGGTTAGGGTTATGTTTAGGGTTGTTAGGAAAGAGTGAAGACGCAGAGTCCTGTTGAGTGTGGGGTTGCGTAAAGGCTCCTCCAGGGAGTTCAGGTGTACCCAAAGGCTTCCGCTGAGAGCACTTTTTGATGGCAGAAAGTGGCACCGTACGTGTTTTTTCGGGTCTAACTCGGGTTCAGCTTCTTGTTCTGGTTAGGGTTATGTTTAGGGTTGTTAGGAAAGAGTGAATGCGCAGAGTCCTGCTGAGTGTGGGGTTGCGTTAAGGCTCCCCCAGGGAGTTCAGGTGTACGCAAAGGCTTCCACTGAGAGCACTTTTTGATGGCAGAAAGTGGCACCGTACGTGTTTTTTCGGGTCTAACTCGGGTTCAGCTTCTTGTTCCGGTTAGGGTTATGTTTAGGGTTGTTAGGAAAGAGTGAAGACGCAGAGTCCTGTTGAGTGTGGGGTTGCGTAAAGGCTCCCCCAGGGAGTTCAGGTGTACCCAAAGGCTTCCACTGAGAGCACTTTTTGATGGCAGAAAGTGGCACCGTCCGTGTTTTTTCGGGTCTAACTCGGGTCCAGCTTCTTGTTCCGGTTAGGGTTATGTTTAGGGTTGTTAGGAAAGAGTGAAGGCGCAGAGTCCTGTTGAGTGTGGGGTTGCGTAAAGGCTCCCCGAGGGAGTTCAGGTGTACCCAAAGGCTTCCGCTGAGAGCACTTTTTGATGGCAGAAAGTGGCACCGTACGTGTTTTTTCGGGTCTAAATCGGGTTCAACTTCTTGTTCCGGTTAGGGTTATGTTTCGGGTTGTTAGGAAAGAGTGAAGACACAGAGTCCTGTTGAGTGTGGGGTTGCTTAAAGGCTCCCCCAGGGAGTTCAGGTGTACCCAAAGGCTTCCGCTGAGAGCACTTTTTGATGGCAGAAAGTGGCACCGTCCGTGTTTTTTCGGGTCTAACTCGGGTTCAGCTTCTTGTTCCGGTTAGGGTTATGTTTAGGGTTGTTAGGAAAGAGTGAAGACGTAGAGTCCTGTTGAGTGTGGGGTTGTGTAAAGGCTCCCCCAGGGAGTTCAGGTGTACCCAAAGGGTTCCGCTGAGAGCACTTTTTGATGGCAGAAAGTGGCACCGTACGTGTTTTTTCGGGTCTAACTCGGGTTCAGCTTCTTGTTCCGGTTAGGGTTATGTTTCGGGTTGTTAGGAAAGAGTGAAGACGCAGAGTCCTGTTGAGTGTGGGGTTGCGTAAAGGCTCCCCCAGGGAGTTCAGGTGTACCCAAAGGCTTCCGCTGAGAGCACTTTTTGATGGCAGAAAGTGGCACCGTACGTGTTTTTTCGGGTCTAACTCGGGTTCAGCTTCTTGTTCCGGTTAGGGTTATGTTTAGCGTTGTTAGGAAAGAGTGAAGGCGAAAAGTCCTGTTGAGTGTGGGGTTGCGTAAAGGCTCCCCCAGGGAGTTCAGGTGTACCCAAAGGCTTCTGCTGAGAGCACTTTTTGATGGCATAAAGTGGCACCTTACGTGTTTTTTCGGGTCTAACTCGGGTTCAGCTTCTTGTTCCGGTTAGGGTTATGTTTAGGGTTGTTAGGAAAGAGTGAAGACGCAGAGTCCTGTTGAGTGTGGGGTTGCGTAAAGGCTCCCCCAGGGAGTTCAGGTGTACCCAAAGGCTTCCGCTGAGAGCACTTTTTGATGGCAGAAAGTGGCACCGTACGTGTTTTTTCGGGTCTAACTCGGGTTCAGCTTCTTGTTCCGGTTAGGGTTATGTTTAGGGTTGTTAGGAAAGAGTGAAGGCGCAGAGTCCTGTTGAGTGTGGGGTTGCGTAAAGGCTCCCCCAGGGAGTTCAGGTGTACCCAAAGGCTTCCGCTGAGAGCACTTTTTGATGGCAGAAAGTGGCACCGTACGTGTTTTTTCGGGTCTAACTCGGGTTCAGCTTCTTGTTCCGGTTAGGGTTATGTTTAGGGTTGTTAGGAAAGAGTGAAGACGCAGAGTCCTGTTGAGTGTGGGGTTGCGTAAAGGCTCCCCCAGGGAGTTCAGGTGTACCCAAAGGCTTCCGCTGAGAGCACTTTTTGATGGCAGAAAGTGGCACCGTCCGTGTTTTTTCGGGTCTAACTCGGGTTCAGCTTCTTGTTCCGGTTAGGGTTATGTTTAGGGTTGTTAGGAAAGAGTGAAGACGCAGAGTCCTGTTGAGTGTGGGGTTGCGTAAAGGCTCCCCCAGGGAGTTCAGGTGTACCCAAAGGCTTCCGCTGAGAGCACTTTTTGATGGCAGAAAGTGGCACCGTACGTGTTTTTTCGGGTCTAACTCGGGTTCAGCTTCTTGTTCCGGTTAGGGTTATGTTTAGGGTTGTTAGGAAAGAGTGAAGGCGCAGAGTCCTGTTGAGTGTGGGGTTGCGTAAAGGCTCCCCCAGGGAGTTCAGGTGTACCCAAAGGCTTCCGCTGAGAGCACTTTTTGATGGCAGAAAGTGGCACCGTACGTGTTTTTTCGGGTCTAACTCGGGTTCAGCTTCTTGTTCCGGTTAGGGTTATGTTTCGGGTTGTTAGGAAAGAGTGAAGGCGCAGAGTCCTGTTGAGTGTGGGGTTGCGTAAAGGCTCCCCCAGGGAGTACAGGTGTACCCAAAGGCTTCCGCTGAGAGCACTTTTTGATGGCAGAAAGTGGCACCGTACGTGTTTTTTCGGGTCTAACTCGGGTTCAGCTTCTTGTTCCGGTTAGGGTTATGTTTCGGGTTGTTAGGAAAGAGTGAAGGCGCAGAGTCCTGTTGAGTGTGGGGTTGCGTAAAGGCTCCCCCAGGGAGTACAGGTGTACCCAAAGGCTTCCGCTGAGAGCACTTTTTGATGGCAGAAAGTGGCACCGTACGTGTTTTTTCGGGTCTAACTCGGGTTCAGCTTCTTGTTCCGGTTAGGGTTATGTTTAGCGTTGTTAGGAATGAGTGAAGGTGAAAAGTCCTGTTGAGTGTGGGGTTGCGTAAAGGCTCCCCCAGGGAGTTCAGGTGTACCCAAAGGCTTCCGCTGAGAGCACTTTTTGATGGCAGAAAGTGGCACCGTACGTGTTTTTTCGGGTCTAACTCGGGTTCAGCTTCTTGTTCCGGTTAGGGTTATGTTTAGGGTTGTTAGGAAAGAGTGAAGGCGCAGAGTCCTGTTGAGTGTGGGGTTGCGTAAAGGCTCCCCCAGGGAGTTCAGGTGTACCCAAAGGCTTCCGCTGAGAGCACTTTTTGATGGCAGAAAGTGGCACCGTACGTGTTTTTTCGGGTCTAACTCGGGTTCAGCTTCTTGTTCCGGTTAGGGTTATGTTTCGGGTTGTTAGGAAAGAGTGAAGGCGCAGAGTCCTGTTGAGTGTGGGGTTGCGTAAAGGCTCCCCCAGGGAGTACAGGTGTACCCAAAGGCTTCCGCTGAGAGCACTTTTTGATGGCAGAAAGTGGCACCGTACGTGTTTTTTCGGGTCTAACTCGGGTTCAGCTTCTTGTTCCGGTTAGGGTTATGTTTAGCGTTGTTAGGAATGAGTGAAGGTGAAAAGTCCTGTTGAGTGTGGGGTTGCGTAAAGGCTCCCCCAGGGAGTTCAGGTGTACCCAAAGGCTTCCGCTGAGAGCACTTTTTGATGACAGAAAGTGGCACCGTACGTGTTTTTTCGGGTCTAACTCGGGTTCAGCTTCTTGTTCCGGTTAGGGTTATGTTTAGGGTTGTTAGGAAAGAGTGAAGACGCAGAGTCCTGTTGAGTGTGGGGTTGCGTAAAGGCTCCCCCAGGGAGTTCAGGTGTACCCAAAGGCTTCCGCTGAGAGCACTTTTTGATGGCAGAAAGTGGCACCGTACGTGTCTTTTCAGGTCTAACTCAGGTTCAGCTTCTTGTTCCGGTTAGGGTTATGTTTCGGGTTGTTAGGAAAGAGTGAAGACGCAGAGTCCTGTTGAGTGTGGGGTTGCGTAAAGGCTCCCCCAGGGAGTTCAGGTGTACCCAAAGGCTTCCGCTGAGAGCACTTTTCGATGGCAGAAAGTGGCACCGTACGTGTTTTTTCGGGTCTAACTCGGGTTCAGCTTCTTGTTCCGGTTAGGGTTATGTTTAGGGTTGTTAGGAAAGAGTGAAGGCGCAGAGTCCTGTTGAGTGTGGGGTTGCATGAAGGCTCCCCCAGGGAGTTCAGGTGTACCCAAAGGCTTCCGCTGAGAGCACTTTTTGATGGCAGAAAGTGGCACCGTACGTGTTTTTTCGGGTCTAACTTGGGTTCAGCTTCTTGTTCCGGTTAGGGTTATGTTTCGGGTTGTTAGGAAAGAGTGAAGACGCAGAGTCCTGTTGAGTGTGGGGTTGCGTAAAGGCTCCTTCAGGGAGTACAGGTGTACCCAAAGGCTTCCGCTGAGAGCACTTTTTGATGGCAGAAAGTGGCACCGTCCGTGTTTTTTCGGGTCTAACTCGGGTTCAGCTTCTTGTTCCGGTTAGGGTTATGTTTAGCGTTGTTAGGAAAGAGTGAAGGTGAAAAGTCCTGTTGAGTGTGGGGTTGCGTAAAGGCTCCCCCAGGGAGTTCAGGTGTACCCAAAGGCTTCTGCTGAGAGCACTTTTTGATGGCAGAAAGTGGCACCGTACGTGTTTTTTTGGGTCTAACCCGGGTTCAGCTTCTTGTTCCGGTTAGGGTTATGTTTAGGGTTGTTAGGAAAGAGTGAAGGCGCAGAGTCCTGTTGAGTGTGGGGTTGCGTAAAGGCTCCCCCAGGGAGTTCAGGTGTACCCAAAGGCTTCCGCTGAGAGCACGTTTTGATGGCAGAAAGTGGCACCGTCCGTGTTTTCTCGGGTCTAACTCGGGTTCAGCTTCTTGTTCCGGTTAGGGTTATGTTTAGGGTTGTTAGGAAAGAGTGAAGACGCAGAGTCCTGTTGAGTGTGGGGTTGCGTAAAGGCTCCCCCAGGGAGTTCAGGTGTAGCCAACGGCTTCCGCTGAGAGCACTTTTTGATGGCAGAAAGTGGCACCGTACGTGTTTTTTCGGGTCTAACTCGGGTTCAGCTTCTTGTTCCGGTTAGGGTTATGTTTAGGGTTGAGTGTGGGGTTGCGTAAAGGCTCCCCCAGGGAGTTCAGGTGTACCCAAAGGCTTCCGCTGAGAGCACTTTTTGATGGCCGAAAGTGGCACCGTCTGTGTTTTTTCGGGTCTAACTCGGGTTCAGCTTCTTGTTCCGGTTAGGGTTATGTTTAGGGTTGTTAGGAAAGAGTGAAGACGCAGAGTCCTGTTGAGTGTGGGGTTGCGTAAAGGCTCCCCCAGGGAGTTCAGGTGTACCCAAAGGCTTCCGCTGAGAGCACTTTTTGATGGCAGAAAGTGGCACCGTCCGTGTTTTTTCGGGTCTAACTCGGGTTCAGCTTCTTGTTCCGGTTAGGGTTATGTTTAGGGTTGTTAGGAAAGAGTGAAGGCGCAGAGTCCTGTTGAGTGTGGGGTTGCGTAAAGGCTCCCCCAGGGAGTTCAGGTGTACCCAAAGGCTTCCGCTGAGAGCACTTTTTGATGGCAGAAAGTGGCACCGTACGTGTTTTTTCGGGTCTAACTCGGGTTCAGCTTCTTGTTCCGGTTAGGGTTATGTTTAGGGTTGTTAGGAAAGAGTGAAGACGCAGAGTCCTGTTGAGTGTGGGGTTGCGTAAAGGCTCCCCCAGGGAGTTCCGGTGTACCCAAAGGCTTCCGCTGAGAGCACTTTTTGATGGCAGAAAGTGGCACCGTACGTGTTTTTTCGGGTCTAACTCGGGTTCAGCTTCTTGTTCCGGTAAGGGTTATGTTTAGGGTTGTTAGGAAAGAGTGAAGGCGCAGAGTCCTGTTGAGTGTGGGGTTGCATAAAGGCTCCCCAAGGGAGTTCAGGTGTACCCAAAGGCTTCCGCTGAGAGCACTTTTTGATGGCAGAAAGTGGCACCGTACGTGTTTTTTCGGGTCTAACTTGGGTTCAGCTTCTTGTTCCGGTTAGGGTTATGTTTAGGGTTGTTAGGAAAGAGTGAAGGCGCAGAGTCCTCTTGAGTGTGGGGTTGCGTAAAGGCTCCCCCAGGGACTTCAGGTGTACCCAAAGGCTTCCGCTGAGAGCACTTTTTGATGGCAGAAAGTGACACCGTACGTGTTTTTTCGGGTCTAACTAGGGTTCAGCTTCTTGTTCCGGTTAGGGTTATGTTTAGGGTTGTTAGGAAAGAGTGAAGACGCAGAGTCCTGTTGAGTGTGGGGTTGCGTAAAGGCTCCCCCAGGGAGTTCAGGTGTACCCAAAGGCTTCCGCTGAGAGCACTTTTTGATGGCAGAAAGTGGCACCGTCCGTGTTTTTTCGGGTCTAACTCGGGTTCAGCTTCTTGTTCCGGTTAGGGTTATGTTTAGGGTTGTTAGGAAAGAGTGAAGACGCAGAGTCCTGTTGAGTGTGGGGTTGCGTAAAGGCTCCCCCAGGGAGTTCAGGTGTACCCAAAGGCTTCCGCTGAGAGCACTTTTTGATGGCAGAAAGTGGCACCGTCCGTGTTTTTTCGGGTCTAACTCGGGTTCAGCTTCTTGTTCCGGTTAGGGTTATGTTTAGGGTTGTTAGGAAAGAGTGAAGACGCAGAGTCCTGTTGAGTGTGGGGTTGCGTAAAGGCTCCCCCAGGGAGTTCAGGTGTACCCAAAGGCTTCCGCTGAGAGCACTTTTTGATGGCAGAAAGTGGCACCGTACGTGTTTTTTCGGGTCTAACTCGGGTTCAGCTTCTTGTTGCGGTTAGGGTTATGTTTAGGGTTGTTAGGAAAGAGTGAAGGCGCAGAGTCCTGTTGAGTGTGGGGTTGCGTAAAGGCTCCCCCAGGGAGTTCAGGTGTACCCAAAGGCTTCCGCTGAGAGCACTTTTTGATGGCAGAAAGTGGCACCGTACGTGTTTTTTCGGGTCTAACTCGGGTTCAGCTTCTTGTTCCGGTTAGGGTTATGTTTAGGGTTGTTAGGAAAGAGTGAAGGCGCAGAGTCCTGTTGAGTGTGGGGTTGCGTAAAGGCTCCCCCAGGGAGTTCAGGTGTACCCAAAGGCTTCCGCTGAGAGCACTTTTTGATGGCAGAAAGTGGCACCGTACGTGTTTTTTCGGGTCTAACTCGGGTTCAGCTTCTTGTTCCGGTTAGGGTTATGTTTAGGGTTGTTAGGAAAGAGTGAAGACGCAGAGTCCTGTTGAGTGTGGGGTTGCGTAAAGGCTCCCCCAGGGAGTTCAGGTGTAGCCAAAGGCTTCCGCTGAGAGCACTTTTTGATGGCAGAAAGTGGCACCGTACGTGTTTTTTCGGGTCTAACTCGGGTTCAGCTTCTTGTTCCGGTTAGGGTTATGTTTAGGGTTGTTAGGAAAGAGTGAAGACGCAGAGTCCTGTTGAGTGTGGGGCTGCGTAAAGGCTCCCCCAGGGAGTTCAGGTGTACCCAAAGGCTTCCGCTGAGAGCACTTTTTGATGGCAGAAAGTGGCACCGTACGTGTTTTTTCGGGTCTAACTTGGGTTCAGCTTCTTGTTCCGGTTAGGGTTATGTTTAGGGTTGTTAGGAAAGAGTGAAGGCGCAGAGTCCTCTTGAGTGTGGGGTTGCGTAAAGGCTCCCCCAGGGACTTCAGGTGTACCCAAAGGCTTCCGCTGAGAGCACTTTTTGATGGCAGAAAGTGACACCGTACGTGTTTTTTCGGGTCTAACTAGGGTTCAGCTTCTTGTTCCGGTTAGGGTTATGTTTAGGGTTGTTAGGAAAGAGTGAAGACGCAGAGTCCTGTTGAGTGTGGGGTTGCGTAAAGGCTCCCCCAGGGAGTTCAGGTGTACCCAAAGGCTTCCGCTGAGAGCACTTTTTGATGGCAGAAAGTGGCACCGTACGTGTCTTTTCAGGTCTAACTCAGGTTCAGCTTCTTGTTCCGGTTAGGGTTATGTTTAGGGTTGTTAGGAAAGAGTGAAGACGCAGAGTCCTGTTGAGTGTGGGGTTGCGTAAAGGCTCCCCCAGGGAGTTCAGGTGTACCCAAAGGCTTCCGCTGAGAGCACTTTTTGATGGCAGAAAGTGGCACCGTACGTGTTTTTTCGGGTCTAACTCGGGTTCAGCTTCTTGTTCCGGTTAGGGTTATGTTTAGGGTTGTTAGGAAAGAGTGAAGGCGCAGAGTCCTGTTGAGTGTGGGGTTGCGTAAAGGCTCCCCCAGGGAGTTCAGGTGTACCCAAAGGCTTCCGCTGAGAGCACTTTTTGATGGCAGAAAGTGGCACCGTACGTGTTTTTTCGGGTCTAACTCGGGTTCAGCTTCTTGTTCCGGTTAGGGTTATGTTTCGGGTTGTTAGGAAAGAGTGAAGGCGCAGAGTCCTGTTGAGTGTGGGGTTGCGTAAAGGCTCCCCCAGGGAGTACAGGTGTACCCAAAGGCTTCCGCTGAGAGCACTTTTTGATGGCAGAAAGTGGCACCGTACGTGTTTTTTCGGGTCTAACTCGGGTTCAGCTTCTTGTTCCGGTTAGGGTTATGTTTAGCGTTGTTAGGAATGAGTGAAGGTGAAAAGTCCTGTTGAGTGTGGGGTTGCGTAAAGGCTCCCCCAGGGAGTTCAGGTGTACCCAAAGGCTTCCGCTGAGAGCACTTTTTGATGACAGAAAGTGGCACCGTACGTGTTTTTTCGGGTCTAACTCGGGTTCAGCTTCTTGTTCCGGTTAGGGTTATGTTTAGGGTTGTTAGGAAAGAGTGAAGACGCAGAGTCCTGTTGAGTGTGGGGTTGCGTAAAGGCTCCCCCAGGGAGTTCAGGTGTACCCAAAGGCTTCCGCTGAGAGCACTTTTTGATGGCAGAAAGTGGCACCGTACGTGTCTTTTCAGGTCTAACTCAGGTTCAGCTTCTTGTTCCGGTTAGGGTTATGTTTCGGGTTGTTAGGAAAGAGTGAAGACGCAGAGTCCTGTTGAGTGTGGGGTTGCGTAAAGGCTCCCCCAGGGAGTTCAGGTGTACCCAAAGGCTTCCGCTGAGAGCACTTTTCGATGGCAGAAAGTGGCACCGTACGTGTTTTTTCGGGTCTAACTCGGGTTCAGCTTCTTGTTCCGGTTAGGGTTATGTTTAGGGTTGTTAGGAAAGAGTGAAGGCGCAGAGTCCTGTTGAGTGTGGGGTTGCATGAAGGCTCCCCCAGGGAGTTCAGGTGTACCCAAAGGCTTCCGCTGAGAGCACTTTTTGATGGCAGAAAGTGGCACCGTACGTGTTTTTTCGGGTCTAACTTGGGTTCAGCTTCTTGTTCCGGTTAGGGTTATGTTTCGGGTTGTTAGGAAAGAGTGAAGACGCAGAGTCCTGTTGAGTGTGGGGTTGCGTAAAGGCTCCTTCAGGGAGTACAGGTGTACCCAAAGGCTTCCGCTGAGAGCACTTTTTGATGGCAGAAAGTGGCACCGTCCGTGTTTTTTCGGGTCTAACTCGGGTTCAGCTTCTTGTTCCGGTTAGGGTTATGTTTAGCGTTGTTAGGAAAGAGTGAAGGTGAAAAGTCCTGTTGAGTGTGGGGTTGCGTAAAGGCTCCCCCAGGGAGTTCAGGTGTACCCAAAGGCTTCTGCTGAGAGCACTTTTTGATGGCAGAAAGTGGCACCGTACGTGTTTTTTTGGGTCTAACCCGGGTTCAGCTTCTTGTTCCGGTTAGGGTTATGTTTAGGGTTGTTAGGAAAGAGTGAAGGCGCAGAGTCCTGTTGAGTGTGGGGTTGCGTAAAGGCTCCCCCAGGGAGTTCAGGTGTACCCAAAGGCTTCCGCTGAGAGCACGTTTTGATGGCAGAAAGTGGCACCGTCCGTGTTTTCTCGGGTCTAACTCGGGTTCAGCTTCTTGTTCCGGTTAGGGTTATGTTTAGGGTTGTTAGGAAAGAGTGAAGACGCAGAGTCCTGTTGAGTGTGGGGTTGCGTAAAGGCTCCCCCAGGGAGTTCAGGTGTAGCCAACGGCTTCCGCTGAGAGCACTTTTTGATGGCAGAAAGTGGCACCGTACGTGTTTTTTCGGGTCTAACTCGGGTTCAGCTTCTTGTTCCGGTTAGGGTTATGTTTAGGGTTGAGTGTGGGGTTGCGTAAAGGCTCCCCCAGGGAGTTCAGGTGTACCCAAAGGCTTCCGCTGAGAGCACTTTTTGATGGCCGAAAGTGGCACCGTCTGTGTTTTTTCGGGTCTAACTCGGGTTCAGCTTCTTGTTCCGGTTAGGGTTATGTTTAGGGTTGTTAGGAAAGAGTGAAGACGCAGAGTCCTGTTGAGTGTGGGGTTGCGTAAAGGCTCCCCCAGGGAGTTCAGGTGTACCCAAAGGCTTCCGCTGAGAGCACTTTTTGATGGCAGAAAGTGGCACCGTCCGTGTTTTTTCGGGTCTAACTCGGGTTCAGCTTCTTGTTCCGGTTAGGGTTATGTTTAGGGTTGTTAGGAAAGAGTGAAGGCGCAGAGTCCTGTTGAGTGTGGGGTTGCGTAAAGGCTCCCCCAGGGAGTTCAGGTGTACCCAAAGGCTTCCGCTGAGAGCACTTTTTGATGGCAGAAAGTGGCACCGTACGTGTTTTTTCGGGTCTAACTCGGGTTCAGCTTCTTGTTCCGGTTAGGGTTATGTTTAGGGTTGTTAGGAAAGAGTGAAGACGCAGAGTCCTGTTGAGTGTGGGGTTGCGTAAAGGCTCCCCCAGGGAGTTCCGGTGTACCCAAAGGCTTCCGCTGAGAGCACTTTTTGATGGCAGAAAGTGGCACCGTACGTGTTTTTTCGGGTCTAACTCGGGTTCAGCTTCTTGTTCCGGTAAGGGTTATGTTTAGGGTTGTTAGGAAAGAGTGAAGGCGCAGAGTCCTGTTGAGTGTGGGGTTGCATAAAGGCTCCCCAAGGGAGTTCAGGTGTACCCAAAGGCTTCCGCTGAGAGCACTTTTTGATGGCAGAAAGTGGCACCGTACGTGTTTTTTCGGGTCTAACTTGGGTTCAGCTTCTTGTTCCGGTTAGGGTTATGTTTAGGGTTGTTAGGAAAGAGTGAAGGCGCAGAGTCCTCTTGAGTGTGGGGTTGCGTAAAGGCTCCCCCAGGGACTTCAGGTGTACCCAAAGGCTTCCGCTGAGAGCACTTTTTGATGGCAGAAAGTGACACCGTACGTGTTTTTTCGGGTCTAACTAGGGTTCAGCTTCTTGTTCCGGTTAGGGTTATGTTTAGGGTTGTTAGGAAAGAGTGAAGACGCAGAGTCCTGTTGAGTGTGGGGTTGCGTAAAGGCTCCCCCAGGGAGTTCAGGTGTACCCAAAGGCTTCCGCTGAGAGCACTTTTTGATGGCAGAAAGTGGCACCGTCCGTGTTTTTTCGGGTCTAACTCGGGTTCAGCTTCTTGTTCCGGTTAGGGTTATGTTTAGGGTTGTTAGGAAAGAGTGAAGACGCAGAGTCCTGTTGAGTGTGGGGTTGCGTAAAGGCTCCCCCAGGGAGTTCAGGTGTACCCAAAGGCTTCCGCTGAGAGCACTTTTTGATGGCAGAAAGTGGCACCGTACGTGTTTTTTCGGGTCTAACTCGGGTTCAGCTTCTTGTTCCGGTTAGGGTTATGTTTAGGGTTGTTAGGAAAGAGTGAAGACGCAGAGTCCTGTTGAGTGTGGGGTTGCGTAAAGGCTCCCCCAGGGAGTTCAGGTGTACCCAAAGGCTTCCGCTGAGAGCACTTTTTGATGGCAGAAAGTGGCACCGTACGTGTTTTTTCGGGTCTAACTCGGGTTCAGCTTCTTGTTGCGGTTAGGGTTATGTTTAGGGTTGTTAGGAAAGAGTGAAGGCGCAGAGTCCTGTTGAGTGTGGGGTTGCGTAAAGGCTCCCCCAGGGAGTTCAGGTGTACCCAAAGGCTTCCGCTGAGAGCACTTTTTGATGGCAGAAAGTGGCACCGTACGTGTTTTTTCGGGTCTAACTCGGGTTCAGCTTCTTGTTCCGGTTAGGGTTATGTTTAGGGTTGTTAGGAAAGAGTGAAGGCGCAGAGTCCTGTTGAGTGTGGGGTTGCGTAAAGGCTCCCCCAGGGAGTTCAGGTGTACCCAAAGGCTTCCGCTGAGAGCACTTTTTGATGGCAGAAAGTGGCACCGTACGTGTTTTTTCGGGTCTAACTCGGGTTCAGCTTCTTGTTCCGGTTAGGGTTATGTTTAGGGTTGTTAGGAAAGAGTGAAGACGCAGAGTCCTGTTGAGTGTGGGGTTGCGTAAAGGCTCCCCCAGGGAGTTCAGGTGTAGCCAAAGGCTTCCGCTGAGAGCACTTTTTGATGGCAGAAAGTGGCACCGTACGTGTTTTTTCGGGTCTAACTCGGGTTCAGCTTCTTGTTCCGGTTAGGGTTATGTTTAGGGTTGTTAGGAAAGAGTGAAGACGCAGAGTCCTGTTGAGTGTGGGGCTGCGTAAAGGCTCCCCCAGGGAGTTCAGGTGTACCCAAAGGCTTCCGCTGAGAGCACTTTTTGATGGCAGAAAGTGGCACCGTACGTGTTTTTTCGGGTCTAACTTGGGTTCAGCTTCTTGTTCCGGTTAGGGTTATGTTTAGGGTTGTTAGGAAAGAGTGAAGGCGCAGAGTCCTCTTGAGTGTGGGGTTGCGTAAAGGCTCCCCCAGGGACTTCAGGTGTACCCAAAGGCTTCCGCTGAGAGCACTTTTTGATGGCAGAAAGTGACACCGTACGTGTTTTTTCGGGTCTAACTAGGGTTCAGCTTCTTGTTCCGGTTAGGGTTATGTTTAGGGTTGTTAGGAAAGAGTGAAGACGCAGAGTCCTGTTGAGTGTGGGGTTGCGTAAAGGCTCCCCCAGGGAGTTCAGGTGTACCCAAAGGCTTCCGCTGAGAGCACTTTTTGATGGCAGAAAGTGGCACCGTCCGTGTTTTTTCGGGTCTAACTCGGGTTCAGCTTCTTGTTCCGGTTAGGGTTATGTTTAGGGTTGTTAGGAAAGAGTGAAGACGCAGAGTCCTGTTGAGTGTGGGGTTGCGTAAAGGCTCCCCCAGGGAGTTCAGGTGTACCCAAAGGCTTCCGCTGAGAGCACTTTTTGATGGCAGAAAGTGGCACCGTACGTGTTTTTTCGGGTCTAACTCGGGTTCAGCTTCTTGTTCCGGTTAGGGTTATGTTTAGGGTTGTTAGGAAAGAGTGAAGACGCAGAGTCCTGTTGAGTGTGGGGTTGCGTAAAGGCTCCCCCAGGGAGTTCAGGTGTACCCAAAGGCTTCCGCTGAGAGCACTTTTTGATGGCAGAAAGTGGCACCGTACGTGTTTTTTCGGGTCTAACTCGGGTTCAGCTTCTTGTTGCGGTTAGGGTTATGTTTAGGGTTGTTAGGAAAGAGTGAAGGCGCAGAGTCCTGTTGAGTGTGGGGTTGCGTAAAGGCTCCCCCAGGGAGTTCAGGTGTACCCAAAGGCTTCCGCTGAGAGCACTTTTTGATGGCAGAAAGTGGCACCGTACGTGTTTTTTCGGGTCTAACTCGGGTTCAGCTTCTTGTTCCGGTTAGGGTTATGTTTAGGGTTGTTAGGAAAGAGTGAAGGCGCAGAGTCCTGTTGAGTGTGGGGTTGCGTAAAGGCTCCCCCAGGGAGTTCAGGTGTACCCAAAGGCTTCCGCTGAGAGCACTTTTTGATGGCAGAAAGTGGCACCGTACGTGTTTTTTCGGGTCTAACTCGGGTTCAGCTTCTTGTTCCGGTTAGGGTTATGTTTAGGGTTGTTAGGAAAGAGTGAAGACGCAGAGTCCTGTTGAGTGTGGGGTTGCGTAAAGGCTCCCCCAGGGAGTTCAGGTGTAGCCAAAGGCTTCCGCTGAGAGCACTTTTTGATGGCAGAAAGTGGCACCGTACGTGTTTTTTCGGGTCTAACTCGGGTTCAGCTTCTTGTTCCGGTTAGGGTTATGTTTAGGGTTGTTAGGAAAGAGTGAAGACGCAGAGTCCTGTTGAGTGTGGGGCTGCGTAAAGGCTCCCCCAGGGAGTTCAGGTGTACCCAAAGGCTTCCGCTGAGAGCACTTTTTGATGGCAGAAAGTGGCACCGTACGTGTTTTTTCGGGTCTAACTCGGGTTCAGCTTCTTGTTCCGGTTAGGGTTATGTTTAGGGTTGTTAGGAAAGAGTGAAGGCGCAGAGTCCTGTTGAGTGTGGGGTTGCGTAAAGGCTCCCCCAGGGAGTTCAGGTGTACCCAAAGGCTTCCGCTGAGAGCACTTTTTGATGGCAGAAAGTGGCACCGTACGTGTTTTTTCGGGTCTAACTCGGGTTCAGCTTCTTGTTCCGGTTAGGGTTATGTTTAGGGTTGTTAGGAAAGAGTGAAGACGCAGAGTCCTGTTGAGTGTGGGGTTGCGTAAAGGCTCCCCCAGGGAGTTCAGGTGTACCCAAAGGCTTCCGCTGAGAGCACTTCTTGATGGCAGAAAGCGGCACCGTACGTGTTTTTTCGGGTCTAACTCGGGTTCAGCTTCTTGTTCCGGTTAGGGTTATGTTTAGGGTTGTTAGGAAAGAGTGAAGACGCAGAGTCCTGTTGAGTGTGGGGTTGCGTAAAGGCTCCCCCAGGGAGTTCAGGTGTACCCAAAGGCTTCCGCTGAGAGCACTTTTTGATGGCAGAAAGTGGCACCGTACGTGTTTTTTCGGGTCTAACTCGGGTTCAGCTTCTTGTTCCGGTTAGGGTTATGTTTAGGGTTGTTAGGAAAGAGTGAAGGCGTAGAGTCCTGTTGAGTGTGGGGTTGCGTAAAGGCTCCCCCAGGGAGTTCAGGTGTACCCAAAGGCTTCCGCTGAGAGCACTTTTTGATGGCAGAAAGTGGCACCGTACGTGTTTTTTCGGGTCTAACTCGGGTTCAGCTTCTTGTTCCGGTTAGGGTTATGTTTAGGGTTGTTAGGAAAGAGTGAAGGCGCAGAGTCCTGTTGAGCGTGGGGTTGCGTAAAGGCTCCCCCAGGGAGTTCAGGTGTAGCCAAAGGCTTCCGCTGAGAGCACTTTTTGATGGCAGAAAGTGGCACCGTCCGTGTTTTTTCGGGTCTAACTCGGGTTCAGCTTCTTGTTGCGGTTAGGGTTATGTTTAGGGTTGTTAGGAAAGAGTGAAGGCGCAGAGTCCTCTTGAGTGTGGGGTTGCGTAAAGGCTCCCCCAGGGAGTTCAGGTGTACCCAAAGGCTTCCGCTGAGAGCACTTTTTGATGGCAGAAAGTGGCACCGTACGTGTTTTTTCGGGTCTAACTCGGGTTCAGCTTCTTGTTCCGGTTAGGGTTATGTTTAGGGTTGTTAGGAAAGAGTGAAGGCACAGAGTCCTGTTGAGTGTGGGGTTGCGTAAAGGCTCCCCCAGGGAGTTCAGGTGTACCCAAAGGCTTCCGCTGAGATCACTTTTTGATGGCAGAAAGTGGCACCGTCCGTGTTTTTTCGGGTCTAACTCGGGTTCAGCTTCTTGTTCCGGTTAGGGTTATGTTTAGGGTTGTTAGGAAAGAGTGAAGACGCAGAGTCCTGTTGAGTGTGGGGTTGCGTAAAGGCTCCCCCAGGGAGTTCCGGTGTACCCAAAGGCTTCCGCTGAGAGCACTTTTTGATGGCAGAAAGTGGCACCGTACGTGTTTTTTCGGGTCTAACTCGGGTTCAGCTTCTTGTTCCGGTAAGGGTTATGTTTAGGGTTGTTAGGAAAGAGTGAAGGCGCAGAGCCCTGTTGAGTGTGGGGTTGCGTAAAGGCTCCCCCAGGGAGTTCAGGTGTACCCAAAGGCTTCCGCTGAGAGCACTTTTTGATGGCAGAAAGTGGCACCGTACGTGTTTTTTCGGGTCTAACTCGGGTTCAGCTTCTTGTTCCGGTTAGGGTTATGTTTAGGGTTGTTAGGAAAGAGTGAAGGCGCAGAGTCCTGTTGAGTGTGGGGTTGCGTAAAGGCTCCCCCAGGGAGTTCAGGTGTACCCAAAGGCTTCCGCTGAGAGCACTTTTTGATGGCAGAAAGTGGCACCGTCCGTGTTTTTTCGGGTCTAACTCGGGTTCAGCTTCTTGTTGCGGTTAGGGTTATGTTTAGGGTTGTTAGGAAAGAGTGAAGACGCAGAGTCCTGTTGAGTGTGGGGTTGCGTAAAGGCTCCCCCAGGGAGTTCAGGTGTACCCAAAGGCTTCCGCTGAGAGCACTTCTTGATGGCAGAAAGCGGCACCGTACGTGTTTTTTCGGGTCTAACTCGGGTTCAGCTTCTTGTTCCGGTTAGGGTTATGTTTAGGGTTGTTAGGAAAGAGTGAAGACGCAGAGTCCTGTTGAGTGTGGGGTTGCGTAAAGGCTCCCCCAGGGAGTTCAGGTGTACCCAAAGGCTTCCGCTGAGAGCACTTTTTGATGGCAGAAAGTGGCACCGTACGTGTTTTTTCGGGTCTAACTCGGGTTCAGCTTCTTGTTCCGGTTAGGGTTATGTTTAGGGTTGTTAGGAAAGAGTGAAGGCGTAGAGTCCTGTTGAGTGTGGGGTTGCGTAAAGGCTCCCCCAGGGAGTTCAGGTGTACCCAAAGGCTTCCGCTGAGAGCACTTTTTGATGGCAGAAAGTGGCACCGTACGTGTTTTTTCGGGTCTAACTCGGGTTCAGCTTCTTGTTCCGGTTAGGGTTATGTTTAGGGTTGTTAGGAAAGAGTGAAGGCGCAGAGTCCTGTTGAGCGTGGGGTTGCGTAAAGGCTCCCCCAGGGAGTTCAGGTGTAGCCAAAGGCTTCCGCTGAGAGCACTTTTTGATGGCAGAAAGTGGCACCGTCCGTGTTTTTTCGGGTCTAACTCGGGTTCAGCTTCTTGTTGCGGTTAGGGTTATGTTTAGGGTTGTTAGGAAAGAGTGAAGGCGCAGAGTCCTCTTGAGTGTGGGGTTGCGTAAAGGCTCCCCCAGGGAGTTCAGGTGTACCCAAAGGCTTCCGCTGAGAGCACTTTTTGATGGCAGAAAGTGGCACCGTACGTGTTTTTTCGGGTCTAACTCGGGTTCAGCTTCTTGTTCCGGTTAGGGTTATGTTTAGGGTTGTTAGGAAAGAGTGAAGGCACAGAGTCCTGTTGAGTGTGGGGTTGCGTAAAGGCTCCCCCAGGGAGTTCAGGTGTACCCAAAGGCTTCCGCTGAGATCACTTTTTGATGGCAGAAAGTGGCACCGTCCGTGTTTTTTCGGGTCTAACTCGGGTTCAGCTTCTTGTTCCGGTTAGGGTTATGTTTAGGGTTGTTAGGAAAGAGTGAAGACGCAGAGTCCTGTTGAGTGTGGGGTTGCGTAAAGGCTCCCCCAGGGAGTTCCGGTGTACCCAAAGGCTTCCGCTGAGAGCACTTTTTGGTGGCAGAAAGTGGCACCGTACGTGTTTTTTCGGGTCTAACTCGGGTTCAGCTTCTTGTTCCGGTAAGGGTTATGTTTAGGGTTGTTAGGAAAGAGTGAAGGCGCAGAGTCCTGTTGAGTGTGGGGTTGCGTAAAGGCTCCCCCAGGGAGTTCAGGTGTACCCAAAGGCTTCCGCTGAGAGCACTTTTTGATGGCAGAAAGTGGCACCGTACGTGTTTTTTCGGGTCTAACTTGGGTTCAGCTTCTTGTTCCGGTTAGGGTTATGTTTAGGGTTGTTAGGAAAGAGTGAAGGCGCAGAGTCCTGTTGAGTGTGGGGTTGCGTAAAGGCTCCCCCAGGGAGTTCAGGTGTAGCCAAAGGCTTCCGCTGAGAGCACTTTTTGATGGCAGAAAGTGGCACCGTACGTGTTTTTTCGGGTCTAACTAGGGTTCAGCTTCTTGTTCCGGTTAGGGTTATGTTTAGGGTTGTTAGGAAAGAGTGAAGACGCAGAGTCCTGTTGAGTGTGGGGTTGCGTAAAGGCTCCCCCAGGGAGTTCAGGTGTACCCAAAGGCTTCCGCTGAGAGCACTTTTTGATGGCAGAAAGTGGCACCGTCCGTGTTTTTTCGGGTCTAACTCGGGTTCAGCTTCTTTTTCCGGTTAGGGTTATGTTTAGGGTTGTTAGGAAAGAGTGAAGACGCAGAGTCCTGTTGAGTGTGGGGTTGCGTAAAGGCTCCCCCAGGGAGTTCAGGTGTACCCAAAGGCTTCCGCTGAGAGCACTTTTTGATGGCAGAAAGTGGCACCGTCCGTGTTTTTTCGGTTCTAACTCGGGTTCAGCTTCTTGTTCCGGTTAGGGTTATGTTTCGGGTTGTTAGGAAAGAGTGAAGACGCAGAGTCCTGTTGAGTGTGGGGTTGCGTAAAGGCTCCCCCAGGGAGTTCAGGTGTACCCAAAGGCTTCCGCTGAAAGCACTTTTTGATGGCAGAAAGTGGCACCGTACGTGTTTTTTCGGGTCTAACTCGGGTTCAGCTTCTTGTTCCGGTTAGGGTTATGTTTAGGGTTGTTAGGAAAGAGTGAAGACGCAGAGTCCTGTTGAGTGTGGGGTTGCGTAAAGGCTCCCCCAGGGAGTTCAGGTGTACCCAAAGGCTTCCGCTGAGAGCACTTTTTGATGGCAGAAAGTGGCACCGTACGTGTTTTTTCGGGTCTAACTCGGGTTCAGCTTCTTGTTCCGGTTAGGGTTATGTTTAGGGTTGTTAGGAAAGAGTGAAGGCGTAGAGTCCTGTTGAGTGTGGGGTTGCGTAAAGGCTCCCCCAGGGAGTTCACGTGTACCCAAAGGCTTCCGCTGAGAGCACTTTTTGATGGCAGAAAGTGGCACCGTACGTGTTTTTTCGGGTCTAACTCGGGTTCAGCTTCTTGTTCCGGTTAGGGTTATGTTTAGGGTTGTTAGGAAAGAGTGAAGGCGCAGAGTCCTGTTGAGTGTGGGGTTGCGTAAAGGCTCCCCCAGGGAGTTCAGGTGTACCCAAAGGCTTCCGCTGAGAGCACTTTTTGATGGCAGAAAGTGGCACCGTCCGTGTTTTTTCGGGTCTAACTCGGGTTCAGCTTCTTGTTCCGGTTAGGGTTATGTTTAGGGTTGTTAGGAAAGAGTGAAGACGCAGAGTCCTGTTGAGTGTGGGGTTGCGTAAAGGCTCCCCCAGGGAGTTCAGGTGTACCCAAAGGCTTCCGCTGAGAGCACTTTTTGATGGCAGAAAGTGGCACCGTCCGTGTTTTTTCGGGTCTAACTCGGGTTCAGCTTCTTTTTCCGGTTAGGGTTATGTTTAGGGTTGTTAGGAAAGAGTGAAGACGCAGAGTCCTGTTGAGTGTGGGGTTGCGTAAAGGCTCCCCCAGGGAGTTCAGGTGTACCCAAAGGCTTCCGCTGAGAGCACTTTTTGATGGCAGAAAGTGGCACCGTCCGTGTTTTTTCGGTTCTAACTCGGGTTCAGCTTCTTGTTCCGGTTAGGGTTATGTTTCGGGTTGTTAGGAAAGAGTGAAGACGCAGAGTCCTGTTGAGTGTGGGGTTGCGTAAAGGCTCCCCCAGGGAGTTCAGGTGTACCCAAAGGCTTCCGCTGAAAGCACTTTTTGATGGCAGAAAGTGGCACCGTACGTGTTTTTTCGGGTCTAACTCGGGTTCAGCTTCTTGTTCCGGTTAGGGTTATGTTTAGGGTTGTTAGGAAAGAGTGAAGACGCAGAGTCCTGTTGAGTGTGGGGTTGCGTAAAGGCTCCCCCAGGGAGTTCAGGTGTACCCAAAGGCTTCCGCTGAGAGCACTTTTTGATGGCAGAAAGTGGCACCGTACGTGTTTTTTCGGGTCTAACTCGGGTTCAGCTTCTTGTTCCGGTTAGGGTTATGTTTAGGGTTGTTAGGAAAGAGTGAAGGCGTAGAGTCCTGTTGAGTGTGGGGTTGCGTAAAGGCTCCCCCAGGGAGTTCACGTGTACCCAAAGGCTTCCGCTGAGAGCACTTTTTGATGGCAGAAAGTGGCACCGTACGTGTTTTTTCGGGTCTAACTCGGGTTCAGCTTCTTGTTCCGGTTAGGGTTATGTTTAGGGTTGTTAGGAAAGAGTGAAGGCGTAGAGTCCTGTTGAGTGTGGGGTTGCGTAAAGGCTCCCCCAGGGAGTTCACGTGTACCCAAAGGCTTCCGCTGAGAGCACTTTTTGATGGCAGAAAGTGGCACCGTACGTGTTTTTTCGGGTCTAACTCGGGTTCAGCTTCTTGTTCCGGTTAGGGTTATGTTTAGGGTTGTTAGGAAAGAGTGAAGGCGCAGAGTCCTGTTGAGTGTGGGGTTGCGTAAAGGCTCCCCCAGGGAGTTCAGGTGTACCCAAAGGCTTCCGCTGAGAGCACTTTTTGATGGCAGAAAGTGGCACCGTCCGTGTTTTTTCGGGTCTAACTCGGGTTCAGCTTCTTGTTCCGGTTAGGGTTATGTTTAGGGTTGTTAGGAAAGAGTGAAGGCGCAGAGTCCTCTTGAGTGTGGGGTTGCGTAAAGGCTCCCCCAGGGAGTTCAGGTGTACCCAAAGGCTTCCGCTGAGAGCACTTTTTGATGGCAGAAAGTGGCACCGTCCATGTTTTTTCGGGTCTAACTCGGGTTCAGCTTCTTGTTCCGGTTAGGGTTATGTTTAGGGTTGTTAGGAAAGAGTGAAGACGCAGAGTCCTGTTGAGTGTGGGGTTGCGTAAAGGCTCCCCCAGGGAGTTCACGTGTACCCAAAGGCTTCCGCTGAGAGCACTTTTTGATGGCAGAAAGTGGCACCGTCCGTGTTTTTTCGGGTCTAACTCGGGTTCAGCTTCTTGTTGCGGTTAGGGTTATGTTTAGGGTTGTTAGGAAAGAGTGAAGACGCAGAGTCCTGTTGAGTGTGGGGTTGCGTAAAGGCTCCCCCAGGGAGTTCAGGTGTACCCAAAGGCTTCCGCTGAGAGCACTTTTTGATGGCAGAAAGTGGCACCGTCCGTGTTTTTTCGGGTCTAACTCGGGTTCAGCTTCTTGTTCCGGTTAGGGTTATGTTTAGGGTTGTTAGGAAAGAGTGAAGACGCAGAGTCCTGTTGAGTGTGGGGTTGCGTAAAGGCTCCCCCAGGGAGTTCCGGTGTACCCAAAGGCTTCCGCTGAGAGCACTTTTTGATGGCAGAAAGTGGCACCGTACGTGTTTTTTCGGGTCTAACTCGGGTTCAGCTTCTTGTTCCGGTAAGGGTTATGTTTAGGGTTGTTAGGAAAGAGTGAAGGCGCAGAGTCCTGTTGAGTGTGGGGTTGCGTAAAGGCTCCCCCAGGGAGTTCAGGTGTACCCAAAGGCTTCCGCTGAGAGCACTTTTTGATGGCAGAAAGTGGCACCGTACGTGTTTTTTCGGGTCTAACTTAGGTTCAGCTTCTTGTTCCGGTTAGGGTTATGTTTAGGGTTGTTAGGAAAGAGTGAAGGCGCAGAGTCCTGTTGAGTGTGGGGTTGCGTAAAGGCTCCCCCAGGGAGTTCCGGTGTACCCAAAGGCTTCCGCTGAGAGCACTTTTTGATGGCAGAAAGTGGCACCGTCCGTGTTTTTTCGGGTCTAACTCGGGTTCAGCTTCTTGTTCCGGTTAGGGTTATGTTTAGGGTTGTTAGGAAAGAGTGAAGGCGCAGAGTCCTGTTGAGTGTGGGGTTGCGTAAAGGCTCCCCCAGGGAGTTCAGGTGTAGCCAACGGCTTCCGCTGAGAGCACTTTTTGATGGCAGAAAGTGGCACCGTACGTGTTTTTTCGGGTCTAACTCGGGTTCAGCTTCTTGTTCCGGTTAGGGTTATGTTTAGGGTTGTTAGGAAAGAGTGAAGGCGCAGAGTCCTGTTGAGTGTGGGGTTGCGTAAAGGCTCCCCCAGGGAGTTCAGGTGTAGCCAAAGGCTTCCGCTGAGAGCACTTTTTGATGGCAGAAAGTGGCACCGTACGTGTTTTTTCGGGTCTAACTCGGGTTCAGCTTCTTGTTCCGGTTAGGGTTATGTTTAGGGTTGTTTGGAAAGAGTGAAGGCGCAGAGTCCTGTTGAGTGTGGGGTTGCGTAAAGGCTCCCCCAGGGAGTTCAGGTGTACCCAAAGGCTTCCGCTGAGAGCACTTTTTGATGGCAGAAAGTGGCACCGTCCGTGTTTTTTCGGGTCTAACTCGGGTTCAGCTTCTTGTTCCGGTTAGGGTTATGTTTCGGGTTGTTAGGAAAGAGTGAAGACGCAGAGTCCTGTTGAGTGTGGGGTTGCGTAAAGGCTCCCCCAGGGAGTTCAGGTGTACCCAAAGGCTTCCGCTGAGAGCACTTTTTGATGGCAGAAAGTGGCACCGTACGTGTTTTTTCGGGTCTAACTCGGGTTCAGCTTCTTTTTCCGGTTAGGGTTATGTTTAGGGTTGTTAGGAAAGAGTGAAGACGCAGAGTCCTGTTGAGTGTGGGGTTGCGTAAAGGCTCCCCCAGGGAGTTCAGGTGTACCCAAAGGCTTCCGCTGAGAGCACTTTTTGATGGCAGAAAGTGGCACCGTACGTGTTTTTTCGGGTCTAACTCGGGTTCAGCTTCTTGTTCCGGTTAGGGTTATGTTTCGGGTTGTTAGGAAAGAGTGAAGACGCAGAGTCCTGTTGAGTGTGGGGTTGCGTAAAGGCTCCCCCAGGGAGTTCAGGTGTACCCAAAGGCTTCCGCTGAGAGCACTTTTTGATGGCAGAAAGTGGCACCGTCCGTGTTTTTTCGGGTCTAACTCGGGTTCAGCTTCTTGTTCCGGTTAGGGTTATGTTTAGGGTTGTTAGGAAAGAGTGAAGGCGTAGAGTCCTGTTGAGTGTGGGGTTGCGTAAAGGCTCCCCCAGGGAGTTCACGTGTACCCAAAGGCTTCCGCTGAGAGCACTTTTTGATGGCAGAAAGTGGCACCGTACGTGTTTTTTCGGGTCTAACTCGGGTTCAGCTTCTTTTTCCGGTTAGGGTTATGTTTAGGGTTGTTAGGAAAGAGTGAAGACGCAGAGTCCTGTTGAGTGTGGGGTTGCGTAAAGGCTCCCCCAGGGAGTTCAGGTGTACCCAAAGGCTTCTGCTGAGAGCACTTTTTGATGGCATAAAGTGGGACCGTACGTGTTTTTTCGGGTCTAACTCGGGTTCAGCTTCTTGTTGCGGTTAGGGTTATGTTTCGGGTTTTTAGGAAAGAGTGAAGACGCAGAGTCCTGTTGAGTGTGGGGTTGCGTAAAGGCTCCCCCAGGGAGTTCAGGTGTACCCAAAGGCTTCCGCTGAGAGCACTTTTTGATGGCAGAAAGTGGCACCGTACGTGTTTTTTCGGGTCTAACTCGGGTTCAGCTTCTTGTTCCGGTTAGGGTTATGTTTAGGGTTGTTAGGAAAGAGTGAAGGCACAGAGTCCTGTTGAGTGTGGGGTTGCGTAAAGGCTCCCCCAGGGAGTTCAGGTGTACCCAAAGGCTTCTGCTGAGAGCACTTTTTGATGGCATAAAGTGGGACCGTATGTGTTTTTTCGGGTCTAACTCGGGTTCAGCTTCTTGTTGCGGTTAGGGTTATATTTCGGGTTTTTAGGAAAGAGTGAAGACGCAGAGTCCTGTTGAGTGTGGGGTTGCGTAAAGGCTCCCCCAGGGAGTTCAGGTGTACCCAAAGGCTTCCGCTGAGAGCACTTTTTGATGGCAGAAAGTGGCACCGTACGTGTTTTTTCGGGTCTAACTCGGGTTCAGCTTCTTGTTCCGCTTAGGGTTATGTTTAGGGTTGTTAGGAAAGAGTGAAGACGCAGAGTCCTGTTGAGTGTGGGGTTGCGTAAAGGCTCCCCCAGGGAGTTCAGGTGTACCCAAAGGCTTCCGCTGAGAGCACTTTTTGATGGCAGAAAGTGGCACCGTCCGTGTTTTTTCGGGTCTAACTCGGGTTCAGCTTCTTGTTGCGGTTAGGGTTATGTTTAGGGTTGTTAGGAAAGAGTGAAGACGCAGAGTCCTGTTGAGTGTGGGGTTGCGTAAAGGCTCCCCCAGGGAGTTCAGGTGTACCCAAAGGCTTCCGCTGAGAGCACTTTTTGGTTGCAGAAAGTGGCACCGTCCGTGTTTTTTCGGGTCTAACTCGGGTTCAGCTTCTTGTTCCGGTTAGGGTTATGTTTAGGGTTGTTAGGAAAGAGTGAAGACGCAGAGTCCTGTTGAGTGTGGGGTTGCGTAAAGGCTCCCCCAGGGAGTTCAGGTGTACCCAAAGGCTTCCGCTGAGAGCACTTTTTGATGGCAGAAAGTGGCACCGTACGTGTTTTTTCGGGTCTAACTCGGGTTCAGCTTCTTTTTCCGGTTAGGGTTATGTTTAGGGTTGTTAGGAAAGAGTGAAGGCGCAGAGTCCTGTTGAGTGTGGGGTTGCGTAAAGGCTCCCCCAGGGAGTTCAGGTGTACCCAAAGGCTTCCGCTGAGAGCACTTTTTGATGGCAGAAAGTGGCACCGTACGTGTTTTTTCGGGTCTAACTCGGGTTCAGCTTCTTGTTCCAGTTAGGGTTATGTTTCGGGTTGTTAGGAAAGAGTGAAGACGCAGAGTCCTGTTGAGTGTGGGGTTGCGTAAAGGCTCCCCCAGGGAGTTCAGGTGTACCCAAAGGCTTCCGCTGAGAGCACTTTTTGATGGCAGAAAGTGGCACCGTACGTGTTTTTTCGGGTCTAACTCGGGTTCAGCTTCTTGTTCCGGTTAGGGTTATGTTTAGGGTTGTTAGGAAAGAGTGAAGGCGTAGAGTCCTGTTGAGTGTGGGGTTGCGTAAAGGCTCCCCCAGGGAGTTCAGGTGTACCCAAAGGCTTCTGCTGAGAGCACTTTTTGATGGCATAAAGTGGGACCGTACGTGTTTTTTCGGGTCTAACTCGGGTTCAGCTTCTTGTTGCGGTTAGGGTTATATTTCGGGTTTTTAGGAAAGAGTGAAGACGCAGAGTCCTGTTGAGTGTGGGGTTGCGTAAAGGCTCCCCCAGGGAGTTCAGGTGTACCCAAAGGCTTCCGCTGAGAGCACTATTTGATGGCAGAAAGTGGCACCGTACGTGTTTTTTCGGGTCTAACTCGGGTTCAGCTTCTTGTTCCGGTTAGGGTTATGTTTAGGGTTGTTAGGAAAGAGTGAAGACGCAGAGTCCTGTTGAGTTTGGGGTTGTGTAAAGGCTCCCCCAGGGAGTTCAGGTGTACCCAAAGGCTTCCGCTGAGAGCACTTTTTGATGGCAGATAGTGGCACCGTACGTGTTTTTTCGGGTCTAACTCGGGTTCAGCTTCTTGTTCCTGTTAGGGTTATGATTAGGGTTGTTAGGAAAGAGTGAAGGCGCAGAGTCCTGTTGAGTGTGGGGTTGCGTAAAGGCTCCCCCAGGGAGTTCAGGTGTACCCAAAGGCTTCCGCTGAGAGCACTTTTTGGTTGCAGAAAGTGGCACCGTCCGTGTTTTTTCGGGTCTAACTCGGGTTCAGCTTCTTTTTCCGGTTAGGGTTATGTTTAGGGTTGTTAGGAAAGAGTGAAGACGCAGAGTCCTGTTGAGTGTGGGGTTGCGTAAAGGCTCCCCCAGGGAGTTCAGGTGTACCCAAAGGCTTCCGCTGAGAGCACTTTTTGATGGCAGAAAGTGGCACTGTACGTGTTTTTTCGGGTCTAACTCGGGTTCAGCTTCTTGTTCCGGTAAGGGTTATGTTTAGGGTTGTTAGGAAAGAGTGAAGGCGCAGAGTCCTGTTGAGTGTGGGGTTGCGTAAAGGCTCCCCCAGGGAGTTCAGGTGTACCCAAAGGCTTCCACTGAGAGCACTTTTTGATGGCAGAAAGTGGCACCGTACGTGTTTTTTCGGGTCTAACTCGGGTTCAGCTTCTTGTTCCGGTTAGGGTTATGTTTAGGGTTGTTAGGAAAGAGTGAAGGCACAGAGTCCTGTTGAGTGTGGGGTTGCGTAAAGGCTCCCCCAGGGAGTTCAGGTGTACCCAAAGGCTTCCGCTGAGAGCACTTTTTGATGGCAGAAAGTGGCACCGTACGTGTTTTTTCAGGTCTAACTCGGGTTCAGCTTCTTGTTGCGGTTAGGGTTATGTTTAGGGTTGTTAGGAAAGAGTGAAGACGCAGAGTCCTGTTGAGTGTGGGGTTGCGTAAAGGCTCCCCCAGGGAGTTCAGGTGTACCCAAAGGCTTCCGCTGAGAGCACTTTTTGATGGCAGAAAGTGGCACCGTCCGTGTTTTTTCGGGTCTAACTCGGGTTCAGCTTCTTGTTGCGGTTAGGGTTATGTTTAGGGTTGTTAGGAAAGAGTGAAGACGCAGAGTCCTGTTGAGTGTGGGGTTGCGTAAAGGCTCCCCCAGGGAGTTCCGGTGTACCCAAAGGCTTCCGCTGAGAGCACTTTTTGATGGCAGAAAGTGGCACCGTCCGTGTTTTTTCGGGTCTAACTCGGGTTCAGCTTCTTGTTGCGGTTAGGGTTATGTTTAGGGTTGTTAGGAAAGAGTGAAGACGCAGAGTCCTGTTGAGTGTGGGGTTGCGTAAAGGCTCCCCCAGGGAGTTCCGGTGTACCCAAAGGCTTCCGCTGAGAGCACTTTTTGATGGCAGAAAGTGGCACCGTACGTGTTTTTTCGGGTCTAACTCGGGTTCAGCTTCTTGTTGCGGTTAGGGTTATGTTTAGGGTTGTTAGGAAAGAGTGAAGACGCAGAGTCCTGTTGAGTGTGGGGTTGCGTAAAGGCTCCCCCAGGGAGTTCACGTGTACCCAAAGGCTTCCGCTGAGAGCACTTTTTGATGGCAGAAAGTGGCACCATACGTGTTTTTTCGGGTCTAACTCGGGTTCAGCTTCTTGTTCCGGTAAGGGTTATGTTTAGGGTTGTTAGGAAAGAGTGAAGGCGCAGAGTCCTGTTGAGTGTGGGGTTGCGTAAAGGCTCCCCCAGGGAGTTCAGGTGTACCCAAAGGCTTCCGCTGAGAGCACTTTTTGATGGCAGAAAGTGGCACCGTCCGTGTTTTTTCGGGTCTAACTTAGGTTCAGCTTCTTGTTCCGGTTAGGGTTATGTTTAGGGTTGTTAGGAAAGAGTGAAGGCACAGAGTCCTCTTGAGTGTGGGGTTGCGTAAAGGCTCCCCCAGGGAGTTCAGGTGTACCCAAAGGCTTCCGCTGAGAGCACTTTTTGATGGCAGAAAGTGGCACCGTACGTGTTTTTTCGGGTCTAACTCGGGTTCAGCTTCTTGTTCCGGTTAGGGTTATGTTTCGGGTTGTTAGGAAAGAGTGAAGACGCAGAGTCCTATTGAGTGTGGGGTTGCGTAAAGGCTCCCCCAGGGAGTTCAGGTGTACCCAAAGGCTTCCGCTGAGAGCACTTTTTGATGGCAGAAAGTGGCACCGTCCGTGTTTTTTCGGGTCTAACTCGGGTTCAGCTTCTTGTTGCGGTTAGGGTTATGTTTAGGGTTGTTAGGAAAGAGTGAAGACGCAGAGTCCTGTTGAGTGTGGGGTTGCGTAAAGGCTCCCCCAGGGAGTTCAGGTGTACCCAAAGGCTTCCGCTGAGAGCACTTTTTGATGGCAGAAAGTGGCACCGTACGTGTTTTTTCGGGTGTAACTCGGGTTCAGGTTCTTGTTCCGTTTAGGGTTATGTTTCAGGTTGTTAGGAAAGAGTGAAGTCGCAGAGTCCTGTTGAGTGTGGGGTTGCTTAAAGGCTCCCCCAGGGAGTTCAGGTGTACCCAAAGGCTTCCGCTGAGAGCACTTTTTGATGGCAGAAAGTGGCACCGTACGTGTTTTTTCGGGTCTAACTCGGGTTCAGCTTCTTGTTCCGGTTAGGGTTATGTTTAGGGTTGTTAGGAAAGAGTGAAGACGCAGAGTCCTGTTGAGTGTGGGGTTGCGTAAAGGCTCCCCCAGGGAGTTCAGGTGTAGCCAACGGCTTCCGCTGAGAGCACTTTTTGATGGCAGAAAGTGGCACCGTCCGTGTTTTTTCGGGTCTAACTCGGGTTCAGCTTCTTGTTCCGGTTAGGGTTATGTTTAGGGTTTTTAGGAAAGAGTGAAGACGCAGAGTCCTGTTGAGTGTGGGGTTGCGTAAAGGCTCCCCCAGGGAGTTCAGGTGTACCCAAAGGCTTCCGCTGAGAGCACTTTTTGATGGCAGAAAGTGGCACCGTACGTGTTTTTTCGGGTCTAACTCGGGTTCATCTTCTTGTTCCGGTTAGGGTTATGTTTAGGGTTGTTAGGAAAGAGTGAAGACGCAGAGTCCTGTTGAGTGTGGGGTTGCGTAAAGGCTCCCCCAGGGAGTTCAGGTGTACCCAAAGGCTTCTGCTGAGAGCACTTTTTGATGGCATAAAGTGGGACCGTACGTGTTTTTTCGGGTCTAACTCGGGTTCAGCTTCTTGTTGCGGTTAGGGTTATATTTCGGGTTTTTAGGAAAGAGTGAAGGCGCAGAGTCCTGTTGAGTGTGGGGTTGCGTAAAGGCTCCCCCAGGGAGTTCAGGTGTACCCAAAGGCTTCCGCTGAGAGCACTATTTGATGGCAGAAAGTGGCACCGTACGTGTTTTTTCGGGTCTAACTCGGGTTCAGCTTCTTGTTCCGGTTAGGGTTATGTTTAGGGTTGTTAGGAAAGAGTGAAGACGCAGAGTCCTGTTGAGTGTGGGGTTGCGTAAAGGCTCCCCCAGGGAGTTCAGGTGTACCCAAAGGCTTCCGCTGAGAGCACTTTTTGGTTGCAGAAAGTGGCACCGTACGTGTTTTTTCGGGTCTAACTCGGGTTCAGCTTCTTTTTCCGGTTAGGGTTATGTTTAGGGTTGTTAGGAAAGAGTGAAGGCGTAGAGTCCTGTTGAGTGTGGGGTTGCGTAAAGGCTCCCCCAGGGAGTTCAGGTGTACCCAAAGGCTTCCGCTGAGAGCACTTTTTGATGGCAGAAAGTGGCACCGTACGTGTTTTTTCGGGTCTAACTCGGGTTCAGCTTCTTGTTCCGGTTAGGGTTATGTTTAGGGTTGTTAGGAAAGAGTGAAGACGCAGAGTCCTGTTGAGTGTGGGGTTGCGTAAAGGCTCCCCCAGGGAGTTCAGGTGTACCCAAAGGCTTCTGCTGAGAGCACTTTTTGATGGCATAAAGTGGGACCGTACGTGTTTTTTCGGGTCTAACTCGGGTTCAGCTTCTTGTTCCGGTTAGGGTTATGTTTAGGGTTTTTAGGAAAGAGTGAAGACGCAGAGTCCTGTTGAGTGTGGGGTTGCGTAAAGGCTCCCCCAGGGAGTTCAGGTGTACCCAAAGGCTTCCGCTGAGAGCACTTTTTGATGGCAGAAAGTGGCACCGTACGTGTTTTTTCGGGTCTAACTCGGGTTCAGCTTCTTGTTCCGGTTAGGGTTATGTTTCGGGTTGTTAGGAAAGAGTGAAGACGCAGAGTCCTGTTGAGTGTGGGGTTGCGTAAAGGCTCCCCCAGGGAGTTCAGGTGTACCCAAAGGCTTCCGCTGAGAGCACTTTTTGGTTGCAGAAAGTGGCACCGTACGTGTTTTTTCGGGTCTAACTCGGGTTCAGCTTCTTTTTCCGGTTAGGGTTATGTTTAGGGTTGTTAGGAAAGAGTGAAGACGCAGAGTCCTGTTGAGTGTGGGGTTGCGTAAAGGCTCCCCCAGGGAGTTCAGGTGTACCCAAAGGCTTCCGCTGAGAGCACTTTTTGATGGCAGAAAGTGGCACTGTACGTGTTTTTTCGGGTCTAACTCGGGTTCAGCTTCTTGTTCCGGTAAGGGTTATGTTTAGGGTTGTTAGGAAAGAGTGAAGGCGCAGAGTCCTGTTGAGTGTGGGGTTGCGTAAAGGCTCCCCCAGGGAGTTCAGGTGTACCCAAAGGCTTCCGCTGAGAGCACGTTTTGATGGCAGAAAGTGGCACCGTACGTGTTTTTTCGGGTCTAACTCGGGTTCAGCTTCTTGTTCCGGTTAGGGTTATGTTTAGGGTTGTTAGGAAAGAGTGAAGGCACAGAGTCCTGTTGAGTGTGGGGTTGCGTAAAGGCTCCCCCAGGGAGTTCAGGTGTAGCCAAAGGCTTCCGCTGAGAGCACTTTTTGATGGCAGAAAGTGGCACCGTACGTGTTTTTTCGGGTCTAACTCGGGTTCAGCTTCTTGTTCCGGTAAGGGTTATGTTTAGGGTTGTTAGGAAAGAGTGAAGGCGCAGAGTCCTGTTGAGTGTGGGGTTGCGTAAAGGCTCCCCCAGGGAGTTCAGGTGTACCCAAAGGCTTCCGCTGAGAGCACTTTTTGATGGCAGAAAGTGGCACCGTCCGTGTTTTTTCGGGTCTAACTTAGGTTCAGCTTCTTGTTGCCGTTAGGGTTATGTTTAGGGTTGTTAGGAAAGAGTGAAGGCGCAGAGTCCTGTTGAGTGTGGGGTTGCGTAAAGGCTCCCCCAGGGAGTTCAGGTGTACCCAAAGGCTTCCGCTGAGAGCACTTTTTGATGGCAGAAAGTGGCACCGTACGTGTTTTTTCGGGTCTAACTCGGGTTCAGCTTCTTGTTCCGGTTAGGGTTATGTTTCGGGTTGTTAGGAAAGAGTGAAGACGCAGAGTCCTGTTGAGTGTGGGGTTGCGTAAAGGCTCCCCCAGGGAGTTCAGGTGTACCCAAAGGCTTCCGCTGAGAGCACTTTTTGATGGCAGAAAGTGGCACCGTCCGTGTTTTTTCGGGTCTAACTCGGGTTCAGCTTCTTGTTGCGGTTAGGGTTATGTTTAGGGTTGTTAGGAAAGAGTGAAGACGCAGAGTCCTGTTGAGTGTGGGGTTGCGTAAAGGCTCCCCCAGGGAGTTCAGGTGTACCCAAAGGCTTCCGCTGAGAGCACTTTTTGATGGCAGAAAGTGGCACCGTACGTGTTTTTTCGGGTCTAACTCGGGTTCAGCTTCTTGTTGCGGTTAGGGTTATGTTTAGGGTTGTTAGGAAAGAGTGAAGACGCAGAGTCCTGTTGAGTGTGGGGTTGCGTAAAGGCTCCCCCAGGGAGTTCAGGTGTACCCAAAGGCTTCTGCTGAGAGCACTTTTTGATGGCAGAAAGTGGCACCGTACGTGTTTTTTCGGGTCTAACTCGGGTTCAGCTTCTTGTTCCGGTTAGGGTTATGTTTCAGGTTGTTAGGAAAGAGTGAAGTCGCAGAGTCCTGTTGAGTGTGGGGTTGCTTAAAGGCTCCCCCAGGGAGTTCAGGTGTACCCAAAGGCTTCCGCTGAGAGCACTTTTTGATGGCAGAAAGTGGCACCGTACGTGTTTTTTCGGGTCTAACTCGGGTTCAGCTTCTTGTTCCGGTTAGGGTTATGTTTAGGGTTGTTAGGAAAGAGTGAAGACGCAGAGTCCTGTTGAGTGTGGGGTTGCGTAAAGGCTCCCCCAGGGAGTTCACGTGTAGCCAACGGCTTCCGCTGAGAGCACTTTTTGATGGCAGAATGTGGCACCGTCCGTGTTTTTTCGGGTCTAACTCGGGTTCAGCTTCTTGTTCCGGTTAGGGTTATGTTTCGGGTTGTTAGGAAAGAGTGAAGGCGCAGAGTCCTGTTGAGTGTGGGGTTGCGTAAAGGCTCCCCCAGGGAGTTCAGGTGTACCCAAAGGCTTCCGCTGAGAGCACTTTTTGATGGCAGAAAGTGGCACCGTACGTGTTTTTTCGGGTCTAACTAGGGTTCAGCTTCTTGTTCCGGTTAGGGTTATGTTTAGGGTTGTTAGGAAAGAGTGAAGACGCAGAGTCCTGTTGAGTGTGGGGTTGCGTAAAGGCTCCCCCAGGGAGTTCAGGTGTACCCAAAGGCTTCCGCTGAGAGCACTTTTTGATGGCAGAAAGTGGCACCGTACGTGTTTTTTCGGGTCTAACTCGGGTTCAGCTTCTTGTTCCGGTTTGGGTTATGTTTAGGGTTGTTAGGAAAGAGTGAAGGCGCAGAGTCCTGTTGAGTGTGGGGTTGCGTAAAGGCTCCCCCAGGGAGTTCACGTGTACCCAAAGGCTTCCGCTGAGAGCACTTTTTGATGGCAGAAAGTGGCACCGTCCGTGTTTTTTCGGGTCTAACTCGGGTTCAGCATCTTGTTGCGGTTAGGGTTATGTTTAGGGTTGTTAGGAAAGAGTGAAGTCGCAGAGTCCTGTTGAGTGTGGGGTTGCGTAAAGGCTCCCCCAGGGAGTTCAGGTGTACCCAAAGGCTTCCGCTGAGAGCACTTTTTGATGGCAGAAAGTGGCACCGTACGTGTTTTTTCGGGTCTAACTCGGGTTCAGCTTCTTGTTCCGGTTAGGGTTATGTTTAGGGTTGTTAGGAAAGAGTGAAGACGCAGAGTCCTGTTGAGTGTGGCGTTGCGTTAAGGCTCCCCCAGGGAGTTCAGGTGTACCTAAAGGCTTCCGCTGAGAGCACTTTTTGATGGCAGAAAGTGGCACCGTCCGTGTTTTTTCGGGTCTAACTCGGGTTCAGCTTCTTGTTCCGGTTAGGGTTATGTTTAGGGTTGTTAGGAAAGAGTGAAGACACAGAGTCCTGTTGAGTGTGGGGTTGCGTAAAGGCTCCCCCAGGGAGTTCCGGTGTACCCAAAGGCTTCCGCTGAGAGCACTTTTTGATGGCAGAAAGTGGCACCGTACGTGTTTTTTCGGGTCTAACTCGGGTTCAGCTTCTTGTTGCGGTTAGGGTTATGTTTAGGGGTGTTAGGAAAGAGTGAAGGCGCAGAGTCCTGTTGAGTGTGGGGTTGCGTAAAGGCTCCCCCAGGGAGTTCAGGTGTACCCAAAGGCTTCCGCTGAGAGTACTTTTTGATGGCAGAAAGTGGCACCGTACGTGTTTTTCGGGTCTAACTCGGGTTCAGCTTCTTGTTGCGGTTAGGGTTATGTTTAGGGTTGTTAGGAAAGAGTGAAGACGCAGAGTCCTGTTGAGTGTGGGGTTGCGTAAAGGCTCCCCCAGGGAGTTCAGGTGTACCCAAAGGCTTCCGCTGAGAGCACTTTTTGATGGCAGAAAGTGGCACCGTACGTGTTTTTTCGGGTCTAACTCGGGTTCAGCTTCTTGTTCCGGTTAGGGTTATGTTTAGGGTTGTTAGGAAAGAGTGAAGACGCAGAGTCCTGTTGAGTGTGGGGTTGCGTAAAGGCTCCCCCAGGGAGTTCAGGTGTACCCAAAGGCTTCCGCTGAGAGCACTTTTTGATGGCAGAAAGTGGCACCGTCCGTGTTTTTTCGGGTCTAACTCGGGTTCAGCTTCTTGTTCCGGTTAGGGTTATGTTTAGGGTTGTTAGGAAAGAGTGAAGAAGCAGAGTCCTGTTGAGTGTGGGGTTGTGTAAAGGCTCCCCCAGGGAGTTCAGGTGTACCCAAAGGCTTCCGCTGAGAGCACTTTTTGATGGCAGAAAGTGGCACCGTACGTGTTTTTTCGGGTCTAACTCGGGTTCAGCTTCTTGTTCCGGTTTGGGTTATGTTTAGGGTTGTTAGGAAAGAGTGAAGGCGCAGAGTCCTGTTGAGTGTGGGGTTGCGTAAAGGCTCCCCCAGGGAGTTCAGGTGTAGCCAAAGGCTTCCGCTGAGAGCACTTTTTGATGGCAGAAAGTGGCACCGTCCGTGTTTTTTCGGGTCTAACTCGGGTTCAGCTTCTTGTTCCGGTTAGGGTTATGTTTAGGGTTGTTAGGAAAGAGTGAAGTCGCAGAGTCCTGTTGAGTGTGGGGTTGCGTAAAGGCTCCCCCAGGGAGTTCAGGTGTACCCAAAGGCTTCCGCTGAGAGCACTTTTTGATGGCAGAAAGTGGCACCGTCCGTGTTTTTTCGGGTCTAACTCGGGTTCAGCTTCTTGTTCCGGTTAGGGTTATGTTTAGGGTTGTTAGGAAAGAGTGAAGGCGCAGAGTCCTGTTGAGTGTGGGGTTGCGTAAAGGCTCCCCCAGGGAGTTCAGGTGTACCCAAAGGCTTCCGCTGAGAGCACTTTTTGATGGCAGAATGTGGCACCGTACGTGTTTTTTCGGGTCTAACTCGGGTTCAGCTTCTTGTTCCGGTTAGGGTTATGTTTAGGGTTGTTAGGAAAGAGTGAAGACGCAGAGTCCTGTTGAGTGTGGCGTTGCATTAAGGCTCCCCCAGGGAGTTGAGGTGTACCTAAAGGCTTCCGCTGAGAGCACTTTTTGATGGCAGAAAGTGGCACCGTCCGTGTTTTTTCGGGTCTAACTCGGGTTCAGCTTCTTGTTGCGGTTAGGGTTATGTTTAGGGTTGTTAGGAAAGAGTGAAGACACAGAGTCCTGTTGAGTGTGGGGTTGCGTAAAGGCTCCCCCAGGGAGTTCAGGTGTACCCAAAGGCTTCCGCTGAGAGCACTTTTTGATGGCAGAAAGTGGCACCATCCGTGTTTTTTCAGGTCTAACTCGGGTTCAGCTTCTTGTTCCGGTTAGGGTTATGTTTAGGGTTGTTAGGAAAGAGTGAAGGCGCAGAGTCCTGTTGAGTGTGGGGTTGCGTAAAGGCTCCCCCAGGGAGTTCAGGTGTACCCAAAGGCTTCCGCTGAGAGCACTTTTTGATGGCAGAAAGTGGCACCGTCCGTGTTTTTTCGGGTCTAACTCGGGTTCAGCTTCTTGTTCCGGTTAGGGTTATGTTTAGGGTTGTTAGGAAAGAGTGAAGGCGCAGAGTCCTGTTGAGTGTGGGGTTGCGTAAAGGCTCCCCCAGGGAGTTCAGGTGTACCCAAAGGCTTCCGCTGAGAGCACTTTTTGATGGCAGAAAGTGGCACCGTCCGTGTTTTTTCGGGTCTAACTCGGGTTCAGCTTCTTGTTCCGGTTAGGGTTATGTTTCGGGTTGTTAGGAAAGAGTGAAGGCGCAGAGTCCTGTTGAGTGTGGGGTTGCGTAAAGGCTCCCCCAGGGAGTTCAGGTGTACCCAAAGGCTTCCGCTGAGAGCACTTTTTGATGGCAGAAAGTGGCACCGTACGTGTTTTTTCGGGTCTAACTCGGGTTCAGCTTCTTGTTCCGGTTAGGGTTATGTTTCAGGTTGTTAGGAAAGAGTGAAGTCGCAGAGTCCTGTTGAGTGTGGGGTTGCGTAAAGGCTCCCCCAGGGAGTTCAGGTGTACCCAAAGGCTTCCGCTGAGAGCACTTTTTGATGGCAGAAAGTGGCACCGTACGTGTTTTTTCGGGTCTAACTCGGGTTCAGCTTCTTGTTGCGGTTAGGGATATGTTTCAGGTGTTTAGGAAAGAGTGAAGTCGCAGAGTCCTGTTGAGTGTGGGGTTGCGTAAAGGCTCCCCCAGGGAGTTCAGGTGTACCCAAAGGCTTCCGCTGAGAGCACTTTTTGATGGCAGAAAGTGGCACCGTACGTGTTTTTTCGGGTCTAACTCGGGTTCAGCTTCTTGTTCCGGTAAGGGTTATGTTTAGGGTTGTTAGGAAAGAGTGAAGACGCAGAGTCCTGTTGAGTGTGGGGTTGCGTAAAGGCTCCCCCAGGGAGTTCAGGTGTACCCAAAGGCTTCCGCTGAGAGCACTTTTTGATGGCAGAAAGTGGCACCGTACGTGTTTTTTCGGGTCTAACTCGGGTTCAGCTTCTTGTTCCGGTTAGGGTTATGTTTCGGGTTGTTAGGAAAGAGTGAAGGCGCAGAGTCCTGTTGAGTGTGGGGTTGCGTAAAGGCTCCCCCAGGGAGTTCAGGTGTAGCCAAAGGCTTCCGCTGAGAGCACTTTTTGATGGCAGAAAGTGGCACCGTACGTGTTTTTTCGGGTCTAACTCGGGTTCAGCTTCTTGTTCCGGTTAGGGTTATGTTTAGGGTTGTTAGGAAAGAGTGAAGACGCAGAGTCCTGTTGAGTGTGGGGTTGCGTAAAGGCTCCCCCAGGGAGTTCAGGTGTACCCAAAGGCTTCCGCTGAGAGCACTTTTTGATGGCAGAAAGTGGCACCGTACGTGTTTTTTCGGGTCTAACTCGGGTTCAGCTTCTTGTTGCGGTTAGGGTTATGTTTCGGGTTGTTAGGAAAGAGTGAAGACGCAGAGTCCTGTTGAGTGTGGGGTTGCGTAAAGGCTCCCCCAGGGAGTTCCGGTGTACCCAAAGGCTTCCGCTGAGAGCACTTTTTGATGGCAGAAAGTGGCACCGTACGTGTTTTTTCGGGTCTAACTCGGGTTCAGCTTCTTGTTCCGGTAAGGGTTATGTTTAGGGTTGTTAGGAAAGAGTGAAGGCGCAGAGTCCTGTTGAGTGTGGGGTTGCGTAAAGGCTCCCCCAGGGAGTTCACGTGTACCCAAAGGCTTCCGCTGAGAGCACTTTTTGATGGCAGAAAGTGGCACCGTACGTGTTTTTTCGGGTCTAACTCGGGTTCAGCTTCTTGTTGCGGTTAGGGATATGTTTCAGGTGTTTAGGAAAGAGTGAAGTCGCAGAGTCCTGTTGAGTGTGGGGTTGCGTAAAGGCTCCCCCAGGGAGTTCAGGTGTACCCAAAGGCTTCCGCTGAGAGCACTTTTTGATGGCAGAAAGTGGCACCGTACGTGTTTTTTCGGGTCTAACTCGGGTTCAGCTTCTTGTTCCGGTAAGGGTTATGTTTAGGGTTGTTAGGAAAGAGTGAAGACGCAGAGTCCTGTTGAGTGTGGGGTTGCGTAAAGGCTCCCCCAGGGAGTTCAGGTGTACCCAAAGGCTTCCGCTGAGAGCACTTTTTGATGGCAGAAAGTGGCACCGTACGTGTTTTTTCGGGTCTAACTCGGGTTCAGCTTCTTGTTCCGGTTAGGGTTATGTTTCGGGTTGTTAGGAAAGAGTGAAGGCGCAGAGTCCTGTTGAGTGTGGGGTTGCGTAAAGGCTCCCCCAGGGAGTTCAGGTGTAGCCAAAGGCTTCCGCTGAGAGCACTTTTTGATGGCAGAAAGTGGCACCGTACGTGTTTTTTCGGGTCTAACTCGGGTTCAGCTTCTTGTTCCGGTTAGGGTTATGTTTAGGGTTGTTAGGAAAGAGTGAAGACGCAGAGTCCTGTTGAGTGTGGGGTTGCGTAAAGGCTCCCCCAGGGAGTTCAGGTGTACCCAAAGGCTTCCGCTGAGAGCACTTTTTGATGGCAGAAAGTGGCACCGTACGTGTTTTTTCGGGTCTAACTCGGGTTCAGCTTCTTGTTGCGGTTAGGGTTATGTTTCGGGTTGTTAGGAAAGAGTGAAGACGCAGAGTCCTGTTGAGTGTGGGGTTGCGTAAAGGCTCCCCCAGGGAGTTCCGGTGTACCCAAAGGCTTCCGCTGAGAGCACTTTTTGATGGCAGAAAGTGGCACCGTACGTGTTTTTTCGGGTCTAACTCGGGTTCAGCTTCTTGTTCCGGTAAGGGTTATGTTTAGGGTTGTTAGGAAAGAGTGAAGGCGCAGAGTCCTGTTGAGTGTGGGGTTGCGTAAAGGCTCCCCCAGGGAGTTCACGTGTACCCAAAGGCTTCCGCTGAGAGCACTTTTTGATGGCAGAAAGTGGCACCGTACGTGTTTTTTCGGGTCTAACTCGGGTTCAGCTTCTTGTTCCGGTTAGGGTTATGTTTAGGGTTGTTAGGAAAGAGTGAAGACACAGAGTCCTGTTGAGTGTGGGGTTGCGTAAAGGCTCCCCCAGGGAGTTCAGGTGTACCCAAAGGCTTCCGCTGAGAGCACTTTTTGATGGCAGAAAGTGGCACCATCCGTGTTTTTTCGGGTCTAACTCGGGTTCAGCTTCTTGTTCCGGTTAGGGTTATGTTTGGGGTTGTTAGCAAAGAATGAAGACGCAGAGTCCTGTTGAGTGTGGGGTTGCGTAAAGACTCCCCCAGGGAGTTCAGGTGTACCCAAAGGCTTCCGCTGAGAGCACTTTTTGATGGCAGAAAGTGGCACCGTACGTGTTTTTTCGGGTCTAACTCGGGTTCAGCTTCTTGTTGCGGTTAGGGTTATGTTTAGGGTTGTTAGGAAAGAGTGAAGACGCAGAGTCCTGTTGAGTGTGGGGTTGCGTAAAGGCTCCCCCAGGGAGTTCAGGTGTACCCAAAGGCTTCCGCTGAGAGCACTTTTTGATGGCAGAAAGTGGCACCGTCCGTGTTTTTTCGGGTCTAACTCGGGTTCAGCTTCTTGTTGCGGTTAGGGTTATGTTTAGGGTTGTTAGGAAAGAGTGAAGACGCAGAGTCCTGTTGAGTGTGGGGTTGCGTAAAGGCTCCCCCAGGGAGTTCCGGTGTACCCAAAGGCTTCCGCTGAGAGCACTTTTTGATGGCAGAAAGTGGCACCGTACGTGTTTTTTCGGGTCTAACTCGGGTTCAGCTTCTTGTTCCGGTAAGGGTTATGTTTAGGGTTGTTAGGAAAGAGTGAAGGCGCAGAGTCCTGTTGAGTGTGGGGTTGCGTAAAGGCTCCCCCAGGGAGTTCAGGTGTACCCAAAGGCTTCCGCTGAGAGCACTTTTTGATGGCAGAAAGTGGCACCGTATGTGTTTTTTCGGGTCTAACTCGGGTTCAGCTTCTTGTTCCGGTTAGGGTTATGTTTCGGGTTGTTAGGAAAGAGTGAAGACGCAGAGTCCTGTTGAGTGTGGGGTTGCGTAAAGGCTCCCCCAGGGAGTTCCGGTGTACCCAAAGGCTTCCGCTGAGAGCACTTTTTGATGGCAGAAAGTGGCACCGTACGTGTTTTTTCGGGTCTAACTCGGGTTCAGCTTCTTGTTCCGGTAAGGGTTATGTTTAGGGTTGTTAGGAAAGAGTGAAGGCGCAGAGTCCTGTTGAGTGTGGGGTTGCGTAAAGGCTCCCCCAGGGAGTTCACGTGTACCCAAAGGCTTCCGCTGAGAGCACTTTTTGATGGCAGAAAGTGGCACCGTACGTGTTTTTTCGGGTCTAACTCGGGTTCAGCTTCTTGTTCCGGTTAGGGTTATGTTTAGGGTTGTTAGGAAAGAGTGAAGACACAGAGTCCTGTTGAGTGTGGGGTTGCGTAAAGGCTCCCCCAGGGAGTTCAGGTGTACCCAAAGGCTTCCGCTGAGAGCACTTTTTGATGGCAGAAAGTGGCACCATCCGTGTTTTTTCAGGTCTAACTCGGGTTCAGCTTCTTGTTCCGGTTAGGGTTATGTTTGGGGTTGTTAGCAAAGAATGAAGACGCAGAGTCCTGTTGAGTGTGGGGTTGCGTAAAGACTCCCCCAGGGAGTTCAGGTGTACCCAAAGGCTTCCGCTGAGAGCACTTTTTGATGGCAGAAAGTGGCACCGTACGTGTTTTTTCGGGTCTAACTCGGGTTCAGCTTCTTGTTGCGGTTAGGGTTATGTTTAGGGTTGTTAGGAAAGAGTGAAGACGCAGAGTCCTGTTGAGTGTGGGGTTGCGTAAAGGCTCCCCCAGGGAGTTCAGGTGTACCCAAAGGCTTCCGCTGAGAGCACTTTTTGATGGCAGAAAGTGGCACCGTCCGTGTTTTTTCGGGTCTAACTCGGGTTCAGCTTCTTGTTGCGGTTAGGGTTATGTTTAGGGTTGTTAGGAAAGAGTGAAGACGCAGAGTCCTGTTGAGTGTGGGGTTGCGTAAAGGCTCCCCCAGGGAGTTCCGGTGTACCCAAAGGCTTCCGCTGAGAGCACTTTTTGATGGCAGAAAGTGGCACCGTACGTGTTTTTTCGGGTCTAACTCGGGTTCAGCTTCTTGTTCCGGTAAGGGTTATGTTTAGGGTTGTTAGGAAAGAGTGAAGGCGCAGAGTCCTGTTGAGTGTGGGGTTGCGTAAAGGCTCCCCCAGGGAGTTCAGGTGTACCCAAAGGCTTCCGCTGAGAGCACTTTTTGATGGCAGAAAGTGGCACCGTACGTGTTTTTTCGGGTCTAACTCGGGTTCAGCTTCTTGTTCCGGTTAGGGTTATGTTTAGGGTTGTTAGGAAAGAGTGAAGGCGCAGAGTCCTCTTGAGTGTGGGGTTGCGTAAAGGCTCCCCCAGGGAGTTCAGGTGTACCCAAAGGCTTCCGCTGAGAGCACTTTTTGATGGCAGAAAGTGGCACCGTATGTGTTTTTTCGGGTCTAACTCGGGTTCAGCTTCTTGTTCCGGTTAGGGTTATGTTTAGGGTTGTTAGGAAAGAGTGAAGACGCAGAGTCCTGTTGAGTGTGGGGTTGTGTAAAGGCTCCCCCAGGGAGTTCAGGTGTAGCCAAAGGCTTCCGCTGAGAGCACTTTTGGATGGCAGAAAGTGGCACCGTCCGTGTTTTTTCGGGTCTAACTCGGGTTCAGCTTCTTGTTGCGGTTAGGGTTATGTTTAGGGTTGTTAGGAAAGAGTGAAGACGCAGAGTCCTGTTGAGTGTGGGGTTGCGTAAAGGCTCCCCCAGGGAGTTCAGGTGTAGCCAAAGGCTTCCGCTGAGAGCACTTTTTGATGGCATAAAGTGGCACCATACGTGTTTTTTTGGGTGTAACTCGGGTTCAGCTTCTTGTTCCGGTTAGGGTTATGTTTCAGGTTGTTAGGAAAGAGTGAAGTCGCAGAGTCCTGTTGAGTGTGGGGTTGCTTAAAGGCTCCCCCAGGGAGTTCAGGTGTACCCAAAGGCTTCCGCTGAGAGCACTTTTTGATGGCAGAAAGTGGCACCGTCCGTGTTTTTTCGGGTCTAACTCGGGTTCAGCTTCTTGTTCCGGTTAGGGTTATGTTTCGGGTTGTTAGGAAAGAGTGAAGACGCAGAGTCCTGTTGAGTGTGGGGTTGCGTAAAGGCTCCCCCAGGGAGTTCAGGTGTAGCCAACGGATTCCGCTGAGAGCACTTTTTGATGGCAGAAAGTGGCACCGTACGTGTTTTTTCGGGTCTAACTCGGGTTCAGCTTCTTGTTCCGGTTCGGGTTATGTTTAGGGTTGTTAGGAAAGAGTGAAGACGCAGAGTCCTGTTGAGTGTGGGGTTGCGTAAAGGCTCCCCCAGGGAGTTCAGGTGTACCCAAAGGCTTCCGCTGAGAGCACTTTTTGATGGCATAAAGTGGCACCGTACGTGTTTTTTTCGGGTGTAACTCGGGTTCAGCTTCTTGTTGCGGTTAGGGTTATGTTTCAGGTTGTTAGGAAAGAGTGAAGTCGCAGAGTCCTGTTGAGTGTGGGGTTGCTTAAAGGCTCCCCCAGGGAGTTCCGGTGTACATAAAGGCTTCTGCTGAGAGCACTTTTTGATGGCAGAAAGTGGCACCGTACGTGTTTTTTCGGGTCTAACTCGGGTTCAGCTTCTTGTTCCGGTTAGGGTTATGTTTCGGGTTGTTAGGAAAGAGTGAAGACGCAGAGTCCTGTTGAGTGTGGGGTTGCGTAAAGGCTCCCCCAGGGAGTTCAGGTGTAGCCAACGGCTTCCGCTGAGAGCACTTTTTGATGGCAGAAAGTGGCACCGTACGTGTTTTTTCGGGTCTAACTCGGGTTCAGCTTCTTGTTCCGGTTCGGGTTATGTTTAGGGTTGTTAGGAAAGAGTGAAGACGCAGAGTCCTGTTGAGTGTGGGGTTGCGTAAAGGCTCCCCCAGGGAGTTCACGTGTACCCAAAGGCTTCCGCTGAGAGCACTTTTTGATGGCAGAAAGTGGCACCGTACGTGTTTTTTCGGGTCTAACTCGGGTTCAGCTTCTTGTTCCGGTTAGGGTTATGTTTAGGGTTGTTAGGAAAGAGTGAAGACGCAGAGTCCTGTTGAGTGTGGGGTTGCGTAAAGGCTCCCCCAGGGAGTTCAGGTGTACCCAAAGGCTTCCGCTGAGAGCACTTTTTGATGGCAGAAAGTGGCACCGTACGTGTTTTTTCGGGTCTAACTCGGGTTCAGCTTCTTGTTCCGGTTAGGGTTATGTTTAGGGTTGTTAGGAAAGAGTGAAGGCGCAGAGTCCTGTTGAGTGTGGGGTTGCGTAAAGGCTCCCCCAGGGAGTTCAGGTGTACCCAAAGGCTTCCGCTGAGAGCACTTTTTGATGGCAGAAAGTGGCACCGTCCGTGTTTTTTCGGGTCTAACTCGGGTTCAGCTTCTTGTTCCGGTTAGGGTTATGTTTAGGGTTGTTAGGAAAGAGTGAAGACACAGAGTCCTGTTGAGTGTGGGGTTGCGTAAAGGCTCCCCCAGGGAGTTCAGGTGTACCCAAAGGCTTCCGCTGAGAGCACTTTTTGATGGCAGAAAGTGGCACCATCCGTGTTTTTTCAGGTCTAACTCGGGTTCAGCTTCTTGTTGCGGTTAGGGTTATGTTTAGGGTTGTTAGCAAAGAGTGAAGACGCAGAGTCCTGTTGAGTGTGGGGTTGCGTAAAGACTCCCCCAGGGAGTTCAGGTGTACCCAAAGGCTTCCGCTGAGAGCACTTTTTGATGGCAGAAAGTGGCACCGTCCGTGTTTTTTCGGGTCTAACTCGGGTTCAGCTTCTTGTTGCGGTTAGGGTTATGTTTAGGGTTGTTAGGAAAGAGTGAAGACGCAGAGTCCTGTTGAGTGTGGGGTTGCGTAAAGGCTCCCCCAGGGAGTTCAGGTGTACCCAAAGGCTTCCGCTGAGAGCACTTTTTGATGGCAGAAAGTGGCACCGTCCGTGTTTTTTCGGGTCTAACTCGGGTTCAGCTTCTTGTTCCGGTTAGGGTTATGTTTAGGGTTGTTAGGAAAGAGTGAAGACGCAGAGTCCTGTTGAGTGTGGGGTTGCGTAAAGGCTCCCCCAGGGAGTTCCGGTGTACCCAAAGGCTTCCGCTGAGAGCACTTTTTGATGGCAGAAAGTGGCACCGTACGTGTTTTTTCGGGTCTAACTCGGGTTCAGCTTCTTGTTCCGGTAAGGGTTATGTTTAGGGTTGTTAGGAAAGAGTGAAGGCGCAGAGTCCTGTTGAGTGTGGGGTTGTGTAAAGGCTCCCCCAGGGAGTTCAGGTGTACCCAAAGGCTTCCGCTGAGAGCACTTTTTGCTGGCAGAAAGTGGCACCGTACGTGTTTTTTCGGGTCTAACTTAGGTTCAGCTTCTTGTTCCGGTTAGGGTTATGTTTAGGGTTGTTAGGAAAGAGTGAAGGCGCAGAGTCCTCTTGAGTGTGGGGTTGCGTAAAGGCTCCCCCAGGGAGTTCAGGTGTACCCAAAGGCTTCCGCTGAGAGCACTTTTTGATGGCAGAAAGTGGCACCGTATGTGTTTTTTCGGGTCTAACTCGGGTTCAGCTTCTTGTTCCGGTTAGGGTTATGTTTAGGGTTGTTAGGAAAGAGTGAAGACGCAGAGTCCTGTTGAGTGTGGGGTTGCGTAAAGGCTCCCCCAGGGAGTTCAGGTGTACCCAAAGGCTTCCGCTGAGAGCACTTTTTGATGGCAGAAAGTGGCACCGTCCGTGTTTTTTCGGGTCTAACTCGGGTTCAGCTTCTTGTTGCGGTTAGGGTTATGTTTAGGGTTGTTAGGAAAGAGTGAAGACGCAGAGTCCTGTTGAGTGTGGGGTTGCGTAAAGGCTCCCCCAGGGAGTTCAGGTGTACCCAAAGGCTTCCGCTGAGAGCACTTTTTGATGGCAGAAAGTGGCACCGTACGTGTTTTTTCGGGTCTAACTTGGGTTCAGCTTCTTGTTCCGGTTAGGGTTATGTTTAGGGTTGTTAGGAAAGAGTGAAGGCGCAGAGTCCTCTTGAGTGTGGGGTTGCGTAAAGACTCCCCCAGGGACTTCAGGTGTACCCAAAGGCTTCCGCTCAGAGCACTTTTTGATGGCAGAAAGTGGCACCGTACGTGTTTTTTCGGGTCTAACTCGGGTTCAGCTTCTTGTTCCGGTTAGGGTTATGTTTAGGGTTGTTAGGAAAGAGTGAAGACGCAGAGTCCTGTTGAGCGTGGGGTTGCGTAAAGGCTCCCCCAGGGAGTTCAGGTGTACCCAAAGGCTTCCGCTGAGAGCACTTTTTGATGGCAGAAAGTGGCACCGTCCGTGTTTTTTCGGGTCTAACTCGGGTTCAGCTTCTTGTTCCGGTTAGGGTTATGTTTAGGGTTGTTAGGAAAGAGTGAAGGCGCAGAGTCCTGTTGAGTGTGGGGTTGCGTAAAGGCTCCCCCAGGGAGTTCAGGTGTACCCAAAGGCTTCCGCTGAGAGCACTTTTTGATGGCAGAAAGTGGCACCGTACGTGTTTTTTCGGGTCTTACTCGGGTTCAGCTTCTTGTTGCGGTTAGGGTTATGTTTAGGGTTGTTAGGAAAGAGTGAAGGCGCAGAGTCCTGTTGAGTGTGGGGTTGCGTAAAGGCTCCCCCAGGGAGTTCAGGTGTACCCAAAGGCTTCCGCTGAGAGCACTTTTTGATGGCAGAAAGTGGCACCGTCCGTGTTTTTTCGGGTCTAACTCGGGTTCAGCTTCTTGTTCCGGTTAGGGTTATGTTTCGGGTTGTTAGGAAAGAGTGAAGGCGCAGAGTCCTGTTGAGTGTGGGGTTGCGTAAAGGCTCCCCCAGGGAGTTCAGGTGTACCCAAAGGCTTCCGCTGAGAGCACTTTTTGATGGCAGAAAGTGGCACCGTCCGTGTTTTTTCGGGTCTAACTCGGGTTCAGCTTCTTGTTCCGGTTAGGGTTATGTTTAGGGTTGTTAGGAAAGAGTGAAGACGCAGAGTCCTGTTGAGTGTGGGGTTGCGTAAAGGCTCCCCCAGGGAGTTCAGGTGTACCCAAAGGCTTCCGCTGAGAGCACTTTTTGATGGCAGAAAGTGGCACCGTCCGTGTTTTTTCGGGTCTAACTCGGGTTCAGCTTCTTGTTCCGGTTAGGGTTATGTTTCAGGTTGTTAGGAAAGAGTGAAGTCGCAGAGTCCTGTTGAGTGTGGGGTTGCGTAAAGGCTCCCCCAGGGAGTTCAGGTGTACCCAAAGGCTTCCGCTGAGAGCACTTTTTGATGGCAGAAAGTGGCACCGTACGTGTTTTTTCGGGTGTAACTCGGGTTCAGCTTCTTGTTCCGGTTAGGGTTATGTTTAGGGTTGTTAGGAAAGAGTGAAGATGCAGAGTCCTGTTGAGTGTGGGGTTGCGTAAAGGCTCCCCCAGGGAGTTCAGGTGTACCCAAAGGCTTCCGCTGAGAGCACTTTTTGATGGCAGAAAGTGGCACCGTACGTGTTTTTTCGGGTCTAACTCGGGTTCAGCTTCTTGTTGCGGTTAGGGTTATGTTTCAGGTTGTTAGGAAAGAGTGAAGGCGCAGAGTCCTGTTGAGTGTGGGGTTGCGTAAAGGCTCCCCCAGGGAGTTCAGGTGTACCCAAAGGCTTCCGCTGAGAGCACTTTTTGATGGCAGAAAGTGGCACCGTACGTGTTTTTTCGGGTCTAACTCGGGTTCAGCTTCTTGTTCCGGTTAGGGTTATGTTTAGGGTTGTTAGGAAAGAGTGAAGACGCAGAGTCCTGTTGAGTGTGGGGTTGCGTAAAGGCTCCCCCAGGGAGTTCAGGTGTACCCAAAGGCTTCCGCTGAGAGCACTTTTTGATGGCAGAAAGTGGCACCGTACGTGTTTTTTCGGGTCTAACTCGGGTTCAGCTTCTTGTTCCGGTTAGGGTTATGTTTAGGGTTGTTAGGAAAGAGTGAAGGCGCAGAGTCCTGTTGAGTGTGGGGTTGCGTAAAGGCTCCCCCAGGGAGTTCAGGTGTAGCCAAAGGCTTCCGCTGAGAGCACTTTTTGATGGCAGAAAGTGGCACCGTACGTGTTTTTTCGGGTCTAACTCGGGTTCAGCTTCTTGTTCCGGTTAGGGTTATGTTTCGGGTTGTTAGGAAAGAGTGAAGACGCAGAGTCCTGTTGAGTGTGGGGTTGCGTAAAGGCTCCCCCAGGGAGTTCAGGTGTACCCAAAGGCTTCCGCTGAGAGCACTTTTTGATGGCAGAAAGTGGCACCGTACGTGTTTTTTCGGGTCTAACTCGGGTTCAGCTTCTTGTTGCGGTTAGGGTTATGTTTAGGGTTGTTAGGAAAGAGTGAAGACGCAGAGTCCTGTTGAGTGTGGGGTTGCGTAAAGGCTCCCCCAGGGAGTTCCGGTGTACCCAAAGGCTTCCGCTGAGAGCACTTTTTGATGGCAGAAAGTGGCACCGTACGTGTTTTTTCGGGTCTAACTCGGGTTCAGCTTCTTGTTCCGGTAAGGGTTATGTTTAGGGTTGTTAGGAAAGAGTGAAGGCGCAGAGTCCTGTTGAGTGTGGGGTTGCGTAAAGGCTCCCCCAGGGAGTTCACGTGTACCCAAAGGCTTCCGCTGAGAGCACTTTTTGATGGCAGAAAGTGGCACCGTCCGTGTTTTTTCGGGTCTAACTCGGGTTCAGCTTCTTGTTCCGGTTAGGGTTATGTTTAGGGTTGTTAGGAAAGAGTGAAGACACAGAGTCCTGTTGAGTGTGGGGTTGCGTAAAGGCTCCCCCAGGGAGTTCAGGTGTACCCAAAGGCTTCCGCTGAGAGCACTTTTTGATGGCAGAAAGTGGCACCGTACGTGTTTTTTCAGGTCTAACTCGGGTTCAGCTTCTTGTTCCGGTTAGGGTTATGTTTGGGGTTGTTAGGAAAGAGTGAAGACGCAGAGTCCTGTTGAGTGTGGGGTTGCGTAAAGACTCCCCCAGGGAGTTCAGGTGTACCCAAAGGCTTCCGCTGAGAGCACTTTTTGATGGCAGAAAGTGGCACCGTCCGTGTTTTTTCGGGTCTAACTCGGGTTCAGCTTCTTGTTGCGGTTAGGGTTATGTTTAGGGTTGTTAGGAAAGAGTGAAGATGCAGAGTCCTGTTGAGTGTGGGGTTGCGTAAAGGCTCCCCCAGGGAGTTCAGGTGTACCCAAAGGCTTCCGCTGAGAGCACTTTTTGATGGCAGAAAGTGGCACCGTCCGTGTTTTTTCGGGTCTAACTCGGGTTCAGCTTCTTGTTCCGGTTAGGGTTATGTTTAGGGTTGTTAGGAAAGAGTGAAGACGCAGAGTCCTGTTGAGTGTGGGGTTGCGTAAAGGCTCCCCCAGGGAGTTCCGGTGTACCCAAAGGCTTCCGCTGAGAGCACTTTTTGATGGCAGAAAGTGGCACCGTACGTGTTTTTTCGGGTCTAACTCGGGTTCAGCTTCTTGTTCCGGTAAGGGTTATGTTTAGGGTTGTTAGGAAAGAGTGAAGGCGCAGAGTCCTGTTGAGTGTGGGGTTGCGTAAAGGCTCCCCCAGGGAGTTCAGGTGTACCCAAAGGCTTCCGCTGAGAGCACTTTTTGATGGCAGAAAGTGGCACCGTACGTGTTTTTTTGGGTCTAACTTAGGTTCAGCTTCTTGTTCCGGTTAGGGTTATGTTTAGGGTTGTTAGGAAAGAGTGAAGGCGCAGAGTCCTCTTGAGTGTGGGGTTGCGTAAAGGCTCCCCCAGGGAGTTCAGGTGTACCCAAAGGCTTCCGCTGAGAGCACTTTTTGATGGCAGAAAGTGGCACCGTATGTGTTTTTTCGGGTCTAACTCGGGTTCAGCTTCTTGTTCCGGTTAGGGTTATGTTTAGGGTTGTTAGGAAAGAGTGAAGACGCAGAGTCCTGTTGAGTGTGGGGTTGTGTAAAGGCTCCCCCAGGGAGTTCAGGTGTACCCAAAGGCTTCCGCTGAGAGCACTTTTTGATGGCAGAAAGTGGCACCGTACGTGTTTTTTCGGGTCTAACTCGGGTTCAGCTTCTTGTTGCGGTTAGGGTTATGTTTAGGGTTGTTAGGAAAGAGTGAAGTCGCAGAGTCCTGTTGAGTGTGGGGTTGCGTAAAGGCTCCCCCAGGGAGTTCAGGTGTACCCAAAGGCTTCCGCTGAGAGCACTTTTTGATGGCATAAAGTGGCACCGTACGTGTTTTTTCGGGTGTAACTCGGGTTCAGCTTCTTGTTCCGTTTAGGGTTATGTATCAGGTTGTTAGGAAAGAGTGAAGTCGCAGAGTCCTGTTGAGTGTGGGGTTGCTTAAAGGCTCCCCCAGGGAGTTCAGGTGTACCCAAAGGCTTCCGCTGAGAGCACTTTTTGATGGCAGAAAGTGGCACCGTCCGTGTTTTTTCGGGTCTAACTCGGGTTCATCTTCTTGTTCCGGTTAGGGTTATGTTTCGGGTTGTTAGGAAAGAGTGAAGACGCAGAGTCCTGTTGAGTGTGGGGTTGCGTAAAGGCTCCCCCAGGGAGTTCAGGTGTAGCCAACGGCTTCCGCTGAGAGCACTTTTTGATGGCAGAAAGTGGCACCGTACGTGTTTTTTCGGGTCTAACTCGGGTTCAGCTTCTTGTTCCGGTTCGGGTTATGTTTAGGGTTGTTAGGAAAGAGTGAAGACGCAGAGTCCTGTTGAGTGTGGGGTTGCGTAAAGGCTCCCCCAGGGAGTTCAGGTGTACCCAAAGGCTTCCGCTGAGAGCACTTTTTGATGGCAGAAAGTGGCACCGTACGTGTTTTTTCGGGTCTAACTCGGGTTCAGCTTCTTGTTCCGGTTAGGGTTATGTTTAGGGTTGTTAGGAAAGAGTGAAGACGCAGAGTCCTGTTGAGTGTGGGGTTGCGTAAAGGCTCCCCCAGGGAGTTCCGGTGTACCCAAAGGCTTCCGCTGAGAGCACTTTTTGATGGCATAAAGTGGGACCGTACGTGTTTTTTCGGGTCTAACTCGGGTTCAGCTTCTTGTTCCGGTTAGGGTTATGTTTAGGGTTGTTAGGAAAGAGTGAAGGCGCAGAGTCCTGTTGAGTGTGGGGTTGCGTAAAGGCTCCCCCAGGGAGTTCCGGTGTACCCAAAGGCTTCCGCTGAGAGCACTTTTTGATGGCAGAAAGTGGCACCGTACGTGTTTTTTCGGGTCTAACTCGGGTTCAGCTTCTTGTTCCGGTAAGGGTTATGTTTAGGGTTGTTAGGAAAGAGTGAAGGCGCAGAGTCCTGTTGAGTGTGGGGTTGCGTAAAGGCTCCCCCAGGGAGTTCACGTGTACCCAAAGGCTTCCGCTGAGAGCACTTTTTGATGGCAGAAAGTGGCACCGTCCGTGTTTTTTCGGGTCTAACTCGGGTTCAGCTTCTTGTTCCGGTTAGGGTTATGTTTAGGGTTGTTAGGAAAGAGTGAAGACACAGAGTCCTGTTGAGTGTGGGGTTGCGTAAAGGCTCCCCCAGGGAGTTCAGGTGTACCCAAAGGCTTCCGCTGAGAGCACTTTTTGATGGCAGAAAGTGGCACCGTACGTGTTTTTTCAGGTCTAACTCGGGTTCAGCTTCTTGTTCCGGTTAGGGTTATGTTTGGGGTTGTTAGGAAAGAGTGAAGACGCAGAGTCCTGTTGAGTGTGGGGTTGCGTAAAGACTCCCCCAGGGAGTTCAGGTGTACCCAAAGGCTTCCGCTGAGAGCACTTTTTGATGGCAGAAAGTGGCACCGTCCGTGTTTTTTCGGGTCTAACTCGGGTTCAGCTTCTTGTTGCGGTTAGGGTTATGTTTAGGGTTGTTAGGAAAGAGTGAAGATGCAGAGTCCTGTTGAGTGTGGGGTTGCGTAAAGGCTCCCCCAGGGAGTTCAGGTGTACCCAAAGGCTTCCGCTGAGAGCACTTTTTGATGGCAGAAAGTGGCACCGTCCGTGTTTTTTCGGGTCTAACTCGGGTTCAGCTTCTTGTTCCGGTTAGGGTTATGTTTAGGGTTGTTAGGAAAGAGTGAAGACGCAGAGTCCTGTTGAGTGTGGGGTTGCGTAAAGGCTCCCCCAGGGAGTTCCGGTGTACCCAAAGGCTTCCGCTGAGAGCACTTTTTGATGGCAGAAAGTGGCACCGTACGTGTTTTTTCGGGTCTAACTCGGGTTCAGCTTCTTGTTCCGGTAAGGGTTATGTTTAGGGTTGTTAGGAAAGAGTGAAGGCGCAGAGTCCTGTTGAGTGTGGGGTTGCGTAAAGGCTCCCCCAGGGAGTTCAGGTGTACCCAAAGGCTTCCGCTGAGAGCACTTTTTGATGGCAGAAAGTGGCACCGTACGTGTTTTTTTGGGTCTAACTTAGGTTCAGCTTCTTGTTCCGGTTAGGGTTATGTTTAGGGTTGTTAGGAAAGAGTGAAGGCGCAGAGTCCTCTTGAGTGTGGGGTTGCGTAAAGGCTCCCCCAGGGAGTTCAGGTGTACCCAAAGGCTTCCGCTGAGAGCACTTTTTGATGGCAGAAAGTGGCACCGTATGTGTTTTTTCGGGTCTAACTCGGGTTCAGCTTCTTGTTCCGGTTAGGGTTATGTTTAGGGTTGTTAGGAAAGAGTGAAGACGCAGAGTCCTGTTGAGTGTGGGGTTGTGTAAAGGCTCCCCCAGGGAGTTCAGGTGTACCCAAAGGCTTCCGCTGAGAGCACTTTTTGATGGCAGAAAGTGGCACCGTACGTGTTTTTTCGGGTCTAACTCGGGTTCAGCTTCTTGTTGCGGTTAGGGTTATGTTTAGGGTTGTTAGGAAAGAGTGAAGTCGCAGAGTCCTGTTGAGTGTGGGGTTGCGTAAAGGCTCCCCCAGGGAGTTCAGGTGTACCCAAAGGCTTCCGCTGAGAGCACTTTTTGATGGCATAAAGTGGCACCGTACGTGTTTTTTCGGGTGTAACTCGGGTTCAGCTTCTTGTTCCGTTTAGGGTTATGTATCAGGTTGTTAGGAAAGAGTGAAGTCGCAGAGTCCTGTTGAGTGTGGGGTTGCTTAAAGGCTCCCCCAGGGAGTTCAGGTGTACCCAAAGGCTTCCGCTGAGAGCACTTTTTGATGGCAGAAAGTGGCACCGTCCGTGTTTTTTCGGGTCTAACTCGGGTTCATCTTCTTGTTCCGGTTAGGGTTATGTTTCGGGTTGTTAGGAAAGAGTGAAGACGCAGAGTCCTGTTGAGTGTGGGGTTGCGTAAAGGCTCCCCCAGGGAGTTCAGGTGTAGCCAACGGCTTCCGCTGAGAGCACTTTTTGATGGCAGAAAGTGGCACCGTACGTGTTTTTTCGGGTCTAACTCGGGTTCAGCTTCTTGTTCCGGTTCGGGTTATGTTTAGGGTTGTTAGGAAAGAGTGAAGACGCAGAGTCCTGTTGAGTGTGGGGTTGCGTAAAGGCTCCCCCAGGGAGTTCAGGTGTACCCAAAGGCTTCCGCTGAGAGCACTTTTTGATGGCAGAAAGTGGCACCGTACGTGTTTTTTCGGGTCTAACTCGGGTTCAGCTTCTTGTTCCGGTTAGGGTTATGTTTAGGGTTGTTAGGAAAGAGTGAAGACGCAGAGTCCTGTTGAGTGTGGGGTTGCGTAAAGGCTCCCCCAGGGAGTTCCGGTGTACCCAAAGGCTTCCGCTGAGAGCACTTTTTGATGGCATAAAGTGGGACCGTACGTGTTTTTTCGGGTCTAACTCGGGTTCAGCTTCTTGTTCCGGTTAGGGTTATGTTTAGGGTTGTTAGGAAAGAGTGAAGGCGCAGAGTCCTGTTGAGTGTGGGGTTGCGTAAAGGCTCCCCCAGGGAGTTCAGGTGTACCCAAAGGCTTCCGCTGAGAGCACTTTTTGATGGCAGAAAGTGGCACCGTCCGTGTTTTTTCGGGTCTAACTCGGGTTCAGCTTCTTGTTCCGGTTAGGGTTATGTTTAGGGTTGTTAGGAAAGAGTGAAGACACAGAGTCCTGTTGCGTGTGGGGTTGCGTAAAGGCTCCCCCAGGGAGTTCAGGTGTACCCAAAGGCTTCCGCTGAGAGCACTTTTTGATGGCAGAAAGTGGCACCATCCGTGTTTTTTCAGGTCTAACTCGGGTTCAGCTTCTTGTTCCGGTTAGGGTTATGTTTAGGGTTGTTAGCAAAGAGTGAAGACGCAGAGTCCTGTTGAGTGTGGGGTTGCGTAAAGACTCCCCCAGGGAGTTCAGGTGTACCCAAAGGCTTCCGCTGAGAGCACTTTTTGATGGCAGAAAGTGGCACCGTCCGTGTTTTTTCGGGTCTAACTCGGGTTCAGCTTCTTGTTGCGGTTAGGGTTATGTTTAGGGTTGTTAGGAAAGAGTGAAGGCGCAGAGTCCTGTTGAGTGTGGGGTTGTGTAAAGGCTCCCCCAGGGAGTTCAGGTGTACCCAAAGGCTTCCGCTGAGAGCACTTTTTGCTGGCAGAAAGTGGCACCGTACGTGTTTTTTCGGGTCTAACTTAGGTTCAGCTTCTTGTTCCGGTTAGGGTTATGTTTAGGGTTGTTAGGAAAGAGTGAAGGCGCAGAGTCCTCTTGAGTGTGGGGTTGCGTAAAGGCTCCCCCAGGGAGTTCAGGTGTACCCAAAGGCTTCCGCTGAGAGCACTTTTTGATGGCAGAAAGTGGCACCGTATGTGTTTTTTCGGGTCTAACTCGGGTTCAGCTTCTTGTTCCGGTTAGGGTTATGTTTAGGGTTGTTAGGAAAGAGTGAAGACGCAGAGTCCTGTTGAGTGTGGGGTTGTGTAAAGGCTCCCCCAGGGAGTTCAGGTGTACCCAAAGGCTTCCGCTGAGAGCACTTTTTGATGGCAGAAAGTGGCACCGTCCGTGTTTTTTCGGGTCTAACTCGGGTTCAGCTTCTTGTTGCGGTTAGGGTTATGTTTAGGGTTGTTAGGAAAGAGTGAAGTCGCAGAGTCCTGTTGAGTGTGGGGTTGCGTAAAGGCTCCCCCAGGGAGTTCAGGTGTACCCAAAGGCTTCCGCTGAGAGCACTTTTTGATGGCATAAAGTGGCACCGTACGTGTTTTTTCGGGTGTAACTCGGGTTCAGCTTCTTGTTCCGTTTAGGGTTATGTATCAGGTTGTTAGGAAAGAGTGAAGTCGCAGAGTCCTGTTGAGTGTGGGGTTGCTTAAAGGCTCCCCCAGGGAGTTCAGGTGTACCCAAAGGCTTCCGCTGAGAGCACTTTTTGATGGCAGAAAGTGGCACCGTCCGTGTTTTTTCGGGTCTAACTCGGGTTCAGCTTCTTGTTCCGGTTAGGGTTATGTTTCGGGTTGTTAGGAAAGAGTGAAGACGCAGAGTCCTGTTGAGTGTGGGGTTGCGTAAAGGCTCCCCCAGGGAGTTCAGGTGTACCCAAAGGCTTCCGCTGAGAGCACTTTTTGATGGCAGAAAGTGGCACCGTACGTGTTTTTTCGGGTCTAACTCGGGTTCAGCTTCTTGTTCCGGTTAGGGTTATGTTTAGGGTTGTTAGGAAAGAGTGAAGACACAGAGTCCTGTTGCGTGTGGGGTTGCGTAAAGGCTCCCCCAGGGAGTTCAGGTGTACCCAAAGGCTTCCGCTGAGAGCACTTTTTGATGGCAGAAAGTGGCACCATCCGTGTTTTTTCAGGTCTAACTCGGGTTCAGCTTCTTGTTCCGGTTTGGGTTATGTTTAGGGTTGTTAGCAAAGAGTGAAGACGCAGAGTCCTGTTGAGTGTGGGGTTGCGTAAAGACTCCCCCAGGGAGTTCAGGTGTACCCAAAGGCTTCCGCTGAGAGCACTTTTTGATGGCAGAAAGTGGCACCGTCCGTGTTTTTTCGGGTCTAACTCGGGTTCAGCTTCTTGTTGCGGTTAGGGTTATGTTTAGGGTTGTTAGGAAAGAGTGAAGACGCAGAGTCCTGTTGAGTGTGGGGTTGCGTAAAGGCTCCCCCAGGGAGTTCAGGTGTACCCAAAGGCTTCCGCTGAGAGCACTTTTTGCTGGCAGAAAGTGGCACCGTACGTGTTTTTTCGGGTCTAACTTAGGTTCAGCTTCTTGTTCCGGTTAGGGTTATGTTTAGGGTTGTTAGGAAAGAGTGAAGGCGCAGAGTCCTCTTGAGTGTGGGGTTGCGTAAAGGCTCCCCCAGGGAGTTCAGGTGTACCCAAAGGCTTCCGCTGAGAGCACTTTTTGATGGCAGAAAGTGGCACCGTATGTGTTTTTTCGGGTCTAACTCGGGTTCAGCTTCTTGTTCCGGTTAGGGTTATGTTTAGGGTTGTTAGGAAAGAGTGAAGACGCAGAGTCCTGTTGAGTGTGGGGTTGCGTAAAGGCTCCCCCAGGGAGTTCAGGTGTACCCAAAGGCTTCCGCTGAGAGCACTTTTTGATGGCAGAAAGTGGCACCGTCCGTGTTTTTTCGGGTCTAACTCGGGTTCAGCTTCTTGTTGCGGTTAGGGTTATGTTTAGGGTTGTTAGGAAAGAGTGAAGACGCAGAGTCCTGTTGAGTGTGGGGTTGCGTAAAGGCTCCCCCAGGGAGTTCAGGTGTACCCAAAGGCTTCCGCTGAGAGCACTTTTTGATGGCATAAAGTGGCACCGTACGTGTTTTTTCGGGTCTAACTTGGGTTCAGCTTCTTGTTCCGGTTAGGGTTATGTTTCGGGTTGTTAGGAAAGAGTGAAGGCGCAGAGTCCTCTTGAGTGTGGGGTTGCGTAAAGGCTCCCCCAGGGACTTCAGGTGTACCCAAAGGCTTCCGCTGAGAGCACTTTTTGATGGCAGAAAGTGGCACCGTACGTGTTTTTTCGGGTCTAACTAGGGTTCAGCTTCTTGTTCCGGTTAGGGTTATGTTTAGGGTTGTTAGGAAAGAGTGAAGACGCAGAGTCCTGTTGAGTGTGGGGTTGCGTAAAGGCTCCCCCAGGGAGTTCAGGTGTACCCAAAGGCTTCCGCTGAGAGCACTTTTTGATGGCAGAAAGTGGCACCGTCCGTGTTTTTTCGGGTCTAACTCGGGTTCAGCTTCTTGTTCCGGTTAGGGTTATGTTTAGGGTTGTTAGGAAAGAGTGAAGGCGCAGAGTCCTGTTGAGTGTGGGGTTGCGTAAAGGCTCCCCCAGGGAGTTCAGGTGTACCCAAAGGCTTCCGCTGAGAGCACTTTTTGATGGCAGAAAGTGGCACCGTACGTGTTTTTTCGGGTCTAACTCGGGTTCAGCTTCTTGTTCCGGTTAGGGTTATGTTTAGGGTTGTTAGGAAAGAGTGAAGACGCAGAGTCCTGTTGAGTGTGGGGTTGCGTAAAGGCTCCCCCAGGGAGTTCCGGTGTACCCAAAGGCTTCCGCTGAGAGCACTTTTTGATGGCAGAAAGTGGCACCGTACGTGTTTTTTCGGGTCTAACTCGGGTTCAGCTTCTTGTTCCGGTTAGGGTTATGTTTAGGGTTGTTAGGAAAGAGTGAAGACGCAGAGTCCTGTTGAGTGTGGCGTTGCGTTAAGGCTCCCCCAGGGAGTTCAGGTGTACCTAAAGGCTTCCGCTGAGAGCACTTCTTGATGGCAGAAAGTGGCACCGTCCGTGTTTTTTCGGGTCTAACTCGGGTTCAGCTTCTTGTTCCGGTTAGGGTTATGTTTAGGGTTGTTAGGAAAGAGTGAAGGCGCAGAGTCCTGTTGAGTGTGGGGTTGCGTAAAGGCTCCCCCAGGGAGTTCAGGTGTACCCAAAGGCTTCCGCTGAGAGCACTTTTTGATGGCAGAAAGTGGCACCGTCCGTGTTTTTTCGGGTCTAACTCGGGTTCAGCTTCTTGTTCCGGTTAGGGTTATGTTTAGGGGTGTTAGGAAAGAGTGAAGGCGCAGAGTCCTGTTGAGTGTGGGGTTGCGTAAAGGCTCCCCCAGGGAGTTCAGGTGTACCCAAAGGCTTCCGCTGAGAGCACTTTTTGATGGCAGAAAGTGGCACCGTACGTGTTTTTCGGGTCTAACTCGGGTTCAGCTTCTTGTTCCGGTTAGGGTTATGTTTAGGGTTGTTAGGAAAGAGTGAAGACGCAGAGTCCTGTTGAGTGTGGGGTTGCGTAAAGGCTCCCCCAGGGAGTTCAGGTGTACCCAAAGGCTTCCGCTGAGAGCACTTTTTGATGGCAGAAAGTGGCACCGTCCGTGTTTTTTCGGGTCTAACTCGGGTTCATCTTCTTGTTCCGGTTAGGGTTATGTTTAGGGTTGTTAGGAAAGAGTGAAGACGCAGAGTCCTGTTGAGTGTGGGGTTGCGTAAAGGCTCCCCCAGGGAGTTCAGGTGTACCCAAAGGCTTCCGCTGAGAGCACTTTTTGATGGCAGAAAGTGGCACCGTACGTGTTTTTTCGGGTCTAACTCGGGTTCAGCTTCTTGTTGCGGTTAGGGTTATGTTTAGGGTTGTTAGGAAAGAGTGAAGACGCAGAGTCCTGTTGAGTGTGGGGTTGCGTAAAGGCTCCCCCAGGGAGTTCAGGTGTACCCAAAGGCTTCCGCTGAGAGCACTTTTTGATGGCAGAAAGTGGCACCGTCCGTGTTTTTTCGGGTCTAACTCGGGTTCAGCTTCTTGTTCCGGTTAGGGTTATGTTTAGGGTTGTTAGGAAAGAGTGAAGACGCAGAGTCCTGTTGAGTGTGGGGTTGCGTAAAGGCTCCCCCAGGGAGTTCCGGTGTACCCAAAGGCTTCCGCTGAGAGCACTTTTTGATGGCAGAAAGTGGCACCGTACGTGTTTTTTCGGGTCTAACTCGGGTTCAGCTTCTTGTTCCGGTAAGGGTTATGTTTAGGGTTGTTAGGAAAGAGTGAAGGCGCAGAGTCCTGTTGAGTGTGGGGTTGCGTAAAGGCTCCCCCAGGGAGTTCAGGTGTACCCAAAGGCTTCCGCTGAGAGCACTTTTTGATGGCAGAAAGTGGCACCGTACGTGTTTTTTCGGGTCTAACTTAGGTTCAGCTTCTTGTTCCGGTTAGGGTTATGTTTAGGGTTGTTAGGAAAGAGTGAAGGCGCAGAGTCCTCTTGAGTGTGGGGTTGCGTAAAGGCTCCCCCAGGGAGTTCAGGTGTACCCAAAGGCTTCCGCTGAGAGCACTTTTTGATGGCAGAAAGTGGCACCGTATGTGTTTTTTCGGGTCTAACTCGGGTTCAGCTTCTTGTTCCGGTTAGGGTTATGTTTAGGGTTGTTAGGAAAGAGTGAAGACGCAGAGTCCTGTTGAGTGTGGGGTTGTGTAAAGGCTCCCCCAGGGAGTTCAGGTGTACCCAAAGGCTTCCGCTGAGAGCACTTTTTGATGGCAGAAAGTGGCACCGTCCGTGTTTTTTCGGGTCTAACTCGGGTTCAGCTTCTTGTTCCGGTTAGGGTTATGTTTAGGGTTGTTAGGAAAGAGTGAAGACGCAGAGTCCTGTTGAGTGTGGGGTTGCGTAAAGGCTCCCCCAGGGAGTTCAGGTGTACCCAAAGGCTTCCGCTGAGAGCACTTTTTGATGGCAGAAAGTGGCACCGTACGTGTTTTTTCGGGTGTAACTCGGGTTCAGCTTCTTGTTCCGTTTAGGGTTATGTTTCAGGTTGTTAGGAAAGAGTGAAGTCGCAGAGTCCTGTTGAGTGTGGGGTTGCTTAAAGGCTCCCCCAGGGAGTTCAGGTGTACCCAAAGGCTTCCGCTGAGAGCACTTTTTGATGGCAGAAAGTGGCACCGTCCGTGTTTTTTCGGGTCTAACTCGGGTTCAGCTTCTTGTTCCGGTTAGGGTTATGTTTCGGGTTGTTAGGAAAGAGTGAAGACGCAGAGTCCTGTTGAGTGTGGGGTTGCGTAAAGGCTCCCCCAGGGAGTTCAGGTGTACCCAACGGCTTCCGCTGAGAGCACTTTTTGATGGCAGAAAGTGGCACCGTACGTGTTTTTTCGGGTCTAACTCGGGTTCAGCTTCTTGTTCCGGTAAGGGTTATGTTTAGGGTTGTTAGGAAAGAGTGAAGGCGCAGAGTCCTGTTGAGTGTGGGGTTGCGTAAAGGCTCCCCCAGGGAGTTCAGGTGTACCCAAAGGCTTCCGCTGAGAGCACTTTTTGATGGCAGAAAGTGGCACCGTACGTGTTTTTTCGGGTCTAACTTAGGTTCAGCTTCTTGTTCCGGTTAGGGTTATGTTTAGGGTTGTTAGGAAAGAGTGAAGGCGCAGAGTCCTCTTGAGTGTGGGGTTGCGTAAAGGCTCCCCCAGGGAGTTCAGGTGTACCCAAAGGCTTCCGCTGAGAGCACTTTTTGATGGCAGAAAGTGGCACCGTATGTGTTTTTTCGGGTCTAACTCGGGTTCAGCTTCTTGTTCCGGTTAGGGTTATGTTTAGGGTTGTTAGGAAAGAGTGAAGACGCAGAGTCCTGTTGAGTGTGGGGTTGTGTAAAGGCTCCCCCAGGGAGTTCAGGTGTACCCAAAGGCTTCCGCTGAGAGCACTTTTTGATGGCAGAAAGTGGCACCGTCCGTGTTTTTTCGGGTCTAACTCGGGTTCAGCTTCTTGTTCCGGTTAGGGTTATGTTTAGGGTTGTTAGGAAAGAGTGAAGACGCAGAGTCCTGTTGAGTGTGGGGTTGCGTAAAGGCTCCCCCAGGGAGTTCAGGTGTACCCAAAGGCTTCCGCTGAGAGCACTTTTTGATGGCATAAAGTGGCACCGTACGTGTTTTTTCGGGTGTAACTCGGGTTCAGCTTCTTGTTCCGTTTAGGGTTATGTTTCAGGTTGTTAGGAAAGAGTGAAGTCGCAGAGTCCTGTTGAGTGTGGGGTTGCTTAAAGGCTCCCCCAGGGAGTTCAGGTGTACCCAAAGGCTTCCGCTGAGAGCACTTTTTGATGGCAGAAAGTGGCACCGTCCGTGTTTTTTCGGGTCTAACTCGGGTTCAGCTTCTTGTTCCGGTTAGGGTTATGTTTCGGGTTGTTAGGAAAGAGTGAAGACGCAGAGTCCTGTTGAGTGTGGGGTTGCGTAAAGGCTCCCCCAGGGAGTTCAGGTGTAGCCAACGGCTTCCGCTGAGAGCACTTTTTGATGGCAGAAAGTGGCACCGTACGTGTTTTTTCGGGTCTAACTCGGGTTCAGCTTCTTGTTCCGGTTCGGGTTATGTTTAGGGTTGTTAGGAAAGAGTGAAGACGCAGAGTCCTGTTGAGTGTGGGGTTGCGTAAAGGCTCCCCCAGGGAGTTCAGGTGTACCCAAAGGCTTCCGCTGAGAGCACTTTTTGATGGCAGAAAGTGGCACCGTCCGTGTTTTTTCGGGTCTAACTCGGGTTCAGCTTCTTGTTGCGGTTAGGGTTATGTTTAGGGTTGTTAGGAAAGAGTGAAGACGCAGAGTCCTGTTGAGTGTGGGGTTGCGTAAAGGCTCCCCCAGGGAGTTCAGGTGTACCCAAAGGCTTCCGCTGAGAGCACTTTTTGATGGCAGAAAGTGGCACCGTACGTGTTTTTTCGGGTCTAACTCGGGTTCAGCTTCTTGTTCCGGTTAGGGTTATGTTTAGGGTTGTTAGGAAAGAGTGAAGGCGCAGAGTCCTGTTGAGTGTGGGGTTGCGTAAAGGCTCCCCCAGGGAGTTCAGGTGTAGCCAAAGGCTTCCGCTGAGAGCACTTTTTGATGGCAGAAAGTGGCACCGTACGTGTTTTTTCGGGTCTAACTCGGGTTCAGCTTCTTGTTCCGGTTAGGGTTATGTTTAGGGTTGTTAGGAAAGAGTGAAGACGCAGAGTCCTGTTGAGTGTGGGGTTGCGTAAAGGCTCCCCCAGGGAGTTCAGGTGTACCCAAAGGCTTCCGCTGAGAGCACTTTTTGATGGCAGAAAGTGGCACCGTACGTGTTTTTTCGGGTCTAACTCGGGTTCAGCTTCTTGTTCCGGTTAGGGTTATGTTTCGGGTTGTTAGGAAAGAGTGAAGACGCAGAGTCCTGTTGAGTGTGGGGTTGCGTAAAGGCTCCCCCAGGGAGTTCCGGTGTACCCAAAGGCTTCCGCTGAGAGCACTTTTTGATGGCAGAAAGTGGCACCGTACGTGTTTTTTCGGGTCTAACTCGGGTTCAGCTTCTTGTTCCGGTTAGGGTTATGTTTAGGGTTGTTAGGAAAGAGTGAAGGCGCAGAGTCCTGTTGAGTGTGGGGTTGCGTAAAGGCTCCCCCAGGGAGTTCAGGTGTACCCAAAGGCTTCCGCTGAGAGCACTTTTTGATGGCAGAAAGTGGCACCGTACGTGTTTTTTCGGGTCTAACTCGGGTTCAGCTTCTTGTTCCGGTTAGGGTTATGTTTAGGGTTGTTAGGAAAGAGTGAAGACACAGAGTCCTGTTGAGTGTGGGGTTGCGTAAAGGCTCCCCCAGGGAGTTCAGGTGTACCCAAAGGCTTCCGCTGAGAGCACTTTTTGATGGCAGAAAGTGGCACCATCCGTGTTTTTTCAGGTCTAACTCGGGTTCAGCTTCTTGTTCCGGTTAGGGTTATGTTTAGGGTTGTTAGCAAAGAGTGAAGACGCAGAGTCCTGTTGAGTGTGGGGTTGCGTAAAGACTCCCCCAGGGAGTTCAGGTGTACCCAAAGGCTTCCGCTGAGAGCACTTTTTGATGGCAGAAAGTGGCACCGTCCGTGTTTTTTCGGGTCTAACTCGGGTTCAGCTTCTTGTTGCGGTTAGGGTTATGTTTAGGGTTGTTAGGAAAGAGTGAAGACGCAGAGTCCTGTTGAGTGTGGGGTTGCGTAAAGGCTCCCCCAGGGAGTTCAGGTGTACCCAAAGGCTTCCGCTGAGAGCACTTTTTGATGGCAGAAAGTGGCACCGTCCGTGTTTTTTCGGGTCTAACTCGGGTTCAGCTTCTTGTTCCGGTTAGGGTTATGTTTAGGGTTGTTAGGAAAGAGTGAAGACGCAGAGTCCTGTTGAGTGTGGGGTTGCGTAAAGGCTCCCCCAGGGAGTTCCGGTGTACCCAAAGGCTTCCGCTGAGAGCACTTTTTGATGGCAGAAAGTGGCACCGTACGTGTTTTTTCGGGTCTAACTCGGGTTCAGCTTCTTGTTCCGGTAAGGGTTATGTTTAGGGTTGTTAGGAAAGAGTGAAGGCGCAGAGTCCTGTTGAGTGTGGGGTTGTGTAAAGGCTCCCCCAGGGAGTTCAGGTGTACCCAAAGGCTTCCGCTGAGAGCACTTTTTGCTGGCAGAAAGTGGCACCGTACGTGTTTTTTCGGGTCTAACTTAGGTTCAGCTTCTTGTTCCGGTTAGGGTTATGTTTAGGGTTGTTAGGAAAGAGTGAAGGCGCAGAGTCCTCTTGAGTGTGGGGTTGCGTAAAGGCTCCCCCAGGGAGTTCAGGTGTACCCAAAGGCTTCCGCTGAGAGCACTTTTTGATGGCAGAAAGTGGCACCGTATGTGTTTTTTCGGGTCTAACTCGGGTTCAGCTTCTTGTTCCGGTTAGGGTTATGTTTAGGGTTGTTAGGAAAGAGTGAAGACGCAGAGTCCTGTTGAGTGTGGGGTTGCGTAAAGGCTCCCCCAGGGAGTTCAGGTGTACCCAAAGGCTTCCGCTGAGAGCACTTTTTGATGGCAGAAAGTGGCACCGTCCGTGTTTTTTCGGGTCTAACTCGGGTTCAGCTTCTTGTTGCGGTTAGGGTTATGTTTAGGGTTGTTAGGAAAGAGTGAAGACGCAGAGTCCTGTTGAGTGTGGGGTTGCGTAAAGGCTCCCCCAGGGAGTTCAGGTGTACCCAAAGGCTTCCGCTGAGAGCACTTTTTGATGGCAGAAAGTGGCACCGTACGTGTTTTTTCGGGTGTAACTCGGGTTCAGCTTCTTGTTCCGGTTAGGGTTATGTTTCAGGTTGTTAGGAAAGAGTGAAGTCGCAGAGTCCTGTTGAGTGTGGGGTTGCGTAAAGACTCCCCCAGGGAGTTCAGGTGTACCCAAAGGCTTCCGCTGAGAGCACTTTTTGATGGCAGAAAGTGGCACCGTCCGTGTTTTTTCGGGTCTAACTCGGGTTCAGCTTCTTGTTGCGGTTAGGGTTATGTTTAGGGTTGTTAGGAAAGAGTGAAGACGCAGAGTCCTGTTGAGTGTGGGGTTGCGTAAAGGCTCCCCCAGGGAGTTCAGGTGTACCCAAAGGCTTCCGCTGAGAGCACTTTTTGCTGGCAGAAAGTGGCACCGTACGTGTTTTTTCGGGTCTAACTTAGGTTCAGCTTCTTGTTCCGGTTAGGGTTATGTTTAGGGTTGTTAGGAAAGAGTGAAGGCGCAGAGTCCTCTTGAGTGTGGGGTTGCGTAAAGGCTCCCCCAGGGAGTTCAGGTGTACCCAAAGGCTTCCGCTGAGAGCACTTTTTGATGGCAGAAAGTGGCACCGTATGTGTTTTTTCGGGTCTAACTCGGGTTCAGCTTCTTGTTCCGGTTAGGGTTATGTTTAGGGTTGTTAGGAAAGAGTGAAGACGCAGAGTCCTGTTGAGTGTGGGGTTGCGTAAAGGCTCCCCCAGGGAGTTCAGGTGTACCCAAAGGCTTCCGCTGAGAGCACTTTTTGATGGCAGAAAGTGGCACCGTCCGTGTTTTTTCGGGTCTAACTCGGGTTCAGCTTCTTGTTGCGGTTAGGGTTATGTTTAGGGTTGTTAGGAAAGAGTGAAGACGCAGAGTCCTGTTGAGTGTGGGGTTGCGTAAAGGCTCCCCCAGGGAGTTCAGGTGTACCCAAAGGCTTCCGCTGAGAGCACTTTTTGATGGCATAAAGTGGCACCGTACGTGTTTTTTCGGGTCTAACTTGGGTTCAGCTTCTTGTTCCGGTTAGGGTTATGTTTCGGGTTGTTAGGAAAGAGTGAAGGCGCAGAGTCCTCTTGAGTGTGGGGTTGCGTAAAGGCTCCCCCAGGGACTTCAGGTGTACCCAAAGGCTTCCGCTGAGAGCACTTTTTGATGGCAGAAAGTGGCACCGTACGTGTTTTTTCGGGTCTAACTAGGGTTCAGCTTCTTGTTCCGGTTAGGGTTATGTTTAGGGTTGTTAGGAAAGAGTGAAGACGCAGAGTCCTGTTGAGCGTGGGGTTGCGTAAAGGCTCCCCCAGGGAGTTCAGGTGTACCCAAAGGCTTCCGCTGAGAGCACTTTTTGATGGCAGAAAGTGGCACCGTCCGTGTTTTTTCGGGTCTAACTCGGGTTCAGCTTCTTGTTCCGGTTAGGGTTATGTTTAGGGTTGTTAGGAAAGAGTGAAGGCGCAGAGTCCTGTTGAGTGTGGGGTTGCGTAAAGGCTCCCCCAGGGAGTTCACGTGTACCCAAAGGCTTCCGCTGAGAGCACTTTTTGATGGCAGAAAGTGGCACCGTACGTGTTTTTTCGGGTCTAACTCGGGTTCAGCTTCTTGTTCCGGTTAGGGTTATGTTTAGGGTTGTTAGGAAAGAGTGAAGGCGCAGAGTCCTGTTGAGTGTGGGGTTGCGTAAAGGCTCCCCCAGGGAGTTCAGGTGTACCCAAAGGCTTCCGCTGAGAGCACTTTTTGATGGCAGAAAGTGGCACCGTCCGTGTTTTTTCGGGTCTAACTCGGGTTCAGCTTCTTGTTCCGGTTAGGGTTATGTTTAGGGGTGTTAGGAAAGAGTGAAGGCGCAGAGTCCTGTTGAGTGTGGGGTTGCGTAAAGGCTCCCCCAGGGAGTTCAGGTGTACCCAAAGGCTTCCGCTGAGAGCACTTTTTGATGGCAGAAAGTGGCACCGTACGTGTTTTTCGGGTCTAACTCGGGTTCAGCTTCTTGTTCCGGTTAGGGTTATGTTTAGGGTTGTTAGGAAAGAGTGAAGACGCAGAGTCCTGTTGAGTGTGGGGTTGCGTAAAGGCTCCCCCAGGGAGTTCAGGTGTACCCAAAGGCTTCCGCTGAGAGCACTTTTTGATGGCAGAAAGTGGCACCGTCCGTGTTTTTTCGGGTCTAACTCGGGTTCATCTTCTTGTTCCGGTTAGGGTTATGTTTAGGGTTGTTAGGAAAGAGTGAAGACGCAGAGTCCTGTTGAGTGTGGGGTTGCGTAAAGGCTCCCCCAGGGAGTTCAGGTGTACCCAAAGGCTTCCGCTGAGAGCACTTTTTGATGGCAGAAAGTGGCACCGTACGTGTTTTTTCGGGTCTAACTCGGGTTCAGCTTCTTGTTGCGGTTAGGGTTATGTTTAGGGTTGTTAGGAAAGAGTGAAGACGCAGAGTCCTGTTGAGTGTGGGGTTGCGTAAAGGCTCCCCCAGGGAGTTCAGGTGTACCCAAAGGCTTCCGCTGAGAGCACTTTTTGATGGCAGAAAGTGGCACCGTCCGTGTTTTTTCGGGTCTAACTCGGGTTCAGCTTCTTGTTCCGGTTAGGGTTATGTTTAGGGTTGTTAGGAAAGAGTGAAGACGCAGAGTCCTGTTGAGTGTGGGGTTGCGTAAAGGCTCCCCCAGGGAGTTCCGGTGTACCCAAAGGCTTCCGCTGAGAGCACTTTTTGATGGCAGAAAGTGGCACCGTACGTGTTTTTTCGGGTCTAACTCGGGTTCAGCTTCTTGTTCCGGTAAGGGTTATGTTTAGGGTTGTTAGGAAAGAGTGAAGGCGCAGAGTCCTGTTGAGTGTGGGGTTGCGTAAAGGCTCCCCCAGGGAGTTCAGGTGTACCCAAAGGCTTCCGCTGAGAGCACTTTTTGATGGCAGAAAGTGGCACCGTACGTGTTTTTTCGGGTCTAACTTAGGTTCAGCTTCTTGTTCCGGTTAGGGTTATGTTTAGGGTTGTTAGGAAAGAGTGAAGGCGCAGAGTCCTCTTGAGTGTGGGGTTGCGTAAAGGCTCCCCCAGGGAGTTCAGGTGTACCCAAAGGCTTCCGCTGAGAGCACTTTTTGATGGCAGAAAGTGGCACCGTCCGTGTTTTTTCGGGTCTAACTCGGGTTCAGCTTCTTGTTCCGGTTAGGGTTATGTTTAGGGTTGTTAGGAAAGAGTGAAGACGCAGAGTCCTGTTGAGTGTGGGGTTGCGTAAAGGCTCCCCCAGGGAGTTCAGGTGTACCCAAAGGCTTCCGCTGAGAGCACTTTTTGATGGCAGAAAGTGGCACCGTACGTGTTTTTTCGGGTGTAACTCGGGTTCAGCTTCTTGTTCCGTTTAGGGTTATGTTTCAGGTTGTTAGGAAAGAGTGAAGTCGCAGAGTCCTGTTGAGTGTGGGGTTGCTTAAAGGCTCCCCCAGGGAGTTCAGGTGTACCCAAAGGCTTCCGCTGAGAGCACTTTTTGATGGCAGAAAGTGGCACCGTCCGTGTTTGTTCGGGTCTAACTCGGGTTCAGCTTCTTGTTCCGGTTAGGGTTATGTTTCGGGTTGTTAGGAAAGAGTGAAGACGCAGAGTCCTGTTGAGTGTGGGGTTGCGTAAAGGCTCCCCCAGGGAGTTCAGGTGTACCCAACGGCTTCCGCTGAGAGCACTTTTTGATGGCAGAAAGTGGCACCGTACGTGTTTTTTCGGGTCTAACTCGGGTTCAGCTTCTTGTTCCGGTAAGGGTTATGTTTAGGGTTGTTAGGAAAGAGTGAAGGCGCAGAGTCCTGTTGAGTGTGGGGTTGCGTAAAGGCTCCCCCAGGGAGTTCAGGTGTACCCAAAGGCTTCCGCTGAGAGCACTTTTTGATGGCAGAAAGTGGCACCGTACGTGTTTTTTCGGGTCTAACTTAGGTTCAGCTTCTTGTTCCGGTTAGGGTTATGTTTAGGGTTGTTAGGAAAGAGTGAAGGCGCAGAGTCCTCTTGAGTGTGGGGTTGCGTAAAGGCTCCCCCAGGGAGTTCAGGTGTACCCAAAGGCTTCCGCTGAGAGCACTTTTTGATGGCAGAAAGTGGCACCGTATGTGTTTTTTCGGGTCTAACTCGGGTTCAGCTTCTTGTTCCGGTTAGGGTTATGTTTAGGGTTGTTAGGAAAGAGTGAAGACGCAGAGTCCTGTTGAGTGTGGGGTTGTGTAAAGGCTCCCCCAGGGAGTTCAGGTGTACCCAAAGGCTTCCGCTGAGAGCACTTTTTGATGGCAGAAAGTGGCACCGTCCGTGTTTTTTCGGGTCTAACTCGGGTTCAGCTTCTTGTTCCGGTTAGGGTTATGTTTAGGGTTGTTAGGAAAGAGTGAAGACGCAGAGTCCTGTTGAGTGTGGGGTTGCGTAAAGGCTCCCCCAGGGAGTTCAGGTGTACCCAAAGGCTTCCGCTGAGAGCACTTTTTGATGGCATAAAGTGGCACCGTACGTGTTTTTTCGGGTGTAACTCGGGTTCAGCTTCTTGTTCCGTTTAGGGTTATGTTTCAGGTTGTTAGGAAAGAGTGAAGTCGCAGAGTCCTGTTGAGTGTGGGGTTGCTTAAAGGCTCCCCCAGGGAGTTCAGGTGTACCCAAAGGCTTCCGCTGAGAGCACTTTTTGATGGCAGAAAGTGGCACCGTCCGTGTTTTTTCGGGTCTAACTCGGGTTCAGCTTCTTGTTCCGGTTAGGGTTATGTTTCGGGTTGTTAGGAAAGAGTGAAGACGCAGAGTCCTGTTGAGTGTGGGGTTGCGTAAAGGCTCCCCCAGGGAGTTCAGGTGTAGCCAACGGCTTCCGCTGAGAGCACTTTTTGATGGCAGAAAGTGGCACCGTACGTGTTTTTTCGGGTCTAACTCGGGTTCAGCTTCTTGTTCCGGTTCGGGTTATGTTTAGGGTTGTTAGGAAAGAGTGAAGACGCAGAGTCCTGTTGAGTGTGGGGTTGCGTAAAGGCTCCCCCAGGGAGTTCAGGTGTACCCAAAGGCTTCCGCTGAGAGCACTTTTTGATGGCAGAAAGTGGCACCGTCCGTGTTTTTTCGGGTCTAACTCGGGTTCAGCTTCTTGTTGCGGTTAGGGTTATGTTTAGGGTTGTTAGGAAAGAGTGAAGACGCAGAGTCCTGTTGAGTGTGGGGTTGCGTAAAGGCTCCCCCAGGGAGTTCAGGTGTACCCAAAGGCTTCCGCTGAGAGCACTTTTTGATGGCAGAAAGTGGCACCGTACGTGTTTTTTCGGGTCTAACTCGGGTTCAGCTTCTTGTTCCGGTTAGGGTTATGTTTAGGGTTGTTAGGAAAGAGTGAAGGCGCAGAGTCCTGTTGAGTGTGGGGTTGCGTAAAGGCTCCCCCAGGGAGTTCAGGTGTAGCCAAAGGCTTCCGCTGAGAGCACTTTTTGATGGCAGAAAGTGGCACCGTACGTGTTTTTTCGGGTCTAACTCGGGTTCAGCTTCTTGTTCCGGTTAGGGTTATGTTTCGGGTTGTTAGGAAAGAGTGAAGACGCAGAGTCCTGTTGAGTGTGGGGTTGCGTAAAGGCTCCCCCAGGGAGTTCCGGTGTACCCAAAGGCTTCCGCTGAGAGCACTTTTTGATGGCAGAAAGTGGCACCGTACGTGTTTTTTCGGGTCTAACTCGGGTTCAGCTTCTTGTTCCGGTTAGGGTTATGTTTAGGGTTGTTAGGAAAGAGTGAAGGCGCAGAGTCCTGTTGAGTGTGGGGTTGCGTAAAGGCTCCCCCAGGGAGTTCAGGTGTACCCAAAGGCTTCCGCTGAGAGCACTTTTTGATGGCAGAAAGTGGCACCGTACGTGTTTTTTCGGGTCTAACTCGGGTTCAGCTTCTTGTTCCGGTTAGGGTTATGTTTAGGGTTGTTAGGAAAGAGTGAAGACACAGAGTCCTGTTGAGTGTGGGGTTGCGTAAAGGCTCCCCCAGGGAGTTCAGGTGTACCCAAAGGCTTCCGCTGAGAGCACTTTTTGATGGCAGAAAGTGGCACCATCCGTGTTTTTTCAGGTCTAACTCGGGTTCAGCTTCTTGTTCCGGTTAGGGTTATGTTTAGGGTTGTTAGCAAAGAGTGAAGACGCAGAGTCCTGTTGAGTGTGGGGTTGCGTAAAGACTCCCCCAGGGAGTTCAGGTGTACCCAAAGGCTTCCGCTGAGAGCACTTTTTGATGGCAGAAAGTGGCACCGTCCGTGTTTTTTCGGGTCTAACTCGGGTTCAGCTTCTTGTTGCGGTTAGGGTTATGTTTAGGGTTGTTAGGAAAGAGTGAAGACGCAGAGTCCTGTTGAGTGTGGGGTTGCGTAAAGGCTCCCCCAGGGAGTTCAGGTGTACCCAAAGGCTTCCGCTGAGAGCACTTTTTGATGGCAGAAAGTGGCACCGTCCGTGTTTTTTCGGGTCTAACTCGGGTTCAGCTTCTTGTTCCGGTTAGGGTTATGTTTAGGGTTGTTAGGAAAGAGTGAAGACGCAGAGTCCTGTTGAGTGTGGGGTTGCGTAAAGGCTCCCCCAGGGAGTTCCGGTGTACCCAAAGGCTTCCGCTGAGAGCACTTTTTGATGGCAGAAAGTGGCACCGTACGTGTTTTTTCGGGTCTAACTCGGGTTCAGCTTCTTGTTCCGGTAAGGGTTATGTTTAGGGTTGTTAGGAAAGAGTGAAGGCGCAGAGTCCTGTTGAGTGTGGGGTTGTGTAAAGGCTCCCCCAGGGAGTTCAGGTGTACCCAAAGGCTTCCGCTGAGAGCACTTTTTGCTGGCAGAAAGTGGCACCGTACGTGTTTTTTCGGGTCTAACTTAGGTTCAGCTTCTTGTTCCGGTTAGGGTTATGTTTAGGGTTGTTAGGAAAGAGTGAAGGCGCAGAGTCCTCTTGAGTGTGGGGTTGCGTAAAGGCTCCCCCAGGGAGTTCAGGTGTATCCAAAGGCTTCCGCTGAGAGCACTTTTTGATGGCAGAAAGTGGCACCGTATGTGTTTTTTCGGGTCTAACTCGGGTTCAGCTTCTTGTTCCGGTTAGGGTTATGTTTAGGGTTGTTAGGAAAGAGTGAAGACGCAGAGTCCTGTTGAGTGTGGGGTTGCGTAAAGGCTCCCCCAGGGAGTTCAGGTGTACCCAAAGGCTTCCGCTGAGAGCACTTTTTGATGGCAGAAAGTGGCACCGTCCGTGTTTTTTCGGGTCTAACTCGGGTTCAGCTTCTTGTTGCGGTTAGGGTTATGTTTAGGGTTGTTAGGAAAGAGTGAAGACGCAGAGTCCTGTTGAGTGTGGGGTTGCGTAAAGGCTCCCCCAGGGAGTTCAGGTGTACCCAAAGGCTTCCGCTGAGAGCACTTTTTGATGGCAGAAAGTGGCACCGTACGTGTTTTTTCGGGTGTAACTCGGGTTCAGCTTCTTGTTCCGGTTAGGGTTATGTTTCAGGTTGTTAGGAAAGAGTGAAGTCGCAGAGTCCTGTTGAGTGTGGGGTTGCTTAAAGGCTCCCCCAGGGAGTTCAGGTGTACCCAAAGGCTTCCGCTGAGAGCACTTTTTGATGGCAGAAAGTGGCACCGTCCGTGTTTTTTCGGGTCTAACTCGGGTTCAGCTTCTTGTTCCGGTTAGGGTTATGTTTAGGGTTGTTAGCAAAGAGTGAAGACGCAGAGTCCTGTTGAGTGTGGGGTTGCGTAAAGGCTCCCCCAGGGAGTTCAGGTGTAGCCAACGGCTTCCGCTGAGAGCACTTTTTGATGGCAGAAAGTGGCACCGTCCGTGTTTTTTCGGGTCTAACTCGGGTTCAGCTTCTTGTTCCGGTTAGGGTTATGTTTCGGGTTGTTAGGAAAGAGTGAAGGCGCAGAGTCCTGTTGAGTGTGGGGTTGTGTAAAGGCTCCCCCAGGGAGTTCAGGTGTACCCAAAGGCTTCCGCTGAGAGCACTTTTTGATGGCAGAAAGTGGCACCGTACGTGTTTTTTCGGGTCTAACTCGGGTTCAGCTTCTTGTTCCGGTTAGGGTTATGTTTAGGGTTGTTAGGAAAGAGTGAAGACGCAGAGTCCTGTTGAGTGTGGGGTTGCGTAAAGGCTCCCCCAGGGAGTTCAGGTGTACCCAAAGGCTTCCGCTGAGAGCACTTTTTGATGGCAGAAAGTGGCACCGTACGTGTTTTCTCGGGTCTAACTCGGGTTCAGCTTCTTGTTCCGGTTAGGGTTATGTTTAGGGTTGTTAGGAAAGAGTGAAGACACAGAGTCCTGTTGAGTGTGGCGTTGCGTTAAGGCTCCCCCAGGGAGTTCAGGTGTACCTAAAGGCTTCCGCTGAGAGCACTTCTTGATGGCAGAAAGTGGCACCGTCCGTGTTTTTTCGGGTCTAACTCGGGTTCAGCTTCTTGTTCCGGTTAGGGTTATGTTTAGGGTTGTTAGGAAAGAGTGAAGACGCAGAGTCCTGTTGAGTGTGGGGTTGCGTAAAGGCTCCCCCAGGGAGTTCAGGTGTACCCAAAGGCTTCCGCTGAGAGCACTTTTTGATGGCAGAAAGTGGCACCGTACGTGTTTTTTCGGGTCTAACTCGGGTTCAGCTTCTTGTTCCGGTTAGGGTTATGTTTCAGGTTGTTAGGAAAGAGTGAAGTCGCAGAGTCCTGTTGAGTGTGGGGTTGCGTAAAGGCTCCCCCAGGGAGTTCAGGTGTACCCAAAGGCTTCCGCTGAGAGCACTTTTTGATGGCAGAAAGTGGCACCGTACGTGTTTTTTCGGGTCTAACTCGGGTTCAGCTTCTTGTTCCGGTTAGGGTTATGTTTCGGGTTGTTAGGAAAGAGTGAAGACGCAGAGTCCTGTTGAGTGTGGGGTTGCGTAAAGGCTCCCCCAGGGAGTTCAGGTGTACCCAAAGGCTTCCGCTGAGAGCACTTTTTGATGGCAGAAAGTGGCACCGTCCGTGTTTTTTCGGGTCTAACTCGGGTTCAGCTTCTTGTTCCGGTTAGGGTTATGTTTAGGGTTGTTAGGAAAGAGTGAAGACACAGAGTCCTGTTGAGTGTGGGGTTGCGTAAAGGCTCCCCCAGGGAGTTCAGGTGTACCCAAAGGCTTCCGCTGAGAGCACTTTTTGATGGCAGAAAGTGGCACCGTACGTGTTTTTTCGGGTCTAACTCGGGTTCAGCTTCTTGTTGCGGTTAGGGTTATGTTTAGGGTTGTTAGGAAAGAGTGAAGACGCAGAGTCCTGTTGAGTGTGGGGTTGCGTAAAGGCTCCCCCAGGGAGTTCAGGTGTACCCAAAGGCTTCCGCTGAGAGCACTTTTTGATGGCAGAAAGTGGCACCGTACGTGTTTTTTCGGGTCTAACTCGGGTTCAGCTTCTTGTTCCGGTTAGGGTTATGTTTAGGGTTGTTAGGAAAGAGTGAAGACGCAGAGTCCTGTTGAGTGTGGGGTTGCGTAAAGGCTCCCCCAGGGAGTTCAGGTGTACCCAAAGGCTTCCGCTGAGAGCACTTTTTGATGGCAGAAAGTGGCACCGTACGTGTTTTTTCGGGTCTAACTCGGGTTCAGCTTCTTGTTCCGGTTAGGGTTATGTTTAGGGTTGTTAGGAAAGAGTGAAGGCGCAGAGTCCTGTTGAGTGTGGGGTTGCGTAAAGGCTCCCCCAGGGAGTTCAGGTGTACCCAAAGGCTTCCGCTGAGAGCACTTTTTGATGGCAGAAAGTGGCACCGTACGTGTTTTTTCGGGTCTAACTCGGGTTCAGCTTCTTGTTCCGGTTAGGGTTATGTTTAGGGTTGTTAGGAAAGAGTGAAGGCGCAGAGTCCTGTTGAGTGTGGGGTTGCGTAAAGGCTCCCCCAGGGAGTTCAGGTGTAGCCAAAGGCTTCCGCTGAGAGCACTTTTTGATGGCAGAAAGTGGCACCGTACGTGTTTTTTCGGGTCTAACTCGGGTTCAGCTTCTTGTTCCGGTTAGGGTTATGTTTAGGGTTGTTAGGAAAGAGTGAAGGCGCAGAGTCCTGTTGAGTGTGGGGTTGCGTAAAGGCTCCCCCAGGGAGTTCAGGTGTACCCAAAGGCTTCCGCTGAGAGCACTTTTTGATGGCAGAAAGTGGCACCGTACGTGTTTTTTCGGGTCTAACTCGGGTTCAGCTTCTTGTTCCGGTTAGGGTTATGTTTAGGGTTGTTAGGAAAGAGTGAAGACGCAGAGTCCTGTTGAGTGTGGGGTTGCGTAAAGGCTCCCCCAGGGAGTTCCGGTGTACCCAAAGGCTTCCGCTGAGAGCACTTTTTGATGGCAGAAAGTGGCACCGTACGTGTTTTTTCGGGTCTAACTCGGGTTCAGCTTCTTGTTCCGGTTAGGGTTATGTTTAGGGTTGTTAGGAAAGAGTGAAGGCGCAGAGTCCTGTTGAGTGTGGGGTTGCGTAAAGGCTCCCCCAGGGAGTTCAGGTGTACCCAAAGGCTTCCGCTGAGAGCACTTTTTGATGGCAGAAAGTGGCACCGTACGTGTTTTTTCGGGTCTAACTCGGGTTCAGCTTCTTGTTCCGGTTAGGGTTATGTTTAGGGTTGTTAGGAAAGAGTGAAGACACAGAGTCCTGTTGAGTGTGGGGTTGCGTAAAGGCTCCCCCAGGGAGTTCAGGTGTACCCAAAGGCTTCCGCTGAGAGCACTTTTTGATGGCAGAAAGTGGCACCGTACGTGTTTTTTCGGGTCTAACTCGGGTTCAGCTTCTTGTTCCGGTTAGGGTTATGTTTAGGGTTGTTAGGAAAGAGTGAAGGCGCAGAGTCCTGTTGAGTGTGGGGTTGCGTAAAGGCTCCCCCAGGGAGTTCAGGTGTAGCCAAAGGCTTCCGCTGAGAGCACTTTTTGATGGCAGAAAGTGGCACCGTCCGTGTTTTTTCGGGTCTAACTCGGGTTCAGCTTCTTGTTGCGGTTAGGGTTATGTTTAGGGTTGTTAGGAAAGGGTGAAGACGCAGAGTCCTGTCGAGTGTGGGGTTGCGTAAAGGCTCCCCCAGGGAGTTCAGGTGTACCCAAAGGCTTCCGCTGAGAGCACTTTTTGATGGCAGAAAGTGGCACCGTCCGTGTTTTTTCGGGTCTAACTCGGGTTCAGCTTCTTGTTCCGGTTAGGGTTATGTTTAGGGTTGTTAGGAAAGAGTGAAGACGCAGAGTCCTGTTGAGTGTGGGGTTGCGTAAAGGCTCCCCCAGGGAGTTCCGGTGTACCCAAAGGCTTCCGCTGAGAGCACTTTTTGATGGCAGAAAGTGGCACCGTACGTGTTTTTTCGGGTCTAACTCGGGTTCAGCTTCTTGTTCCGGTAAGGGTTATGTTTAGGGTTGTTAGGAAAGAGTGAAGGCGCAGAGTCCTGTTGAGTGTGGGGTTGTGTAAAGGCTCCCCCAGGGAGTTCAGGTGTACCCAAAGGCTTCCGCTGAGAGCACTTTTTGAAGGCAGAAAGTGGCACCGTACGTGTTTTTTCGGGTCTAACTTAGGTTCAGCTTCTTGTTCCGGTTAGGGTTATGTTTAGGGTTGTTAGGAAAGAGTGAAGGCGCAGAGTCCTCTTGAGTGTGGGGTTGCGTAAAGGCTCCCCCAGGGAGTTCAGGTGTAGCCAAAGGCTTCCGCTGAGAGCACTTTTTGATGGCAGAAAGTGGCACCGTACGTGTTTTTTCGGGTCTAACTCGGGTTCAGCTTCTTGTTCCGGTTAGGGTTATGTTTAGGGTTGTTAGGAAAGAGTGAAGACGCAGAGTCCTGTTGAGTGTGGTGTTGTGTAAAGGCTCCCCCAGGGAGTTCAGGTGTACCCAAAGGCTTCCGCTGAGAGCACTTTTTGATGGCAGAAAGTGGCACCGTCCGTGTTTTTTCGGGTCTAACTCGGGTTCAGCTTCTTGTTGCGGTTAGGGTTATGTTTCAGGTTGTTAGGAAAGAGTGAAGTCGCAGAGTCCTGTTGAGTGTGGGGTTGCTTAAAGGCTCCCCCAGGGAGTTCAGGTGTACCCAAAGGCTTCCGCTGAGAGCACTTTTTGATGGCAGAAAGTGGCACCGTACGTGTTTTTTCGGGTGTAACTCGGGTTCAGCTTCTTGTTCCGGTTAGGGTTATGTTTAGGGTTGTTAGGAAAGAGTGAAGGCGCAGAGTCCTGTTGAGTGTGGGGTTGCGTAAAGGCTCCCCCAGGGAGTTCAGGTGTACCCAAAGGCTTCCGCTGAGAGCACTTTTTGATGGCAGAAAGTGGCACCGTACGTGTTTTTTCGGGTCTAACTCGGGTTCAGCTTCTTGTTCCGGTTAGGGTTATGTTTAGGGTTGTTAGGAAAGAGTGAAGACGCAGAGTCCTGTTGAGTGTGGCGTTGCGTTAAGGCTCCCCCAGTGAGTTCAGGTGTACCCAAAGGCTTCCGCTGAGAGCACTTCTTGATGGCAGAAAGTGGCACCGTCCGTGTTTTTTCGGGTCTAACTCGGGTTCAGCTTCTTGTTGCGGTTAGGGTTATGTTTAGGGGTGTTAGGAAAGAGTGAAGGCGCAGAGTCCTGTTGAGTGTGGGGTTGTGTAAAGGCTCCCCCAGGGAGCTCAGGTGTACCCAAAGGCTTCCGCTGAGAGCACTTTTTGATGGCAGAAAGTGGCACCGTACGTGTTTTTTCGGGTCTAACTCGGGTTCAGCTTCTTGTTCCGGTTAGGGTTATGTTTAGGGTTGTTAGGAAAGAGTGAAGACGCAGAGTCCTGTTGAGTGTGGCGTTGCGTTAAGGCTCCCCCAGGGAGTTCAGGTGTACCTAAAGGCTTCCGCTGAGAGCACTTCTTGATGGCAGAAAGTGGCACCGTCCGTGTTTTTTCGGGTCTAACTCGGGTTCAGCTTCTTGTTCCGGTTAGGGTTATGTTTAGGGGTGTTAGGAAAGAGTGAAGACGCAGAGTCCTGTTGAGTGTGGGGTTGCGTAAAGGCTCCCCCAGGGAGTTCAGGTGTACCCAAAGGCTTCCGCTGAGAGCACTTTTTGATGGCAGAAAGTGGCACCGTACGTGTTTTTTCGGGTCTAACTCGGGTTCAGCTTCTTGTTCCGGTTAGGGTTATGTTTCAGGTTGTTAGGAAAGAGTGAAGTCGCAGAGTCCTGTTGAGTGTGGGGTTGCGTAAAGGCTCCCCCAGGGAGTTCAGGTGTACCCAAAGGCTTCCGCTGAGAGCACTTTTTGATGGCAGAAAGTGGCACCGTACGTGTTTTTTCGGGTCTAACTCGGGTTCAGCTTCTTGTTCCGGTTAGGGTTATGTTTCGGGTTGTTAGGAAAGAGTGAAGACGCAGAGTCCTGTTGAGTGTGGGGTTGCGTAAAGGCTCCCCCAGGGAGTTCAGGTGTAGCCAAAGGCTTCCGCTGAGAGCACTTTTTGATGGCAGAAAGTGGCACCGTACGTGTTTTTTCGGGTCTAACTCGGGTTCAGCTTCTTGTTCCGGTTAGGGTTATGTTTAGGGTTGTTAGGAAAGAGTGAAGACGCAGAGTCCTGTTGAGTGTGGGGTTGCGTAAAGGCTCCCCCAGGGAGTTCAGGTGTACCCAAAGGCTTCCGCTGAGAGCACTTTTTGATGGCAGAAAGTGGCACCGTCCGTGTTTTTTCGGGTCTAACTCGGGTTCAGCTTCTTGTTCCGGTTAGGGTTATGTTTAGGGTTGTTAGGAAAGAGTGAAGACGCAGAGTCCTGTTGAGTGTGGGGTTGCGTAAAGGCTCCCCCAGGGAGTTCCGGTGTACCCAAAGGCTTCCGCTGAGAGCACTTTTTGATGGCAGAAAGTGGCACCGTACGTGTTTTTTCGGGTCTAACTCGGGTTCAGCTTCTTGTTCCGGTAAGGGTTATGTTTAGGGTTGTTAGGAAAGAGTGAAGGCGCAGAGTCCTGTTGAGTGTGGGGTTGCGTAAAGGCTCCCCCAGGGAGTTCAGGTGTACCCAAAGGCTTCCGCTGAGAGCACTTTTTGATGGCAGAAAGTGGCACCGTCCGTGTTTTTTCGGGTCTAACTCGGGTTCAGCTTCTTGTTGCGGTTAGGGTTATGTTTAGGGTTGTTAGGAAAGAGTGAAGACACAGAGTCCTGTTGAGTGTGGGGTTGCGTAAAGGCTCCCCCAGGGAGTTCAGGTGTACCCAAAGGCTTCCGCTGAGAGCACTTTTTGATGGCAGAAAGTGGCACCGTCCGTGTTTTTTCAGGTCTAACTCGGGTTCAGCTTCTTGTTCCGGTTAGGGTTATGTTTAGGGTTGTTAGCAAAGAGTGAAGACGCAGAGTCCTGTTGAGTGTGGGGTTGCGTAAAGGCTCCCCCAGGGAGTTCAGGTGTACCCAAAGGCTTCCGCTGAGAGCACTTTTTGATGGCAGAAAGTGGCACCGTCCGTGTTTTTTCGGGTCTAACTCGGGTTCAGCTTCTTGTTCCGGTTAGGGTTATGTTTCGGGTTGTTAGGAAAGAGTGAAGACGCAGAGTCCTGTTGAGTGTGGGGTTGCGTAAAGGCTCCCCCAGGGAGTTCAGGTGTACCCAAAGGCTTCCGCTGAGAGCACTTTTTGATGGCAGAAAGTGGCACCGTCCGTGTTTTTTCGGGTCTAACTCGGGTTCAGCTTCTTGTTCCGGTAAGGGTTATGTTTAGGGTTGTTAGGAAAGAGTGAAGGCGCAGAGTCCTGTTGAGTGTGGGGTTGCGTAAAGGCTCCCCCAGGGAGTTCAGGTGTACCCAAAGGCTTCCGCTGAGAGCACTTTTTGATGGCAGAAAGTGGCACCGTACGTGTTTTTTCGGGTCTAACTTTGGTTCAGCTTCTTGTTCCGGTTAGGGTTATGTTTAGGGTTGTTAGGAAAGAGTGAAGGCGCAGAGTCCTCTTGAGTGTGGGGTTGCGTAAAGGCTCCCCCAGGGAGTTCAGGTGTACCCAAAGGCTTCCGCTGAGAGCACTTTTTGATGGCAGAAAGTGGCACCGTATGTGTTTTTTCGGGTCTAACTCGGGTTCAGCTTCTTGTTCCGGTTAGGGTTATGTTTAGGGTTGTTAGGAAAGAGTGAAGACGCAGAGTCCTGTTGAGTGTGGGGTTGCGTAAAGGCTCCCCCAGGGAGTTCAGGTGTACCCAAAGGCTTCCGCTGAGAGCACTTTTTGATGGCAGAAAGTGGCACCGTACGTGTTTTTTCGGGTCTAACTCGGGTTCAGCTTCTTGTTCCGGTTAGGGTTATGTTTAGGGTTGTTAGGAAAGAGTGAAGGCGCAGAGTCCTGTTGAGTGTGGGGTTGCGTAAAGGCTCCCCCAGGGAGTTCAGGTGTACCCAAAGGCTTCCGCTGAGAGCACTTTTTGATGGCAGAAAGTGGCACCGTCCGTGTTTTTTCGGGTCTAACTCGGGTTCAGCTTCTTGTTCCGGTTAGGGTTATGTTTAGGGTTGTTAGGAAAGAGTGAAGACGCAGAGTCCTGTTGAGTGTGGGGTTGCGTAAAGGCTCCCCCAGGGAGTTCAGGTGTACCCAAAGGCTTCCGCTGAGAGCACTTTTTGATGGCAGAAAGTGGCACCGTACGTGTTTTTTCGGGTCTAACTCGGGTTCAGCTTCTTGTTCCGGTTTGGGTTATGTTTAGGGTTGTTAGGAAAGAGTGAAGGCGCAGAGTCCTGTTGAGTGTGGGGTTGCGTAAAGGCTCCCCCAGGGAGTTCAGGTGTACCCAAAGGCTTCCGCTGAGAGCACTTTTTGATGGCAGAAAGTGGCACCGTCCGTGTTTTTTCGGGTCTAACTCGGGTTCAGCTTCTTGTTCCGGTTAGGGTTATGTTTAGGGTTGTTAGGAAAGAGTGAAGTCGCAGAGTCCTGTTGAGTGTGGGGTTGCGTAAAGGCTCCCCCAGGGAGTTCAGGTGTACCCAAAGGCTTCCGCTGAGAGCACTTTTTGATGGCAGAAAGTGGCACCGTACGTGTTTTTTCGGGTCTAACTCGGGTTCAGCTTCTTGTTCCGGTTAGGGTTATGTTTAGGGTTGTTAGGAAAGAGTGAAGACGCAGAGTCCTGTTGAGTGTGGCGTTGCGTTAAGGCTCCCCCAGGGAGTTCAGGTGTACCTAAAGGCTTCCGCTGAGAGCACTTTTTGATGGCAGAAAGTGGCACCGTCCGTGTTTTTTCGGGTCTAACTCGGGTTCAGCTTCTTGTTCCGGTTAGGGTTATGTTTAGGGTTGTTAGGAAAGAGTGAAGACGCAGAGTCCTGTTGAGTGTGGGGTTGCGTAAAGGCTCCCCCAGGGAGTTCAGGTGTACCCAAAGGCTTCCGCTGAGAGCACTTTTTGATGGCAGAAAGTGGCACCGTACGTGTTTTTTCGGGTCTAACTCGGGTTCAGCTTCTTGTTGCGGTTAGGGTTATGTTTAGGGTTGTTAGGAAAGAGTGAAGGCGCAGAGTCCTGTTGAGTGTGGGGTTGCGTAAAGGCTCCCCCAGGGAGTTCAGGTGTACCCAAAGGCTTCCGCTGAGAGCACTTTTTGATGGCAGAAAGTGGCACCGTACGTGTTTTTCGGGTCTAACTCGGGTTCAGCTTCTTGTTCCGGTTAGGGTTATGTTTAGGGTTGTTAGGAAAGAGTGAAGACGCAGAGTCCTGTTGAGTGTGGCGTTGCGTTAAGGCTCCCCCAGGGAGTTCAGGTGTACCCAAAGGCTTCCGCTGAGAGCACTTTTTGATGGCAGAAAGTGGCACCGTCCGTGTTTTTTCGGGTCTAACTCGGGTTCAGCTTCTTGTTCCGGTTAGGGTTATGTTTAGGGTTGTTAGGAAAGAGTGAAGACGCAGAGTCCTGTTGAGTGTGGGGTTGCGTAAAGGCTCCCCCAGGGAGTTCAGGTGTACCCAAAGGCTTCCGCTGAGAGCACTTTTTGATGGCAGAAAGTGGCACCGTCCGTGTTTTTTCGGGTCTAACTCGGGTTCAGCTTCTTGTTCCGGTTAGGGTTATGTTTAGGGTTGTTAGGAAAGAGTGAAGACGCAGAGTCCTGTTGAGTGTGGGGTTGCGTAAAGGCTCCCCCAGGGAGTTCAGGTGTACCCAAAGGCTTCCGCTGAGAGCACTTTTTGATGGCAGAAAGTGGCACCGTACGTGTTTTTTCGGGTCTAACTCGGGTTCAGCTTCTTGTTCCGGTTAGGGTTATGTTTAGGGTTGTTAGGAAAGAGTGAAGGCGCAGAGTCCTGTTGAGTGTGGGGTTGCGTAAAGGCTCCCCCAGGGAGTTCAGGTGTAGCCAAAGGCTTCCGCTGAGAGCACTTTTTGATGGCAGAAAGTGGCACCGTCCGTGTTTTTTCGGGTCTAACTCGGGTTCAGCTTCTTGTTCCGGTTAGGGTTATGTTTAGGGTAGTTAGGAAAGAGTGAAGACGCAGAGTCCTGTTGAGTGTGGGGTTGCGTAAAGGCTCCCCCAGGGAGTTCAGGTGTACCCAAAGGCTTCCGCTGAGAGCACTTTTTGATGGCAGAAAGTGGCACCGTCCGTGTTTTTTCGGGTCTAACTAGGGTTCAGCTTCTTGTTCCGGTTAGGGTTATGTTTCGGGTTGTTAGGAAAGAGTGAAGACGCAGAGTCCTGTTGAGTGTGGGGTTGCGTAAAGGCTCCCCCAGGGAGTTCAGGTGTACCCAAAGGCTTCCGCTGAGAGCAGTTTTTGAAGGAAGAAAGTGGCACCGTCCGTGTTTTTTCGGGTCTAACTCGGGTTCAGCTTCTTGTTGCGGTTAGGGTTATGTTTAGGGTTGTTAGGAAAGAGTGAAGACGCAGAGTCCTGTTGAGTGTGGGGTTGCGTAAAGGCTCCCCCAGGGAGTTCCGGTGTACCCAAAGGCTTCCGCTGAGAGCACTTTTTGATGGCAGAAAGTGGCACCGTACGTGTTTTTTCGGGTCTAACTCGGGTTCAGCTTCTTGTTCCGGTTAGGGTTATGTTTCGGGTTGTTAGGAAAGAGTGAAGGCGCAGAGTCCTGTTGAGTGTGGGGTTGCGTAAAGGCTCCCCCAGGGAGTTCACGTGTACCCAAAGGCTTCCGCTGAGAGCACTTTTTGATGGTAGAAAGTGGCACCGTACGTGTTTTTTCGGGTCTAACTCGGGTTCAGCTTCTTGTTCCGGTTAGGGTTATGTTTAGGGTTGTTAGGAAAGAGTGAAGGCGCAGAGTCCTGTTGAGTGTGGGGTTTCGTTAAGGCTCCCCCAGGGAGTTCAGGTGTACCCAAAGGCTTCCGCTGAGAGCACTTTTTGATGGCAGAAAGTGGCACCGTCCGTGTTTTTTCGGGTCTAACTCGGGTTCAGCTTCTTGTTCCGGTTAGGGTTATGTTTAGGGTTGTTAGGAAAGAGTGAAGACACAGAGTCCTGTTGAGTGTGGGGTTGCGTAAAGGCTCCCCCAGGGAGTTCAGGTGTACCCAAAGGCTTCCGCTGAGAGCACTTTTTGATGGCAGAAAGTGGCACCGTACGTGTTTTTTCGGGTCTAAGTCGGGTTCAGCTTCTTGTTCCGGTTAGGGTTATGTTTAGGGTTGTTAGGAAAGAGTGAAGACGCAGAGTCCTGTTGAGTGTGGGGTTGCGTAAAGGCTCCCCCAGGGAGTTCAGGTGTACCCAAAGGCTTCCGCTGAGAGCACTTTTTGATGGCAGAAAGTGGCACCGTCCGTGTTTTTTCGGGTCTAACTCGGGTTCAGCTTCTTGTTCCGGTTAGGGTTATGTTTGGGGTTGTTAGGAAAGAGTGAAGACGCAGAGTCCTGTTGAGTGTGGGGTTGCGTAAAGGCTCCCCCAGGGAGTTCAGGTGTACCCAAAGGCTTCCGCTGAGAGCACTTTTTGATGGCAGAAAGTGGCACCGTCCGTGTTTTTTCGGGTCTAACTCGGGTTCAGCTTCTTGTTCCGGTTAGGGTTATGTTTCGGGTTGTTAGGAAAGAGTGAAGACGCAGAGTCCTGTTGAGTGTGGGGTTGCGTAAAGGCTCCCCCAGGGAGTTCAGGTGTACCCAAAGGCTTCCGCTGAGAGCACTTTTTGATGGCAGAAAGTGGCACCGTACGTGTTTTTTCGGGTCTAACTCGGGTTCAGCTTCTTGTTCCGGTTAGGGTTATGTTTAGGGTTGTTAGGAAAGAGTGAAGACGCAGAGTCCTGTTGAGTGTGGGGTTGCGTAAAGGCTCCCCCAGGGAGTTCAGGTGTACCCAAAGGCTTCCACTGAGAGCACTTTTTGATGGCAGAAAGTGGCACCGTACGTGTTTTTTCGGGTCTAACTCGGGTTCAGCTTCTTGTTCCGGTTAGGGTTATGTTTAGGGTTGTTAGGAAAGAGTGAAGGCGTAGAGTCCTGTTGAGTGTGGGGTTGCATAAAGGCTCCCCCAGGGAGTTCAGGTGTACCCAAAGGCTTCCGCTGAGAGCACTTTTTGATGGCAGAAAGTGGCACCGTACGTGTTTTTTCGGGTCTAACTCGGGTTCAGCTTCTTGTTCCGGTTAGGGTTATGTTTAGGGTTGTTAGGAAAGAGTGAAGACGCAGAGTCCTGTTGAGTGTGGGGTTGCGTAAAGGCTCCCCCAGGGAGTTCAGGTGTACCCAAAGGCTTCCGCTGAGAGCACTTTTTGATGGCAGAAAGTGGCACCGTACATGTTTTTTCGGGTCTAACTCGGGTTCAGCTTCTTGTTCCGGTTAGGGATATGTTTCGGGTTGTTAGGAAAGAGTGAAGGCGCAGAGTCCTGTTGAGTGTGGGGTTGCGTAAAAGCTCCCCCAGGGAGTTCAGGTGTACCCAAAGGCTTCAGCTGAGAGCACTTTTTGATGGCAGAAAGTGGCACCGTACGTGTTTTTTCGGGTCTAACTCGGGTTCAGCTTCTTGTTCCGGTTAGGGTTATGTTTAGGGTTGTTAGGAAAGAGTGAAGACGCAGAGTCCTGTTGAGTGTGGGGTTGCGTAAAGGCTCCCCCAGGGAGTTCCGGTGTACCCAAAGGCTTCCGCTGAGAGCACTTTTTGATGGCAGAAAGTGGCACCGTACGTGTTTTTTCGGGTCTAACTCGGGTTCAGCTTCTTGTTCCGGTTAGGGTTATGTTTCGGGTTGTTAGGAAAGAGTGAAGACGCAGAGTCCTGTTGAGTGTGGGGTTGCGTAAAGGCTCCCCCAGGGAGTTCAGGTGTACCCAAAGGCTTCCGCTGAGAGCACTTTTTGATGGCAGAAAGTGGCACCGTCCGTGTTTTTTCGGGTCTAACTCGGGTTCAGCTTCTTGTTCCGGTTAGGGTTATGTTTAGGGTTGTTAGGAAAGAGTGAAGGCGCAGAGTCCTGTTGAGTGTGGGGTTGCGTAAAGGCTCCCCCAGGGAGTTCACGTGTACCCAAAGGCTTCCGCTGAGAGCACTTTTTGATGGCAGAAAGTGGCACCGTACGTGTTTTTTCGGGTCTAACTCGGGTTCAGCTTCTTGTTCCGGTTAGGGTTATGTTTCGGGTTGTTAGGAAAGAGTGAAGGCGCAGAGTCCTGTTGAGTGTGGGGTTGCGTAAAGGCTCCCCCAGGGAGTTCAGGTGTACCCAAAGGCTTCCGCTGAGAGCACTTTTTGATGGCAGAAAGTGGCACCGTACGTGTTTTTTCGGGTCTAACTCGGGTTCAGCTTCTTGTTCCGGTTAGGGTTATGTTTAGGGTTGTTAGGAAAGAGTGAAGGCGCAGAGTCCTGTTGAGTGTGGGGTTGCGTAAAGGCTCCCCCAGGGAGTTCACGTGTACCCAAAGGCTTCCGCTGAGAGCACTTTTTGATGGCAGAAAGTGGCACTGTACGTGTTTTTTCGGGTCTAACTCGGGTTCAGCTTCTTGTTCCGGTTAGGGTTATGTTTAGGGTTGTTAGGAAAGAGTGAAGACACAGAGTCCTGTTGAGTGTGGGGTTGCGTAAAGGCTCCCCCAGGGAGTTCAGGTGTACCCAAAGGCTTCCGCTGAGAGCACTTTTTGATGGCAGAAAGTGGCACCGTACGTGTTTTTTCGGGTCTAACTCGGGTTCAGCTTCTTGTTCCGGTTAGGGTTATGTTTAGGGTTGTTAGGAAAGAGTGAAGACGCAGAGTCCTGTTGAGTGTGGGGTTGCGTAAAGGCTCCCCCAGGGAGTTCAGGTGTACCCAAAGGCTTCCACTGAGAGCACTTTTTGATGGCAGAAAGTGGCACCGTACGTGTTTTTTCGGGTCTAACTCGGGTTCAGCTTCTTGTTCCGGTTAGGGTTATGTTTAGGGTTGTTAGGAAAGAGTGAAGGCGCAGAGTCCTGTTGAGTGTGGGGTTGCGTAAAGGCTCCCCCAGGGAGTTCAGGTGTACCCAAAGGCTTCCGCTGAGAGCACTTTTTGATGGCAGAAAGTGGCACCGTACATGTTTTTTCGGGTCTAACTCGGGTTCAGCTTCTTGTTCCGGTTAGGGTTATGTTTCGGGTTGTTAGGAAAGAGTGAAGGCGCAGAGTCCTGTTGAGTGTGGGGTTGCGTAAAGGCTCCCCCAGGGAGTTCAGGTGTACCCAAAGGCTTCCGCTGAGAGCACTTTTTGATGGCAGAAAGTGGCACCGTACGTGTTTTTTCGGGTCTAACTCGGGTTCAGCTTCTTGTTCCGGTTAGGGTTATGTTTAGGGTTGTTAGGAAAGAGTGAAGACGCAGAGTCCTGTTGAGTGTGGGGTTGCGTAAAGGCTCCCCCAGGGAGTTCCGGTGTACCCAAAGGCTTCCGCTGAGAGCACTTTTTGATGGCAGAAAGTGGCACCGTACGTGTTTTTTCGGGTCTAACTCGGGTTCAGCTTCTTGTTCCGGTTAGGGTTATGTTTAGGGTTGTTAGGAAAGAGTGAAGACGCAGAGTCCTGTTGAGTGTGGGGTTGCGTAAAGGCTCCCCCAGGGAGTTCAGGTGTACCCAAAGGCTTCCGCTGAGAGCACTTTTTGATGGCAGAAAGTGGCACCGTCCGTGTTTTTACGGGTCTAACTCGGGTTCAGCTTCTTGTTCCGGTTAGGGTTATGTTTAGGGTTGTTAGGAAAGAGTGAAGGCGCAGAGTCCTGTTGAGTGTGGGGTTGCGTAAAGGCTCCCCCAGGGAGTTCACGTGTACCCAAAGGCTTCCGCTGAGAGCACTTTTTGATGGCAGAAAGTGGCACCGTACGTGTTTTTTCGGGTCTAACTCGGGTTCAGCTTCTTGTTCCGGTTAGGGTTACGTTTCGGGTTGTTAGGAAAGAGTGAAGGCGCAGAGTCCTGTTGAGTGTGGGGTTGCGTAAAGGCTCCCCCAGGGAGTTCAGGTGTACCCAAAGGCTTCCGCTGAGAGCACTTTTTGATGGCAGAAAGTGGCACCGTACGTGTTTTTTCGGGTCTAACTCGGGTTCAGCTTCTTGTTCCGGTTAGGGTTATGTTTAGGGTTGTTAGGAAAGAGTGAAGGCGCAGAGTCCTGTTGAGTGTGGGGTTGCGTTAAGGCTCCCCCAGGGAGTTCACGTGTACCCAAAGGCTTCCGCTGAGAGCACTTTTTGATGGCAGAAAGTGGCACCGTACGTGTATTTTCGGGTCTAACTCGGGTTCAGCTTCTTGTTCCGGTTAGGGTTATGTTTAGGGTTGTTAGGAAAGAGTGAAGACGCAGAGTCCTGTTGAGTGTGGGGTTGCGTAAAGGCTCCCCCAGGGAGTTCAGGTGTACCCAAAGGCTTCCGCTGAGAGCACTTTTTGATGGCAGAAAGTGGCACCGTACGTGTTTTTTCGGGTCTAACTCGGGTTCAGCTTCTTGTTCCGGTTAGGGTTATGTTTAGGGTTGTTAGGAAAGAGTGAAGACGCAGAGTCCTGTTGAGTGTGGGGTTGCGTAAAGGCTCCCCCAGGGAGTTCAGGTGTACCCAAAGGCTTCCGCTGAGAGCACTTTTTGATGGCAGAAAGTGGCACCGTACGTGTTTTTTCGGGTCTAACTCGGGTTCAGCTTCTTGTTCCGGTTAGGGTTATGTTTAGGGTTGTTAGGAAAGAGTGAAGACGCAGAGTCCTGTTGAGTGTGGGGTTGCGTAAAGGCTCCCCCAGGGAGTTCCGGTGTACCCAAAGGCTTCCGCTGAGAGCACTTTTTGATGGCAGAAAGTGGCACCGTACGTGTTTTTTCGGGTCTAACTCGGGTTCAGCTTCTTGTTCCGGTTAGGGTTATGTTTCGGGTTGTTAGGAAAGAGTGAAGACGCAGAGTCCTGTTGAGTGTGGGGTTGCGTAAAGGCTCCCCCAGGGAGTTCAGGTGTACCCAAAGGCTTCCGCTGAGAGCACTTTTTGATGGCAGAAAGTGGCACCGTCCGTGTTTTTTCGGGTCTAACTCGGGTTCAGCTTCTTGTTCCGGTTAGGGTTATGTTTAGGGTTGTTAGGAAAGAGTGAAGGCGCAGAGTCCTGTTGAGTGTGGGGTTGCGTAAAGGCTCCCCCAGGGAGTTCACGTGTACCCAAAGGCTTCCGCTGAGAGCACTTTTTGATGGCAGAAAGTGGCACCGTACGTGTTTTTTCGGGTCTAACTCGGGTTCAGCTTCTTGTTCCGGTTAGGGTTATGTTTCGGGTTGTTAGGAAAGAGTGAAGGCGCAGAGTCCTGTTGAGTGTGGGGTTGCGTAAAGGCTCCCCCAGGGAGTTCAGGTGTACCCAAAGGCTTCCGCTGAGAGCACTTTTTGATGGCAGAAAGTGGCACCGTACGTGTTTTTTCGGGTCTAACTCGGGTTCAGCTTCTTGTTCCGGTTAGGGTTATGTTTAGGGTTGTTAGGAAAGAGTGAAGACACAGAGTCCTGTTGAGTGTGGGGTTGCGTAAAGGCTCCCCCAGGGAGTTCAGGTGTACCCAAAGGCTTCCGCTGAGAGCACTTTTTGATGGCAGAAAGTGGCACCGTACGTGTTTTTTCGGGTCTAACTCGGGTTCAGCTTCTTGTTCCGGTTAGGGTTATGTTTAGGGTTGTTAGGAAAGAGTGAAGACGCAGAGTCCTGTTGAGTGTGGGGTTGCGTAAAGGCTCCCCCAGGGAGTTCAGGTGTACCCAAAGGCTTCCACTGAGAGCACTTTTTGATGGCAGAAAGTGGCACCGTACGTGTTTTTTCGGGTCTAACTCGGGTTCAGCTTCTTGTTCCGGTTAGGGTTATGTTTAGGGTTGTTAGGAAAGAGTGAAGGCGCAGAGTCCTGTTGAGTGTGGGGTTGCGTAAAGGCTCCCCCAGGGAGTTCAGGTGTACCCAAAGGCTTCCGCTGAGAGCACTTTTTGATGGCAGAAAGTGGCACCGTACATGTTTTTTCGGGTCTAACTCGGGTTCAGCTTCTTGTTCCGGTTAGGGTTATGTTTCGGGTTGTTAGGAAAGAGTGAAGGCGCAGAGTCCTGTTGAGTGTGGGGTTGCGTAAAGGCTCCCCCAGGGAGTTCAGGTGTACCCAAAGGCTTCCGCTGAGAGCACTTTTTGATGGCAGAAAGTGGCACCGTACGTGTTTTTTCGGGTCTAACTCGGGTTCAGCTTCTTGTTCCGGTTAGGGTTATGTTTAGGGTTGTTAGGAAAGAGTGAAGACGCAGAGTCCTGTTGAGTGTGGGGTTGCGTAAAGGCTCCCCCAGGGAGTTCCGGTGTACCCAAAGGCTTCCGCTGAGAGCACGTTTTGATGGCAGAAAGTGGCACCGTACGTGTTTTTTCGGGTCTAACTCGGGTTCAGCTTCTTGTTCCGGTTAGGGTTATGTTTAGGGTTGTTAGGAAAGAGTGAAGACGCAGAGTCCTGTTGAGTGTGGGGTTGCGTAAAGGCTCCCCCAGGGAGTTCAGGTGTACCCAAAGGCTTCCGCTGAGAGCACTTTTTGATGGCAGAAAGTGGCACCGTCCGTGTTTTTACGGGTCTAACTCGGGTTCAGCTTCTTGTTCCGGTTAGGGTTATGTTTAGGGTTGTTAGGAAAGAGTGAAGGCGCAGAGTCCTGTTGAGTGTGGGGTTGCGTAAAGGCTCCCCCAGGGAGTTCACGTGTACCCAAAGGCTTCCGCTGAGAGCACTTTTTGATGGCAGAAAGTGGCACCGTACGTGTTTTTTCGGGTCTAACTCGGGTTCAGCTTCTTGTTCCGGTTAGGGTTACGTTTCGGGTTGTTAGGAAAGAGTGAAGGCGCAGAGTCCTGTTGAGTGTGGGGTTGCGTAAAGGCTCCCCCAGGGAGTTCAGGTGTACCCAAAGGCTTCCGCTGAGAGCACTTTTTGATGGCAGAAAGTGGCACCGTACGTGTTTTTTCGGGTCTAACTCGGGTTCAGCTTCTTGTTCCGGTTAGGGTTATGTTTAGGGTTGTTAGGAAAGAGTGAAGGCGCAGAGTCCTGTTGAGTGTGGGGTTGCGTTAAGGCTCCCCCAGGGAGTTCACGTGTACCCAAAGGCTTCCGCTGAGAGCACTTTTTGATGGCAGAAAGTGGCACCGTACGTGTATTTTCGGGTCTAACTCGGGTTCAGCTTCTTGTTCCGGTTAGGGTTATGTTTAGGGTTGTTAGGAAAGAGTGAAGACGCAGAGTCCTGTTGAGTGTGGGGTTGCGTAAAGGCTCCCCCAGGGAGTTCAGGTGTACCCAAAGGCTTCCGCTGAGAGCACTTTTTGATGGCAGAAAGTGGCACCGTACGTGTTTTTTCGGGTCTAACTCGGGTTCAGCTTCTTGTTCCGGTTAGGGTTATGTTTAGGGTTGTTAGGAAAGAGTGAAGACGCAGAGTCCTGTTGAGTGTGGGGTTGCGTAAAGGCTCCCCCAGGGAGTTCACGTGTACCCAAAGGCTTCCGCTGAGAGCACTTTTTGATGGCAGAAAGTGGCACCGTACGTGTTTTTTCGGGTCTAACTCGGGTTCAGCTTCTTGTTCCGGTTAGGGTTATGTTTAGGGTTGTTAGGAAAGAGTGAAGGCGCAGAGTCCTGTTGAGTGTGGGGTTGCGTAAAGGCTCCCCCAGGGAGTTCAGGTGTACCCAAAGGCTTCCGCTGAGAGCACTTTTTGATGGCAGAAAGTGGCACCGTACGTGTTTTTTCGGGTCTAACTCGGGTTCAGCTTCTTGTTCCGGTTAGGGTTATGTTTCGGGTTGTTAGGAAAGAGTGAAGGCGCAGAGTCCTGTTGAGTGTGGGGTTGCGTAAAGGCTCCCCCAGGGAGTTCAGGTGTACCCAAAGGGTTCCGCTGAGAGCACTTTTTGATGGCAGAAAGTGGCACCGTACGTGTTTTTTCGGGTCTAACTCGGGTTCAGCTTCTTGTTCCGGTTAGGGTTATGTTTCGGGTTGTTAGGAAAGAGTGAAGACGCAGAGTCCTGTTGAGTGTGGGGTTGCGTAAAGGCTCCCCCAGGGAGTTCAGGTGTACCCAAAGGCTTCCGCTGAGAGCACTTTTTGATGGCAGAAAGTGGCACCGTACGTGTTTTTTCGGGTCTAACTCGGGTTCAGCTTCTTGTTGCGGTTAGGGTTATGTTTAGGGTTGTTAGGAAAGAGTGAAGGCGCAGAGTCCTGTTGAGTGTGGGGTTGCGTAAAGGCTCCCCCAGGGAGTTCAGGTGTACCCAAAGGCTTCCACTGAGAGCACTTTTTGATGGCAGAAAGTGGCACCGTACGTGTTTTTTCGGGTCTAACTCGGGTTCAGCTTCTTGTTGCGGTTAGGGTTATGTTTAGGGTTGTTAGGAAAGAGTGAAGGCGCAGAGTCCTGTTGAGTGTGGGGTTGCGTAAAGGCTCCCCCAGGGAGTTCAGGTGTACCCAAAGGCTTCCGCTGAGAGCACTTTTTGATGGCAGAAAGTGGCACCGTACGTGTTTTTTCGGGTCTAACTCGGGTTCAGCTTCTTGTTCCGGTTAGGGTTATGTTTCGGGTTGTTAGGAAAGAGTGAAGACGCAGAGTCCTGTTGAGTGTGGGGTTGCGTAAAGGCTCCCCCAGGGAGTTCAGGTGTACCCAAAGGCTTCCGCTGAGAGCACTTTTTGATGGCAGAAAGTGGCACCGTACGTGTTTTTTCGGGTCTAACTCGGGTTCAGCTTCTTGTTCCGGTTAGGGTTATGTTTAGGGTTGTTAGGAAAGAGTGAAGGCGCAGAGTCCTGTTGAGTGTGGGGTTGCGTAAAGGCTCCCCCAGGGAGTTCAGGTGTACCCAAAGGCTTCCGCTGAGAGCACTTTTTGATGGCAGAAAGTGGCACCGTCCGTGTTTTTTCGGGTCTAACTCGGGTTCAGCTTCTTGTTCCGGTTAGGGTTATGTTTAGGGTTGTTAGGAAAGAGTGAAGACGCAGAGTCCTGTTGAGTGTGGGGTTGCGTAAAGGCTCCCCCAGGGAGTTCCGGTGTACCCAAAGGCTTCCGCTGAGAGCACTTTTTGATGGCAGAAAGTGGCACCGTACGTGTTTTTTCGGGTCTAACTCGGGTTCAGCTTCTTGTTCCGGTTAGGGTTATGTTTCGGGTTGTTAGGAAAGAGTGAAGGCGCAGAGTCCTGTTGAGTGTGGGGTTGCGTAAAGGCTCCCCCAGGGAGTTCACGTGTACCCAAAGGCTTCCGCTGAGAGCACTTTTTGATGGCAGAAAGTGGCACCGTACGTGTTTTTTCGGGTCTAACTCGGGTTCAGCTTCTTGTTCTGGTTAGGGTTATGTTTAGGGTTGTTAGGAAAGAGTGAAGGCGCAGAGTCCTGTTGAGTGTGGGGTTTCGTTAAGGCTCCCCCAGGGAGTTCAGGTGTACCCAAAGGCTTCCGCTGAGAGCACTTTTTGATGGCAGAAAGTGGCACCGTCCGTGTTTTTTCGGGTCTAACTCGGGTTCAGCTTCTTGTTCCGGTTAGGGTTATGTTTAGGGTTGTTAGGAAAGAGTGAAGACACAGAGTCCTGTTGAGTGTGGGGTTGCGTAAAGGCTCCCCCAGGGAGTTCAGGTGTACCCAAAGGCTTCCGCTGAGAGCACTTTTTGATGGCAGAAAGTGGCACCGTCCGTGTTTTTACGGGTCTAACTCGGGTTCAGCTTCTTGTTCCGGTTAGGGTTATGTTTAGGGTTGTTAGGAAAGAGTGAAGGCGCAGAGTCCTGTTGAGTGTGGGGTTGCGTAAAGGCTCCCCCAGGGAGTTCACGTGTACCCAAAGGCTTCCGCTGAGAGCACTTTTTGATGGCAGAAAGTGGCACCGTACGTGTTTTTTCGGGTCTAACTCGGGTTCAGCTTCTTGTTCCGGTTAGGGTTATGTTTCGGGTTGTTAGGAAAGAGTGAAGGCGCAGAGTCCTGTTGAGTGTGGGGTTGCGTAAAGGCTCCCCCAGGGAGTTCAGGTGTACCCAAAGGCTTCCGCTGAGAGCACTTTTTGATGGCAGAAAGTGGCACCGTACGTGTTTTTTCGGGTCTAACTCGGGTTCAGCTTCTTGTTCCGGTTAGGGTTATGTTTAGGGTTGTTAGGAAAGAGTGAAGGCGCAGAGTCCTGTTGAGTGTGGGGTTGCGTAAAGGCTCCCCCAGGGAGTTCAGGTGTACCCAAAGGCTTCCGCTGAGAGCACTTTTTGATGGCAGAAAGTGGCACCGTACGTGTTTTTTCGGGTCTAACTCGGGTTCAGCTTCTTGTTCCGGTTAGGGTTATGTTTAGGGTTGTTAGGAAAGAGTGAAGACACAGAGTCCTGTTGAGTGTGGGGTTGCGTAAAGGCTCCCCCAGGGAGTTCAGGTGTACCCAAAGGCTTCCGCTGAGAGCACTTTTTGATGGCAGAAAGTGGCACCGTACGTGTTTTTTCGGGTCTAACTCGGGTTCAGCTTCTTGTTCCGGTTAGGGTTATGTTTAGGGTTGTTAGGAAAGAGTGAAGACGCAGAGTCCTGTTGAGTGTGGGGTTGCGTAAAGGCTCCCCCAGGGAGTTCAGGTGTACCCAATGGCTTCCGCTGAGAGCACTTTTTGATGGCAGAAAGTGGCACCGTACGTGTTTTTTCGGGTCTAACTCGGGTTCAGCTTCTTGTTCCGGTTAGGGTTATGTTTCGGGTTGTTAGGAAAGAGTGAAGGCGCAGAGTCCTGTTGAGTGTGGGGTTGCGTAAAGGCTCCCCCAGGGAGTTCACGTGTACCCAAAGGGTTCCGCTGAGAGCACTTTTTGATGGCAGAAAGTGGCACCGTACGTGTTTTTTCGGGTCTAACTCGGGTTCAGCTTCTTGTTCCGGTTAGGGTTATGTTTAGGGTTGTTAGGAAAGAGTGAAGACGCAGAGTCCTGTTGAGTGTGGGGTTGCGTAAAGGCTCGCCCAGGGAGTTCAGGTGTACCCAAAGGCTTCCGCTGAGAGCACTTTTTGATGGCAGAAAGTGGCACCGTACGTGTTTTTTCGGGTCTAACTCGGGTTCAGCTTCTTGTTGCGGTTAGGGTTATGTTTAGGGTTGTTAGGAAAGAGTGAAGGCGCAGAGTCCTGTTGAGTGTGGGGTTGCGTAAAGGCTCCCCCAGGGAGTTCAGGTGTACCCAAAGGCTTCCGCTGAGAGCACTTTTTGATGGCAGAAAGTGGCACCGTACGTGTTTTTTCGGGTCTAACTCGGGTTCAGCTTCTTGTTCCGGTTAGGGTTATGTTTAGGGTTGTTAGGAAAGAGTGAAGGCGCAGAGTCCTGTTGAGTGTGGGGTTGCGTAAAGGCTCCCCCAGGGAGTTCCGGTGTACCCAAAGGCTTCCGCTGAGAGCACTTTTTGATGGCAGAAAGTGGCACCGTACGTGTTTTTTCGGGTCTAACTCGGGTTCAGCTTCTTGTTCCGGTTAGGGTTATGTTTAGGGTTGTTAGGAAAGAGTGAAGACGGAGAGTCCTGTTGAGTGTGGGGTTGCGTAAAGGCTCCCCCAGGGAGTTCAGGTGTACCCAAAGGCTTCCGCTGAGAGCACTTTTTGATGGCAGAAAGTGGCACCGTACGTGTTTTTTCGGGTCTAACTCGGGTTCAGCTTCTTGTTACGGTTAGGGTTATGTTTAGGGTTGTTAGGAAAGAGTGAAGGCGCAGAGTCCTGTTGAGTGTGGGGTTGCGTAAAGGCTCCCCCAGGGAGTTCAGGTGTACCCAAAGGCTTCCGCTGAGAGCACTTTTTGATGGCAGAAAGTGGCACCGTCCGTGTTTTTTCGGGTCTAACTCGGGTTCAGCTTCTTGTTGCGGTTAGGGTTACGTTTAGGGTTGTTAGGAAAGAGTGAAGACGCAGAGTCCTGTTGAGTGTGGGGTTGCGTAAAGGCTCCCCCAGGGAGTTCACGTGTACCCAAAGGCTTCCGCTGAGAGCACTTTTTGATGGCAGAAAGTGGCACCGTACGTGTTTTTTCGGGTCTAACTCGGGTTCAGCTTCTTGTTCCGGTTAGGGTTATGTTTCGGGTTGTTAGGAAAGAGTGAAGGCGCAGAGTCCTGTTGAGTGTGGGGTTGCGTAAAGGCTCCCCCAGGGAGTTCACGTGTACCCAAAGGCTTCCGTTGAGAGCACTTTTTGATGGTAGAAAGTGGCACCGTACGTGTTTTTTCGGGTCTAACTCGGGTTCAGCTTCTTGTTCTGGTTAGGGTTATGTTTAGGGTTGTTAGGAAAGAGTGAAGGCGCAGAGTCCTGTTGAGTGTGGGGTTTCGTTAAGGCTCCCCCAGGGAGTTCAGGTGTACCCAAAGGCTTCCGCTGAGAGCACTTTTTGATGGCAGAAAGTGGCACCGTACGTGTTTTTTCGGGTCTAACTCGGGTTCAGCTTCTTGTTCCGGTTAGGGTTATGTTTAGGGTTGTTAGGAAAGAGTGAAGACACAGAGTCCTGTTGAGTGTGGGGTTGCGTAAAGGCTCCCCCAGGGAGTTCAGGTGTACCCAAAGGCTTCCGCTGAGAGCACTTTTTGATGGCAGAAAGTGGCACCGTACGTGTTTTTTCGGGTCTAACTCGGGTTCAGCTTCTTGTTCCGGTTAGGGTTATGTTTAGGTTTGTTAGGAAAGAGTGAAGACGCAGAGTCCTGTTGAGTGTGGGGTTGCGTAAAGGCTCCCCCAGGGAGTTCAGGTGTACCCAAAGGCTTCCGCTGAGAGCACTTTTTGATGGCAGAAAGTGGCACCGTACGTGTTTTTTCGGGTCTAACTCGGGTTCAGCTTCTTGTTCCGGTTAGGGTTATGTTTAGGGTTGTTAGGAAAGAGTGAAGACGCAGAGTCCTGTTGAGTGTGGGGTTGCGTAAAGGCTCCCCCAGGGAGTTCAGGTGTACCCAAAGGCTTCCGCTGAGAGCACTTTTTGATGGCAGAAAGTGGCACCGTACGTGTTTTTTCGGGTCTAACTCGGGTTCAGCTTCTTGTTCCGGTTAGGGTTATGTTTAGGGTTGTTAGGAAAGAGTGAAGACGCAGAGTCCTGTTGAGTGTGGGGTTGCGTAAAGGCTCCCCCAGGGAGTTCAGGTGTACCCAAAGGCTTCCGCTGAGAGCACTTTTTGATGGCAGAAAGTGGCACCGTACGTGTTTTTTCGGGTCTAACTCGGGTTCAGCTTCTTGTTCCGGTTAGGGTTATGTTTCGGGTTGTTAGGAAAGAGTGAAGACGCAGAGTCCTGTTGAGTGTGGGGTTGCGTAAAGGCTCCCCCAGGGAGTTCAGGTGTACCCAAAGGCTTCCGCTGAGAGCACTTTTTGATGGCAGAAAGTGGCACCGTACGTGTTTTTTCGGGTCTAACTCGGGTTCAGCTTCTTGTTGCGGTTAGGGTTATGTTTAGGGTTGTTAGGAAAGAGTGAAGGCGCAGAGTCCTGTTGAGTGTGGGGTTGCGTAAAGGCTCCCCCAGGGAGTTCAGGTGTACCCAAAGGCTTCCGCTGAGAGCACTTTTTGATGGCAGAAAGTGGCACCGTACGTGTTTTTTCGGGTCTAACTCGGGTTCAGCTTCTTGTTCCGGTTAGGGTTATGTTTAGGGTTGTTAGGAAAGAGTGAAGGCGCAGAGTCCTGTTGAGTGTGGGGTTGCGTAAAGGCTCCCCCAGGGAGTTCAGGTGTACCCAAAGGCTTCCGCTGAGAGCACTTTTTGATGGCAGAAAGTGGCACCGTACGTGTTTTTTCGGGTCTAACTCGGGTTCAGCTTCTTGTTCCGGTTAGGGTTATGTTTAGGGTTGTTAGGAAAGAGTGAAGACGGAGAGTCCTGTTGAGTGTGGGGTTGCGTAAAGGCTCCCCCAGGGAGTTCAGGTGTACCCAAAGGCTTCCGCTGAGAGCACTTTTTGATGGCAGAAAGTGGCACCGTACGTGTTTTTTCGGGTCTAACTCGGGTTCAGCTTCTTGTTACGGTTAGGGTTATGTTTAGGGTTGTTAGGAAAGAGTGAAGGCGCAGAGTCCTGTTGAGTGTGGGGTTGCGTAAAGGCTCCCCCAGGGAGTTCCGGTGTACCCAAAGGCTTCCGCTGAGAGCACTTTTTGATGGCAGAAAGTGGCACCGTCCGTGTTTTTTCGGGTCTAACTCGGGTTCAGCTTCTTGTTGCGGTTAGGGTTATGTTTAGGGTTGTTAGGAAAGAGTGAAGACGCAGAGTCCTGTTGAGTGTGGGGTTGCGTAAAGGCTCCCCCAGGGAGTTCCGGTGTACCCAAAGGCTTCCGCTGAGAGCACTTTTTGATGGCAGAAAGTGGCACCGTACGTGTTTTTTCGGGTCTAACTCGGGTTCAGCTTCTTGTTCCGGTTAGGGTTACGTTTCGGGTTGTTAGGAAAGAGTGAAGGCGCAGAGTCCTGTTGAGTGTGGGGTTGCGTAAAGGCTCCCCCAGGGAGTTCAGGTGTACCCAAAGGCTTCCGCTGAGAGCACTTTTTGATGGCAGAAAGTGGCACCGTACGTGTTTTTTCGGGTCTAACTCGGGTTCAGCTTCTTGTTCCGGTTAGGGTTATGTTTAGGGTTGTTAGGAAAGAGTGAAGACGCAGAGTCCTGTTGAGTGTGGGGTTGCGTAAAGGCTCGCCCAGGGAGTTCAGGTGTACCCAAAGGCTTCCGCTGAGAGCACTTTTTGATGGCAGAAAGTGGCACCGTACGTGTTTTTTCGGGTCTAACTCGGGTTCAGCTTCTTGTTGCGGTTAGGGTTATGTTTAGGGTTGTTAGGAAAGAGTGAAGGCGCAGAGTCCTGTTGAGTGTGGGGTTGCGTAAAGGCTCCCCCAGGGAGTTCAGGTGTACCCAAAGGCTTCCGCTGAGAGCACTTTTTGATGGCAGAAAGTGGCACCGTACGTGTTTTTTCGGGTCTAACTCGGGTTCAGCTTCTTGTTCCGGTTAGGGTTATGTTTAGGGTTGTTAGGAAAGAGTGAAGGCGCAGAGTCCTGTTGAGTGTGGGGTTGCGTAAAGGCTCCCCCAGGGAGTTCCGGTGTACCCAAAGGCTTCCGCTGAGAGCACTTTTTGATGGCAGAAAGTGGCACCGTACGTGTTTTTTCGGGTCTAACTCGGGTTCAGCTTCTTGTTCCGGTTAGGGTTATGTTTAGGGTTGTTAGGAAAGAGTGAAGACGGAGAGTCCTGTTGAGTGTGGGGTTGCGTAAAGGCTCCCCCAGGGAGTTCAGGTGTACCCAAAGGCTTCCGCTGAGAGCACTTTTTGATGGCAGAAAGTGGCACCGTACGTGTTTTTTCGGGTCTAACTCGGGTTCAGCTTCTTGTTACGGTTAGGGTTATGTTTAGGGTTGTTAGGAAAGAGTGAAGGCGCAGAGTCCTGTTGAGTGTGGGGTTGCGTAAAGGCTCCCCCAGGGAGTTCAGGTGTACCCAAAGGCTTCCGCTGAGAGCACTTTTTGATGGCAGAAAGTGGCACCGTCCGTGTTTTTTCGGGTCTAACTCGGGTTCAGCTTCTTGTTGCGGTTAGGGTTACGTTTAGGGTTGTTAGGAAAGAGTGAAGACGCAGAGTCCTGTTGAGTGTGGGGTTGCGTAAAGGCTCCCCCAGGGAGTTCACGTGTACCCAAAGGCTTCCGCTGAGAGCACTTTTTGATGGCAGAAAGTGGCACCGTACGTGTTTTTTCGGGTCTAACTCGGGTTCAGCTTCTTGTTCCGGTTAGGGTTATGTTTCGGGTTGTTAGGAAAGAGTGAAGGCGCAGAGTCCTGTTGAGTGTGGGGTTGCGTAAAGGCTCCCCCAGGGAGTTCACGTGTACCCAAAGGCTTCCGTTGAGAGCACTTTTTGATGGTAGAAAGTGGCACCGTACGTGTTTTTTCGGGTCTAACTCGGGTTCAGCTTCTTGTTCTGGTTAGGGTTATGTTTAGGGTTGTTAGGAAAGAGTGAAGGCGCAGAGTCCTGTTGAGTGTGGGGTTTCGTTAAGGCTCCCCCAGGGAGTTCAGGTGTACCCAAAGGCTTCCGCTGAGAGCACTTTTTGATGGCAGAAAGTGGCACCGTACGTGTTTTTTCGGGTCTAACTCGGGTTCAGCTTCTTGTTCCGGTTAGGGTTATGTTTAGGGTTGTTAGGAAAGAGTGAAGACGCAGAGTCCTGTTGAGTGTGGGGTTGCGTAAAGGCTCCCCCAGGGAGTTCAGGTGTACCCAAAGGCTTCCGCTGAGAGCACTTTTTGATGGCAGAAAGTGGCACCGTACGTGTTTTTTCGGGTCTAACTCGGGTTCAGCTTCTTGTTCCGGTTAGGGTTATGTTTAGGTTTGTTAGGAAAGAGTGAAGACGCAGAGTCCTGTTGAGTGTGGGGTTGCGTAAAGGCTCCCCCAGGGAGTTCAGGTGTACCCAAAGGCTTCCGCTGAGAGCACTTTTTGATGGCAGAAAGTGGCACCGTACGTGTTTTTTCGGGTCTAACTCGGGTTCAGCTTCTTGTTCCGGTTAGGGTTATGTTTAGGGTTGTTAGGAAAGAGTGAAGACGCAGAGTCCTGTTGAGTGTGGGGTTGCGTAAAGGCTCCCCCAGGGAGTTCAGGTGTACCCAAAGGCTTCCGCTGAGAGCACTTTTTGATGGCAGAAAGTGGCACCGTACGTGTTTTTTCGGGTCTAACTCGGGTTCAGCTTCTTGTTCCGGTTAGGGTTATGTTTAGGGTTGTTAGGAAAGAGTGAAGACGCAGAGTCCTGTTGAGTGTGGGGTTGCGTAAAGGCTCCCCCAGGGAGTTCAGGTGTACCCAAAGGCTTCCGCTGAGAGCACTTTTTGATGGCAGAAAGTGGCACCGTACGTGTTTTTTCGGGTCTAACTCGGGTTCAGCTTCTTGTTCCGGTTAGGGTTATGTTTCGGGTTGTTAGGAAAGAGTGAAGACGCAGAGTCCTGTTGAGTGTGGGGTTGCGTAAAGGCTCCCCCAGGGAGTTCAGGTGTACCCAAAGGCTTCCGCTGAGAGCACTTTTTGATGGCAGAAAGTGGCACCGTACGTGTTTTTTCGGGTCTAACTCGGGTTCAGCTTCTTGTTGCGGTTAGGGTTATGTTTAGGGTTGTTAGGAAAGAGTGAAGGCGCAGAGTCCTGTTGAGTGTGGGGTTGCGTAAAGGCTCCCCCAGGGAGTTCAGGTGTACCCAAAGGCTTCCGCTGAGAGCACTTTTTGATGGCAGAAAGTGGCACCGTACGTGTTTTTTCGGGTCTAACTCGGGTTCAGCTTCTTGTTCCGGTTAGGGTTATGTTTAGGGTTGTTAGGAAAGAGTGAAGGCGCAGAGTCCTGTTGAGTGTGGGGTTGCGTAAAGGCTCCCCCAGGGAGTTCAGGTGTACCCAAAGGCTTCCGCTGAGAGCACTTTTTGATGGCAGAAAGTGGCACCGTACGTGTTTTTTCGGGTCTAACTCGGGTTCAGCTTCTTGTTCCGGTTAGGGTTATGTTTAGGGTTGTTAGGAAAGAGTGAAGACGGAGAGTCCTGTTGAGTGTGGGGTTGCGTAAAGGCTCCCCCAGGGAGTTCAGGTGTACCCAAAGGCTTCCGCTGAGAGCACTTTTTGATGGCAGAAAGTGGCACCGTACGTGTTTTTTCGGGTCTAACTCGGGTTCAGCTTCTTGTTACGGTTAGGGTTATGTTTAGGGTTGTTAGGAAAGAGTGAAGGCGCAGAGTCCTGTTGAGTGTGGGGTTGCGTAAAGGCTCCCCCAGGGAGTTCCGGTGTACCCAAAGGCTTCCGCTGAGAGCACTTTTTGATGGCAGAAAGTGGCACCGTCCGTGTTTTTTCGGGTCTAACTCGGGTTCAGCTTCTTGTTGCGGTTAGGGTTATGTTTAGGGTTGTTAGGAAAGAGTGAAGACGCAGAGTCCTGTTGAGTGTGGGGTTGCGTAAAGGCTCCCCCAGGGAGTTCCGGTGTACCCAAAGGCTTCCGCTGAGAGCACTTTTTGATGGCAGAAAGTGGCACCGTACGTGTTTTTTCGGGTCTAACTCGGGTTCAGCTTCTTGTTCCGGTTAGGGTTACGTTTCGGGTTGTTAGGAAAGAGTGAAGGCGCAGAGTCCTGTTGAGTGTGGGGTTGCGTAAAGGCTCCCCCAGGGAGTTCAGGTGTACCCAAAGGCTTCCGCTGAGAGCACTTTTTGATGGCAGAAAGTGGCACCGTACGTGTTTTTTCGGGTCTAACTCGGGTTCAGCTTCTTGTTCCGGTTAGGGTTATGTTTAGGGTTGTTAGGAAAGAGTGAAGACGCAGAGTCCTGTTGAGTGTGGGGTTGCGTAAAGGCTCCCCCAGGGAGTTCAGGTGTACCCAATGGCTTCCGCTGAGAGCACTTTTTGATGGCAGAAAGTGGCACCGTACGTGTTTTTTCGGGTCTAACTCGGGTTCAGCTTCTTGTTCCGGTTAGTGTTATGTTTCGGGTTGTTAGGAAAGAGTGAAGGCGCAGAGTCCTGTTGAGTGTGGGGTTGCGTAAAGGCTCCCCCAGGGAGTTCAGGTGTACCCAAAGGCTTCCGCTGAGAGCACTTTTTGATGGCAGAAAGTGGCACCGTACGTGTTTTTTCGGGTCTAACTCGGGTTCAGCTTCTTGTTCCGGTTAGGGTTATGTTTCGGGTTGTTAGGAAAGAGTGAAGGCGCAGAGTCCTGTTGAGTGTGGGGTTGCGTAAAGGCTCCCCCAGGGAGTTCACGTGTACCCAAAGGGTTCCGCTGAGAGCACTTTTTGATGGCAGAAAGTGGCACCGTACGTGTTTTTTCGGGTCTAACTCGGGTTCAGCTTCTTGTTCCGGTTAGGGTTATGTTTAGGGTTGTTAGGAAAGAGTGAAGACGCAGAGTCCTGTTGAGTGTGGGGTTGCGTAAAGGCTCGCCCAGGGAGTTCAGGTGTACCCAAAGGCTTCCGCTGAGAGCACTTTTTGATGGCAGAAAGTGGCACCGTACGTGTTTTTTCGGGTCTAACTCGGGTTCAGCTTCTTGTTGCGGTTAGGGTTATGTTTAGGGTTGTTAGGAAAGAGTGAAGGCGCAGAGTCCTGTTGAGTGTGGGGTTGCGTAAAGGCTCCCCCAGGGAGTTCAGGTGTACCCAAAGGCTTCCGCTGAGAGCACTTTTTGATGGCAGAAAGTGGCACCGTACGTGTTTTTTCGGGTCTAACTCGGGTTCAGCTTCTTGTTCCGGTTAGGGTTATGTTTAGGGTTGTTAGGAAAGAGTGAAGGCGCAGAGTCCTGTTGAGTGTGGGGTTGCGTAAAGGCTCCCCCAGGGAGTTCCGGTGTACCCAAAGGCTTCCGCTGAGAGCACTTTTTGATGGCAGAAAGTGGCACCGTACGTGTTTTTTCGGGTCTAACTCGGGTTCAGCTTCTTGTTCCGGTTAGGGTTATGTTTAGGGTTGTTAGGAAAGAGTGAAGACGGAGAGTCCTGTTGAGTGTGGGGTTGCGTAAAGGCTCCCCCAGGGAGTTCAGGTGTACCCAAAGGCTTCCGCTGAGAGCACTTTTTGATGGCAGAAAGTGGCACCGTACGTGTTTTTTCGGGTCTAACTCGGGTTCAGCTTCTTGTTACGGTTAGGGTTATGTTTAGGGTTGTTAGGAAAGAGTGAAGGCGCAGAGTCCTGTTGAGTGTGGGGTTGCGTAAAGGCTCCCCCAGGGAGTTCAGGTGTACCCAAAGGCTTCCGCTGAGAGCACTTTTTGATGGCAGAAAGTGGCACCGTCCGTGTTTTTTCGGGTCTAACTCGGGTTCAGCTTCTTGTTGCGGTTAGGGTTATGTTTAGGGTTGTTAGGAAAGAGTGAAGACGCAGAGTCCTGTTGAGTGTGGGGTTGCGTAAAGGCTCCCCCAGGGAGTTCACGTGTACCCAAAGGCTTCCGCTGAGAGCACTTTTTGATGGCAGAAAGTGGCACCGTACGTGTTTTTTCGGGTCTAACTCGGGTTCAGCTTCTTGTTCCGGTTAGGGTTATGTTTCGGGTTGTTAGGAAAGAGTGAAGGCGCAGAGTCCTGTTGAGTGTGGGGTTGCGTAAAGGCTCCCCCAGGGAGTTCACGTGTACCCAAAGGCTTCCGCTGAGAGCACTTTTTGATGGTAGAAAGTGGCACCGTACGTGTTTTTTCGGGTCTAACTCGGGTTCAGCTTCTTGTTCTGGTTAGGGTTATGTTTAGGGTTGTTAGGAAAGAGTGAAGGCGCAGAGTCCTGTTGAGTGTGGGGTTTCGTTAAGGCTCCCCCAGGGAGTTCAGGTGTACCCAAAGGCTTCCGCTGAGAGCACTTTTTGATGGCAGAAAGTGGCACCGTCCGTGTTTTTTCGGGTCTAACTCGGGTTCAGCTTCTTGTTCCGGTTAGGGTTATGTTTAGGGTTGTTAGGAAAGAGTGAAGACACAGAGTCCTGTTGAGTGTGGGGTTGCGTAAAGGCTCCCCCAGGGAGTTCAGGTGTAGCCAAAGGCTTCCGCTGAGAGCACTTTTTGATGGCAGAAAGTGGCACCGTACGTGTTTTTTCGGGTCTAACTCGGGTTCAGCTTCTTGTTCCGGTTAGGGTTATGTTTAGGTTTGTTAGGAAAGAGTGAAGACGCAGAGTCCTGTTGAGTGTGGGGTTGCGTAAAGGCTCCCCCAGGGAGTTCAGGTGTACCCAAAGGCTTCCGCTGAGAGCACTTTTTGATGGCAGAAAGTGGCACCGTACGTGTTTTTTCGGGTCTAACTCGGGTTCAGCTTCTTGTTCCGGTTAGGGTTATGTTTAGGGTTGTTAGGAAAGAGTGAAGACGCAGAGTCCTGTTGAGTGTGGGGTTGCGTAAAGGCTCCCCCAGGGAGTTCAGGTGTACCCAAAGGCTTCCGCTGAGAGCACTTTTTGATGGCAGAAAGTGGCACCGTACGTGTTTTTTCGGGTCTAACTCGGGTTCAGCTTCTTGTTCCGGTTAGGGTTATGTTTAGGGTTGTTAGGAAAGAGTGAAGACGCAGAGTCCTGTTGAGTGTGGGGTTGCGTAAAGGCTCCCCCAGGGAGTTCAGGTGTACCCAAAGGCTTCCGCTGAGAGCACTTTTTGATGGCAGAAAGTGGCACCGTACGTGTTTTTTCGGGTCTAACTCGGGTTCAGCTTCTTGTTCCGGTTAGGGTTATGTTTCGGGTTGTTAGGAAAGAGTGAAGACGCAGAGTCCTGTTGAGTGTGGGGTTGCGTAAAGGCTCCCCCAGGGAGTTCAGGTGTACCCAAAGGCTTCCGCTGAGAGCACTTTTTGATGGCAGAAAGTGGCACCGTACGTGTTTTTTCGGGTCTAACTCGGGTTCAGCTTCTTGTTGCGGTTAGGGTTATGTTTAGGGTTGTTAGGAAAGAGTGAAGGCGCAGAGTCCTGTTGAGTGTGGGGTTGCGTAAAGGCTCCCCCAGGGAGTTCAGGTGTACCCAAAGGCTTCCGCTGAGAGCACTTTTTGATGGCAGAAAGTGGCACCGTACGTGTTTTTTCGGGTCTAACTCGGGTTCAGCTTCTTGTTCCGGTTAGGGTTATGTTTAGGGTTGTTAGGAAAGAGTGAAGGCGCAGAGTCCTGTTGAGTGTGGGGTTGCGTAAAGGCTCCCCCAGGGAGTTCAGGTGTACCCAAAGGCTTCCGCTGAGAGCACTTTTTGATGGCAGAAAGTGGCACCGTACGTGTTTTTTCGGGTCTAACTCGGGTTCAGCTTCTTGTTCCGGTTAGGGTTATGTTTAGGGTTGTTAGGAAAGAGTGAAGACGGAGAGTCCTGTTGAGTGTGGGGTTGCGTAAAGGCTCCCCCAGGGAGTTCAGGTGTACCCAAAGGCTTCCGCTGAGAGCACTTTTTGATGGCAGAAAGTGGCACCGTACGTGTTTTTTCGGGTCTAACTCGGGTTCAGCTTCTTGTTACGGTTAGGGTTATGTTTAGGGTTGTTAGGAAAGAGTGAAGGCGCAGAGTCCTGTTGAGTGTGGGGTTGCGTAAAGGCTCCCCCAGGGAGTTCAGGTGTACCCAAAGGCTTCCGCTGAGAGCACTTTTTGATGGCAGAAAGTGGCACCGTCCGTGTTTTTTCGGGTCTAACTCGGGTTCAGCTTCTTGTTGCGGTTAGGGTTATGTTTAGGGTTGTTAGGAAAGAGTGAAGACGCAGAGTCCTGTTGAGTGTGGGGTTGCGTAAAGGCTCCCCCAGGGAGTTCCGGTGTACCCAAAGGCTTCCGCTGAGAGCACTTTTTGATGGCAGAAAGTGGCACCGTACGTGTTTTTTCGGGTCTAACTCGGGTTCAGCTTCTTGTTCCGGTTAGGGTTACGTTTCGGGTTGTTAGGAAAGAGTGAAGGCGCAGAGTCCTGTTGAGTGTGGGGTTGCGTAAAGGCTCCCCCAGGGAGTTCACGTGTACCCAAAGGCTTCCGCTGAGAGCACTTTTTGATGGTAGAAAGTGGCACCGTACGTGTTTTTTCGGGTCTAACTCGGGTTCAGCTTCTTGTTCTGGTTAGGGTTATGTTTAGGGTTGTTAGGAAAGAGTGAAGGCGCAGAGTCCTGTTGAGTGTGGGGTTTCGTTAAGGCTCCCCCAGGGAGTTCAGGTGTACCCAAAGGCTTCCGCTGAGAGCACTTTTTGATGGCAGAAAGTGGCACCGTACGTGTTTTTTCGGGTCTAACTCGGGTTCAGCTTCTTGTTCCGGTTAGGGTTATGTTTAGGGTTGTTAGGAAAGAGTGAAGACACAGAGTCCTGTTGAGTGTGGGGTTGCGTAAAGGCTCCCCCAGGGAGTTCAGGTGTACCCAAAGGCTTCCGCTGAGAGCACTTTTTGATGGCAGAAAGTGGCACCGTACGTGTTTTTTCGGGTCTAACTCGGGTTCAGCTTCTTGTTCCGGTTAGGGTTATGTTTAGGTTTGTTAGGAAAGAGTGAAGACGCAGAGTCCTGTTGAGTGTGGGGTTGCGTAAAGGCTCCCCCAGGGAGTTCAGGTGTACCCAAAGGCTTCCGCTGAGAGCACTTTTTGATGGCAGAAAGTGGCACCGTACGTGTTTTTTCGGGTCTAACTCGGGTTCAGCTTCTTGTTCCGATTAGGGTTATGTTTAGGGTTGTTAGGAAAGAGTGAAGACGCAGAGTCCTGTTGAGTGTGGGGTTGCGTAAAGGCTCCCCCAGGGAGTTCAGGTGTACCCAAAGGCTTCCGCTGAGAGCACTTTTTGATGGCAGAAAGTGGCACCGTACGTGTTTTTTCGGGTCTAACTCGGGTTCAGCTTCTTGTTCCGGTTAGGGTTATGTTTAGGGTTGTTAGGAAAGAGTGAAGACGCAGAGTCCTGTTGAGTGTGGGGTTGCGTAAAGGCTCCCCCAGGGAGTTCAGGTGTACCCAAAGGCTTCCACTGAGAGCACTTTTTGATGGCAGAAAGTGGCACCGTACGTGTTTTTTCGGGTCTAACTCGGGTTCAGCTTCTTGTTCCGGTTAGGGTTATGTTTAGGGTTGTTAGGAAAGAGTGAAGGCGTAGAGTCCTGTTGAGTGTGGGGTTGCATAAAGGCTCCCCCAGGGAGTTCAGGTGTACCCAAAGGCTTCCGCTGAGAGCACTTTTTGATGGCAGAAAGTGGCACCGTACGTGTTTTTTCGGGTCTAACTCGGGTTCAGCTTCTTGTTCCGGTTAGGGTTATGTTTAGGGTTGTTAGGAAAGAGTGAAGACGCAGAGTCCTGTTGAGTGTGGGGTTGCGTAAAGGCTCCCCCAGGGAGTTCAGGTGTACCCAAAGGCTTCCGCTGAGAGCACTTTTTGATGGCAGAAAGTGGCACCGTACATGTTTTTTCGGGTCTAACTCGGGTTCAGCTTCTTGTTCCGGTTAGGGTTATGTTTCGGGTTGTTAGGAAAGAGTGAAGGCGCAGAGTCCTGTTGAGTGTGGGGTTGCGTAAAGGCTCCCCCAGGGAGTTCAGGTGTACCCAAAGGCTTCCGCTGAGAGCACTTTTTGATGGCAGAAAGTGGCACCGTACGTGTTTTTTCGGGTCTAACTCGGGTTCAGCTTCTTGTTACGGTTAGGGTTATGTTTAGGGTTGTTAGGAAAGAGTGAAGACGCAGAGTCCTGTTGAGTGTGGGGTTGCGTAAAGGCTCCCCCAGGGAGTTCCGGTGTACCCAAAGGCTTCCGCTGAGAGCACTTTTTGATGGCAGAAAGTGGCACCGTACGTGTTTTTTCGGGTCTAACTCGGGTTCAGCTTCTTGTTCCGGTTAGGGTTATGTTTAGGGTTGTTAGGAAAGAGTGAAGACGCAGAGTCCTGTTGAGTGTGGGGTTGCGTAAAGGCTCCCCCAGGGAGTTCAGGTGTACCCAAAGGCTTCCGCTGAGAGCACTTTTTGATGGCAGAAAGTGGCACCGTCCGTGTTTTTTCGGGTCTAACTCGGGTTCAGCTTCTTGTTCCGGTTAGGGTTATGTTTAGGGTTGTTAGGAAAGAGTGAAGGCGCAGAGTCCTGTTGAGTGTGGGGTTGCGTAAAGGCTCCCCCAGGGAGTTCAGGTGTACCCAAAGGCTTCCGCTGAGAGCACTTTTTGATGGCAGAAAGTGGCACCGTCCGTGTTTTTTCGGGTCTAACTCGGGTTCAGCTTCTTGTTCCGGTTAGGGTTATGTTTCGGGTTGTTAGGAAAGAGTGAAGGCGCAGAGTCCTGTTGAGTGTGGGGTTGCGTAAAGGCTCCCCCAGGGAGTTCAGGTGTACCCAAAGGCTTCCGCTGAGAGCACTTTTTGATGGCAGAAAGTGGCACCGTACGTGTTTTTTCGGGTCTAACTCGGGTTCAGCTTCTTGTTCCGGTTAGGGTTATGTTTAGGGTTGTTAGGAAAGAGTGAAGGCGCAGAGTCCTGTTGAGTGTGGGGTTGCGTTAAGGCTCCCCCAGGGAGTTCACGTGTACCCAAAGGCTTCCGCTGAGAGCACTTTTTGATGGCAGAAAGTGGCACCGTACGTGTTTTTTCGGGTCTAACTCGGGTTCAGCTTCTTGTTCCGGTTAGGGTTATGTTTCGGGTTGTTAGGAAAGAGTGAAGACGCAGAGTCCTGTTGAGTGTGGGGTTGCGTAAAGGCTCCCCCAGGGAGTTCAGGTGTACCCAAAGGCTTCCGCTGAGAGCACTTTTTGATGGCAGAAAGTGGCACCGTCCGTGTTTTTTCGGGTCTAACTCGGGTTCAGCTTCTTGTTCCGGTTAGGGTTATGTTTAGGGTTGTTAGGAAAGAGTGAAGACGCAGAGTCCTGTTGAGTGTGGGGTTGCGTAAAGGCTCCCCCAGGGAGTTCAGGTGTACCCAAAGGCTTCCGCTGAGAGCACTTTTTGATGGCAGAAAGTGGCACCGTACGTGTTTTTTCGGGTCTAACTCGGGTTCAGCTTCTTGTTCCGGTTAGGGTTATGTTTAGGGTTGTTAGGAAAGAGTGAAGGCGCAGAGTCCTGTTGAGTGTGGGGTTGCGTAAAGGCTCCCCCAGGGAGTTCAGGTGTACCCAAAGGCTTCCGCTGAGAGCACTTTTTGATGGCAGAAAGTGGCACCGTACGTGTTTTTTCGGGTCTAACTCGGGTTCAGCTTCTTGTTGCGGTTAGGGTTATGTTTAGGGTTGTTAGGAAAGAGTGAAGGCGCAGAGTCCTGTTGAGTGTGGGGTTGCGTAAAGGCTCCCCCAGGGAGTTCAGGTGTACCCAAAGGCTTCCGCTGAGAGCACTTTTTGATGGCAGAAAGTGGCACCGTACGTGTTTTTTCGGGTCTAACTCGGGTTCAGCTTCTTGTTCCGGTTAGGGTTATGTTTAGGGTTGTTAGGAAAGAGTGAAGGCGCAGAGTCCTGTTGAGTGTGGGGTTGCGTAAAGGCTCCCCCAGGGAGTTCAGGTGTACCCAAAGGCTTCCGCTGAGAGCACTTTTTGATGGCAGAAAGTGGCACCGTACGTGTTTTTTCGGGTCTAACTCGGGTTCAGCTTCTTGTTCCGGTTAGGGTTATGTTTAGGGTTGTTAGGAAAGAGTGAAGACGCAGAGTCCTGTTGAGTGTGGGGTTGCGTAAAGGCTCCCCCAGGGAGTTCAGGTGTACCCAAAGGCTTCCGCTGAGAGCACTTTTTGATGGCAGAAAGTGGCACCGTCCGTGTTTTTTCGGGTCTAACTCGGGTTCAGCTTCTTGTTACGGTTAGGGTTATGTTTAGGGTTGTTAGGAAAGAGTGAAGGCGCAGAGTCCTGTTGAGTGTGGGGTTGCGTAAAGGCTCCCCCAGGGAGTTCACGTGTACCCAAAGGCTTCCGCTGAGAGCACTTTTTGATGGCAGAAAGTGGCACCGTACGTGTTTTTTCGGGTCTAACTCGGGTTCAGCTTCTTGTTACGGTTAGGGTTATGTTTCGGGTTGTTAGGAAAGAGTGAAGGCGCAGAGTCCTGTTGAGTGTGGGGTTGCGTAAAGGCTCCCCCAGGGAGTTCAGGTGTACCCAAAGGCTTCCGCTGAGAGCACTTTTTGATGGCAGAAAGTGGCACCGTCCGTGTTTTTTCGGGTCTAACTCGGGTTCAGCTTCTTGTTCCGGTTAGGGTTATGTTTATGGTTGTTAGGAAAGAGTGAAGGCGCAGAGTCCTGTTGAGTGTGGGGTTGCGTTAAGGCTCCCCCAGGGAGTTCACGTGTACCCAAAGGCTTCCGCTGAGAGCACTTTTTGATGGCAGAAAGTGGCACCGTACGTGTTTTTTTGGGTCTAACTCGGGTTCAGCTTCTTGTTCCGGTTAGGGTTATGTTTAGGGTTGTTAGGAAAGAGTGAAGACGCAGAGTCCTGTTGAGTGTGGGGTTGCGTAAAGGCTCCCCCAGGGAGTTCAGGTGTACCCAAAGGCTTCCGCTGAGAGCACTTTTTGATGGCAGAAAGTGGCACCGTACGTGTTTTTTCGGGTCTAACTCGGGTTCAGCTTCTTGTTCCGGTTAGGGTTATGTTTAGGGTTGTTAGGAAAGAGTGAAGGCGCAGAGTCCTGTTGAGTGTGGGGTTGCGTAAAGGCTCCCCCAGGGAGTTCACGTGTACCCAAAGGCTTCCGCTGAGAGCACTTTTTGATGGTAGAAAGTGGCACCGTACGTGTTTTTTCGGGTCTAACTCGGGTTCAGCTTCTTGTTCTGGTTAGGGTTATGTTTAGGGTTGTTAGGAAAGAGTGAAGGCGCAGAGTCCTGTTGAGTGTGGGGTTTCGTTAAGGCTCCCCCAGGGAGTTCAGGTGTACCCAAAGGCTTCCGCTGAGAGCACTTTTTGATGGCAGAAAGTGGCACCGTCCGTGTTTTTTCGGGTCTAACTCGGGTTCAGCTTCTTGTTCCGGTTAGGGTTATGTTTAGGGTTGTTAGGAAAGAGTGAAGACACAGAGTCCTGTTGAGTGTGGGGTTGCGTAAAGGCTCCCCCAGGGAGTTCAGGTGTACCCAAAGGCTTCCGCTGAGAGCACTTTTTGATGGCAGAAAGTGGCACCGTACGTGTTTTTTCGGGTCTAACTCGGGTTCAGCTTCTTGTTCCGGTTAGGGTTATGTTTAGGTTTGTTAGGAAAGAGTGAAGACGCAGAGTCCTGTTGAGTGTGGGGTTGCGTAAAGGCTCCCCCAGGGAGTTCAGGTGTACCCAAAGGCTTCCGCTGAGAGCACTTTTTGATGGCAGAAAGTGGCACCGTACGTGTTTTTTCGGGTCTAACTCGGGTTCAGCTTCTTGTTCCGATTAGGGTTATGTTTAGGGTTGTTAGGAAAGAGTGAAGACGCAGAGTCCTGTTGAGTGTGGGGTTGCGTAAAGGCTCCCCCAGGGAGTTCACGTGTACCCAAAGGCTTCCGCTGAGAGCACTTTTTGATGGCAGAAAGTGGCACCGTACGTGTTTTTTCGGGTCTAACTCGGGTTCAGCTTCTTGTTCCGGTTAGGGTTATGTTTAGGGTTGTTAGGAAAGAGTGAAGACGCAGAGTCCTGTTGAGTGTGGGGTTGCGTAAAGGCTCCCCCAGGGAGTTCAGGTGTACCCAAAGGCTTCCGCTGAGAGCACTTTTTGATGGCAGAAAGTGGCACCGTACATGTTTTTTCGGGTCTAACTCGGGTTCAGCTTCTTGTTCCGGTTAGGGTTATGTTTCGGGTTGTTAGGAAAGAGTGAAGGCGCAGAGTCCTGTTGAGTGTGGGGTTGCGTAAAGGCTCCCCCAGGGAGTTCAGGTGTACCCAAAGGCTTCCGCTGAGAGCACTTTTTGATGGCAGAAAGTGGCACCGTACGTGTTTTTTCGGGTCTAACTCGGGTTCAGCTTCTTGTTACGGTTAGGGTTATGTTTAGGGTTGTTAGGAAAGAGTGAAGACGCAGAGTCCTGTTGAGTGTGGGGTTGCGTAAAGGCTCCCCCAGGGAGTTCCGGTGTACCCAAAGGCTTCCGCTGAGAGCACTTTTTGATGGCAGAAAGTGGCACCGTACGTGTTTTTTCGGGTCTAACTCGGGTTCAGCTTCTTGTTCCGGTTAGGGTTATGTTTAGGGTTGTTAGGAAAGAGTGAAGACGCAGAGTCCTGTTGAGTGTGGGGTTGCGTAAAGGCTCCCCCAGGGAGTTCAGGTGTACCCAAAGGCTTCCGCTGAGAGCACTTTTTGATGGCAGAAAGTGGCACCGTCCGTGTTTTTTCGGGTCTAACTCGGGTTCAGCTTCTTGTTCCGGTTAGGGTTATGTTTAGGGTTGTTAGGAAAGAGTGAAGGCGCAGAGTCCTGTTGAGTGTGGGGTTGCGTAAAGGCTCCCCCAGGGAGTTCAGGTGTACCCAAAGGCTTCCGCTGAGAGCACTTTTTGATGGCAGAAAGTGGCACCGTCCGTGTTTTTTCGGGTCTAACTCGGGTTCAGCTTCTTGTTCCGGTTAGGGTTATGTTTCGGGTTGTTAGGAAAGAGTGAAGGCGCAGAGTCCTGTTGAGTGTGGGGTTGCGTAAAGGCTCCCCCAGGGAGTTCAGGTGTACCCAAAGGCTTCCGCTGAGAGCACTTTTTGATGGCAGAAAGTGGCACCGTACGTGTTTTTTCGGGTCTAACTCGGGTTCAGCTTCTTGTTCCGGTTAGGGTTATGTTTAGGGTTGTTAGGAAAGAGTGAAGGCGCAGAGTCCTGTTGAGTGTGGGGTTGCGTTAAGGCTCCCCCAGGGAGTTCACGTGTACCCAAAGGCTTCCGCTGAGAGCACTTTTTGATGGCAGAAAGTGGCACCGTACGTGTTTTTTCGGGTCTAACTCGGGTTCAGCTTCTTGTTCCGGTTAGGGTTATGTTTCGGGTTGTTAGGAAAGAGTGAAGACGCAGAGTCCTGTTGAGTGTGGGGTTGCGTAAAGGCTCCCCCAGGGAGTTCAGGTGTACCCAAAGGCTTCCGCTGAGAGCACTTTTTGATGGCAGAAAGTGGCACCGTCCGTGTTTTTTCGGGTCTAACTCGGGTTCAGCTTCTTGTTCCGGTTAGGGTTATGTTTAGGGTTGTTAGGAAAGAGTGAAGACGCAGAGTCCTGTTGAGTGTGGGGTTGCGTAAAGGCTCCCCCAGGGAGTTCAGGTGTACCCAAAGGCTTCCGCTGAGAGCACTTTTTGATGGCAGAAAGTGGCACCGTACGTGTTTTTTCGGGTCTAACTCGGGTTCAGCTTCTTGTTCCGGTTAGGGTTATGTTTAGGGTTGTTAGGAAAGAGTGAAGGCGCAGAGTCCTGTTGAGTGTGGGGTTGCGTAAAGGCTCCCCCAGGGAGTTCAGGTGTACCCAAAGGCTTCCGCTGAGAGCACTTTTTGATGGCAGAAAGTGGCACCGTACGTGTTTTTTCGGGTCTAACTCGGGTTCAGCTTCTTGTTGCGGTTAGGGTTATGTTTAGGGTTGTTAGGAAAGAGTGAAGGCGCAGAGTCCTGTTGAGTGTGGGGTTGCGTAAAGGCTCCCCCAGGGAGTTCAGGTGTACCCAAAGGCTTCCGCTGAGAGCACTTTTTGATGGCAGAAAGTGGCACCGTACGTGTTTTTTCGGGTCTAACTCGGGTTCAGCTTCTTGTTCCGGTTAGGGTTATGTTTAGGGTTGTTAGGAAAGAGTGAAGGCGCAGAGTCCTGTTGAGTGTGGGGTTGCGTAAAGGCTCCCCCAGGGAGTTCAGGTGTACCCAAAGGCTTCCGCTGAGAGCACTTTTTGATGGCAGAAAGTGGCACCGTACGTGTTTTTTCGGGTCTAACTCGGGTTCAGCTTCTTGTTCCGGTTAGGGTTATGTTTAGGGTTGTTAGGAAAGAGTGAAGACGCAGAGTCCTGTTGAGTGTGGGGTTGCGTAAAGGCTCCCCCAGGGAGTTCAGGTGTACCCAAAGGCTTCCGCTGAGAGCACTTTTTGATGGCAGAAAGTGGCACCGTACGTGTTTTTTCGGGTCTAACTCGGGTTCAGCTTCTTGTTACGGTTAGGGTTATGTTTCGGGTTGTTAGGAAAGAGTGAAGGCGCAGAGTCCTGTTGAGTGTGGGGTTGCGTAAAGGCTCCCCCAGGGAGTTCAGGTGTACCCAAAGGCTTCCGCTGAGAGCACTTTTTGATGGCAGAAAGTGGCACCGTCCGTGTTTTTTCGGGTCTAACTCGGGTTCAGCTTCTTGTTCCGGTTAGGGTTATGTTTATGGTTGTTAGGAAAGAGTGAAGGCGCAGAGTCCTGTTGAGTGTGGGGTTGCGTTAAGGCTCCCCCAGGGAGTTCAGGTGTACCCAAAGGCTTCCGCTGAGAGCACTTTTTGATGGCAGAAAGTGGCACCGTCCGTGTTTTTTCGGGTCTAACTCGGGTTCAGCTTCTTGTTCCGGTTAGGGTTATGTTTATGGTTGTTAGGAAAGAGTGAAGGCGCAGAGTCCTGTTGAGTGTGGGGTTGCGTTAAGGCTCCCCCAGGGAGTTCACGTGTACCCAAAGGCTTCCGCTGAGAGCACTTTTTGATGGCAGAAAGTGGCACCGTACGTGTTTTTTCGGGTCTAACTCGGGTTCAGCTTCTTGTTCCGGTTAGGGTTATGTTTAGGGTTGTTAGGAAAGAGTGAAGACGCAGAGTCCTGTTGAGTGTGGGGTTGCGTAAAGGCTCCCCCAGGGAGTTCAGGTGTACCCAAAGGCTTCCGCTGAGAGCACTTTTTGATGGCAGAAAGTGGCACCGTACGTGTTTTTTCGGGTCTAACGGGTTCAGCTTCTTGTTCCGGTTAGGGTTATGTTTAGGGTTGTTAGGAAAGAGTGAAGACGCAGAGTCCTGTTGAGTGTGGGGTTGCGTAAAGGCTCCCCCAGGGAGTTCAGGTGTACCCAAAGGCTTCCGCTGAGAGCACTTTTTGATGGCAGAAAGTGGCACCGTACGTGTTTTTTCGGGTCTAACTCGGGTTCAGCTTCTTGTTCCGGTTAGGGTTATGTTTAGGGTTGTTAGGAAAGAGTGAAGACGCAGAGTCCTGTTGAGTGTGGGGTTGCGTAAAGGCTCCCCCAGGGAGTTCACGTGTACCCAAAGGGTTCCGCTGAGAGCACTTTTTGATGGCAGAAAGTGGCACCGTACGTGTTTTTTCGGGTCTAACTCGGGTTCAGCTTCTTGTTCCGGTTAGGGTTATGTTTCGGGTTGTTAGGAAAGAGTGAAGACGCAGAGTCCTGTTGAGTGTGGGGTTGCGTAAAGGCTCCCCCAGGGAGTTCAGGTGTACCCAAAGGCTTCCGCTGAGAGCACTTTTTGATGGCAGAAAGTGGCACCGTACGTGTTTTTTCGGGTCTAACTCGGGTTCAGCTTCTTGTTGCGGTTAGGGTTATGTTTAGGGTTGTTAGGAAAGAGTGAAGGCGCAGAGTCCTGTTGAGTGTGGGGTTGCGTAAAGGCTCCCCCAGGGAGTTCAGGTGTACCCAAAGGCTTCCGCTGAGAGCACTTTTTGATGGCAGAAAGTGGCACCGTACGTGTTTTTTCGGGTCTAACTCGGGTTCAGCTTCTTGTTCCGGTTAGGGTTATGTTTAGGGTTGTTAGGAAAGAGTGAAGGCGCAGAGTCCTGTTGAGTGTGGGGTTGCGTAAAGGCTCCCCCAGGGAGTTCAGGTGTACCCAAAGGCTTCCGCTGAGAGCACTTTTTGATGGCAGAAAGTGGCACCGTACGTGTTTTTTCGGGTCTAACTCGGGTTCAGCTTCTTGTTCCGGTTAGGGTTATGTTTCGGGTTGTTAGGAAAGAGTGAAGACGCAGAGTCCTGTTGAGTGTGGGGTTGCGTAAAGGCTCCCCCAGGGAGTTCAGGTGTACCCAAAGGCTTCCGCTGAGAGCACTTTTTGATGGCAGAAAGTGGCACCGTACGTGTTTTTTCGGGTCTAACTCGGGTTCAGCTTCTTGTTGCGGTTAGGGTTATGTTTAGGGTTGTTAGGAAAGAGTGAAGGCGCAGAGTCCTGTTGAGTGTGGGGTTGCGTAAAGGCTCCCCCAGGGAGTTCAGGTGTACCCAAAGGCTTCCGCTGAGAGCACTTTTTGATGGCAGAAAGTGGCACCGTACGTGTTTTTTCGGGTCTAACTCGGGTTCAGCTTCTTGTTCCGGTTAGGGTTATGTTTAGGGTTGTTAGGAAAGAGTGAAGGCGCAGAGTCCTGTTGAGTGTGGGGTTGCGTAAAGGCTCCCCCAGGGAGTTCAGGTGTACCCAAAGGCTTCCGCTGAGAGCACTTTTTGATGGCAGAAAGTGGCACCGTACGTGTTTTTTCGGGTCTAACTCGGGTTCAGCTTCTTGTTCCGGTTAGGGTTATGTTTAGGGTTGTTAGGAAAGAGTGAAGGCGTAGAGTCCTGTTGAGTGTGGGGTTGCATAAAGGCTCCCCCAGGGAGTTCAGGTGTACCCAAAGGCTTCCGCTGAGAGCACTTTTTGATGGCAGAAAGTGGCACCGTCCGTGTTTTTTCGGGTCTAACTCGGGTTCAGCTTCTTGTTCCGGTTAGGGTTATGTTTAGGGTTGTTAGGAAAGAGTGAAGACGCAGAGTCCTGTTGAGTGTGGGGTTGCGTAAAGGCTCCCCCAGGGAGTTCAGGTGTACCCAAAGGCTTCCGCTGAGAGCACTTTTTGATGGCAGAAAGTGGCACCGTACATGTTTTTTCGGGTCTAACTCGGGTTCAGCTTCTTGTTCCGGTTAGGGTTATGTTTCGGGTTGTTAGGAAAGAGTGAAGGCGCAGAGTCCTGTTGAGTGTGGGGTTGCGTAAAGGCTCCCCCAGGGAGTTCAGGTGTACCCAAAGGCTTCCGCTGAGAGCACTTTTTGATGGCAGAAAGTGGCACCGTACGTGTTTTTTCGGGTCTAACTCGGGTTCAGCTTCTTGTTCCGGTTAGGGTTATGTTTAGGGTTGTTAGGAAAGAGTGAAGACGCAGAGTCCTGTTGAGTGTGGGGTTGCGTAAAGGCTCCCCCAGGGAGTTCCGGTGTACCCAAAGGCTTCCGCTGAGAGCACTTTTTGATGGCAGAAAGTGGCACCGTACGTGTTTTTTCGGGTCTAACTCGGGTTCAGCTTCTTGTTCCGGTTAGGGTTATGTTTAGGGTTGTTAGGAAAGAGTGAAGACGCAGAGTCCTGTTGAGTGTGGGGTTGCGTAAAGGCTCCCCCAGGGAGTTCAGGTGTACCCAAAGGCTTCCGCTGAGAGCACTTTTTGATGGCAGAAAGTGGCACCGTCCGTGTTTTTTCGGGTCTAACTCGGGTTCAGCTTCTTGTTCCGGTTAGGGTTATGTTTAGGGTTGTTAGGAAAGAGTGAAGGCGCAGAGTCCTGTTGAGTGTGGGGTTGCGTAAAGGCTCCCCCAGGGAGTTCAGGTGTACCCAAAGGCTTCCGCTGAGAGCACTTTTTGATGGCAGAAAGTGGCACCGTCCGTGTTTTTTCGGGTCTAACTCGGGTTCAGCTTCTTGTTCCGGTTAGGGTTATGTTTCGGGTTGTTAGGAAAGAGTGAAGGCGCAGAGTCCTGTTGAGTGTGGGGTTGCGGAAAGGCTCCCCCAGGGAGTTCAGGTGTACCCAAAGGCTTCCGCTGAGAGCACGTTTTGATGGCCGAAAGTGGCACCGTACGTGTTTTTTCGGGTCTAACTCGGGTTCAGCTTCTTGTTCCGGTTAGGGTTATGTTTAGGGTTGTTAGGAAAGAGTGAAGGCGCAGAGTCCTGTTGAGTGTGGGGTTGCGTTAAGGCTCCCCCAGGGAGTTCACGTGTACCCAAAGGCTTCCGCTGAGAGCACTTTTTGATGGCAGAAAGTGGCACCGTACGTGTTTTTTCGGGTCTAACTCGGGTTCAGCTTCTTGTTCCGGTTAGGGTTATGTTTAGGGTTGTTAGGAAAGAGTGAAGACACAGAGTCCTGTTGAGTGTGGGGTTGCGTAAAGGCTCCCCCAGGGAGTTCAGGTGTACCCAAAGGCTTCCGCTGAGAGCACTTTTTGATGGCAGAAAGTGGCACCGTCCGTGTTTTTTCGGGTCTAACTCGGGTTCAGCTTCTTGTTCCGGTTAGGGTTATGTTTAGGGTTGTTAGGAAAGAGTGAAGACGCAGAGTCCTGTTGAGTGTGGGGTTGCGTAAAGGCTCCCCCAGGGAGTTCAGGTGTACCCAAAGGCTTCCGCTGAGAGCACTTTTTGATGGCAGAAAGTGGCACCGTACGTGTTTTTTCGGGTCTAACTCGGGTTCAGCTTCTTGTTCCGGTTAGGGTTATGTTTAGGGTTGTTAGGAAAGAGTGAAGGCGCAGAGTCCTGTTGAGTGTGGGGTTGCGTAAAGGCTCCCCCAGGGAGTTCAGGTGTACCCAAAGGCTTCCGCTGAGAGCACTTTTTGATGGCAGAAAGTGGCACCGTACGTGTTTTTTCGGGTCTAACTCGGGTTCAGCTTCTTGTTGCGGTTAGGGTTATGTTTAGGGTTGTTAGGAAAGAGTGAAGGCGCAGAGTCCTGTTGAGTGTGGGGTTGCGTAAAGGCTCCCCCAGGGAGTTCAGGTGTACCCAAAGGCTTCCGCTGAGAGCACTTTTTGATGGCAGAAAGTGGCACCGTACGTGTTTTTTCGGGTCTAACTCGGGTTCAGCTTCTTGTTCCGGTTAGGGTTATGTTTAGGGTTGTTAGGAAAGAGTGAAGGCGCAGAGTCCTGTTGAGTGTGGGGTTGCGTAAAGGCTCCCCCAGGGAGTTCAGGTGTACCCAAAGGCTTCCGCTGAGAGCACTTTTTGATGGCAGAAAGTGGCACCGTACGTGTTTTTTCGGGTCTAACTCGGGTTCAGCTTCTTGTTCCGGTTAGGGTTATGTTTAGGGTTGTTAGGAAAGAGTGAAGACGCAGAGTCCTGTTGAGTGTGGGGTTGCGTAAAGGCTCCCCCAGGGAGTTCAGGTGTACCCAAAGGCTTCCGCTGAGAGCACTTTTTGATGGCAGAAAGTGGCACCGTACGTGTTTTTTCGGGTCTAACTCGGGTTCAGCTTCTTGTTACGGTTAGGGTTATGTTTAGGGTTGTTAGGAAAGAGTGAAGGCGCAGAGTCCTGTTGAGTGTGGGGTTGCGTAAAGGCTCCCCCAGGGAGTTCACGTGTACCCAAAGGCTTCCGCTGAGAGCACTTTTTGATGGCAGAAAGTGGCACCGTACGTGTTTTTTCGGGTCTAACTCGGGTTCAGCTTCTTGTTCCGGTTAGGGTTATGTTTCGGGTTGTTAGGAAAGAGTGAAGGCGCAGAGTCCTGTTGAGTGTGGGGTTGCGTAAAGGCTCCCCCAGGGAGTTCAGGTGTACCCAAAGGCTTCCGCTGAGAGCACTTTTTGATGGCAGAAAGTGGCACCGTACGTGTTTTTTCGGGTCTAACTCGGGTTCAGCTTCTTGTTCCGGTTAGGGTTATGTTTAGGGTTGTTAGGAAAGAGTGAAGGCGCAGAGTCCTGTTGAGTGTGGGGTTGCGTTAAGGCTCCCCCAGGGAGTTCACGTGTACCCAAAGGCTTCCGCTGAGAGCACTTTTTGATGGCAGAAAGTGGCACCGTACGTGTTTTTTCGGGTCTAACTCGGGTTCAGCTTCTTGTTCCGGTTAGGGTTATGTTTAGGGTTGTTAGGAAAGAGTGAAGACGCAGAGTCCTGTTGAGTGTGGGGTTGCGTAAAGGCTCCCCCAGGGAGTTCAGGTGTACCCAAAGGCTTCTGCTGAGAGCACTTTTTGATGGCAGAAAGTGGCACCGTACGTGTTTTTTCGGGTCTAACGGGTTCAGCTTCTTGTTCCGGTTAGGGTTATGTTTAGGGTTGTTAGGAAAGAGTGAAGACGCAGAGTCCTGTTGAGTGTGGGGTTGCGTAAAGGCTCCCCCAGGGAGTTCAGGTGTACCCAAAGGCTTCCGCTGAGAGCACTTTTTGATGGCAGAAAGTGGCACCGTACGTGTTTTTTCGGGTCTAACTCGGGTTCAGCTTCTTGTTCCGGTTAGGGTTATGTTTAGGGTTGTTAGGAAAGAGTGAAGACGCAGAGTCCTGTTGAGTGTGGGGTTGCGTAAAGGCTCCACCAGGGAGTTCACGTGTACCCAAAGGGTTCCGCTGAGAGCACTTTTTGATGGCAGAAAGTGGCACCGTACGTGTTTTTTCGGGTCTAACTCGGGTTCAGCTTCTTGTTCCGGTTAGGGTTATGTTTCGGGTTGTTAGGAAAGAGTGAAGACGCAGAGTCCTGTTGAGTGTGGGGTTGCGTAAAGGCTCCCCCAGGGAGTTCAGGTGTACCCAAAGGCTTCCGCTGAGAGCACTTTTTGATGGCAGAAAGTGGCACCGTACGTGTTTTTTCGGGTCTAACTCGGGTTCAGCTTCTTGTTACGGTTAGGGTTATGTTTAGGGTTGTTAGGAAAGAGTGAAGGCGCAGAGTCCTGTTGAGTGTGGGGTTGCGTAAAGGCTCCCCCAGGGAGTTCACGTGTACCCAAAGGCTTCCGCTGAGAGCACTTTTTGATGGCAGAAAGTGGCACCGTACGTGTTTTTTCGGGTCTAACTCGGGTTCAGCTTCTTGTTGCGGTTAGGGTTATGTTTAGGGTTGTTAGGAAAGAGTGAAGGCGCAGAGTCCTGTTGAGTGTGGGGTTGCGTAAAGGCTCCCCCAGGGAGTTCAGGTGTACCCAAAGGCTTCCGCTGAGAGCACTTTTTGATGGCAGAAAGTGGCACCGTCCGTGTTTTTTCGGGTCTAACTCGGGTTCAGCTTCTTGTTCCGGTTAGGGTTATGTTTAGGGTTGTTAGGAAAGAGTGAAGACGCAGAGTCCTGTTGAGTGTGGGGTTGCGTAAAGGCTCCCCCAGGGAGTTCAGGTGTACCCAAAGGCTTCCGCTGAGAGCACTTTTTGATGGCAGAAAGTGGCACCGTACGTGTTTTTTCGGGTCTAACTCGGGTTCAGCTTCTTGTTACGGTTAGGGTTATGTTTAGGGTTGTTAGGAAAGAGTGAAGGCGCAGAGTTCTGTTGAGTGTGGGGTTGCGTAAAGGCTCCCCCAGGGAGTTCACGTGTACCCAAAGGCTTCCGCTGAGAGCACTTTTTGATGGCAGAAAGTGGCACCGTACGTGTTTTTTCGGGTCTAACTCGGGTTCAGCTTCTTGTTGCGGTTAGGGTTATGTTTAGGGTTGTTAGGAAAGAGTGAAGGCGCAGAGTCCTGTTGAGTGTGGGGTTGTGTAAAGGCTCCCCCAGGGAGTTCAGGTGTACCCAAAGGCTTCCGCTGAGAGCACTTTTTGATGGCAGAAAGTGGCACCGTACGTGTTTTTTCGGGTCTAACTCGGGTTCAGCTTCTTGTTCCGGTTAGGGTTATGTTTAGGGTTGTTAGGAAAGAGTGAAGGCGCAGAGTCCTGTTGAGTGTGGGGTTGCGTAAAGGCTCCCCCAGGGAGTTCAGGTGTACCCAAAGGCTTCCGCTGAGAGCACTTTTTGATGGCAGAAAGTGGCACCGTACGTGTTTTTTCGGGTCTAACTCGGGTTCAGCTTCTTGTTCCGGTTAGGGTTATGTTTAGGGTTGTTAGGAAAGAGTGAAGGCGTAGAGTCCTGTTGAGTGTGGGGTTGCATAAAGGCTCCCCCAGGGAGTTCAGGTGTACCCAAAGGCTTCCGCTGAGAGCACTTTTTGATGGCAGAAAGTGGCACCGTACGTGTTTTTTCGGGTCTAACTCGGGTTCAGCTTCTTGTTCCGGTTAGGGTTATGTTTAGGGTTGTTAGGAAAGAGTGAAGACGCAGAGTCCTGTTGAGTGTGGGGTTGCGTAAAGGCTCCCCCAGGGAGTTCAGGTGTACCCAAAGGCTTCCGCTGAGAGCACTTTTTGATGGCAGAAAGTGGCACCGTACATGTTTTTTCGGGTCTAACTCGGGTTCAGCTTCTTGTTCCGGTTAGGGTTATGTTTCGGGTTGTTAGGAAAGAGTGAAGGCGCAGAGTCCTGTTGAGTGTGGGGTTGCGTAAAGGCTCCCCCAGGGAGTTCAGGTGTACCCAAAGGCTTCCGCTGAGAGCACTTTTTGATGGCAGAAAGTGGCACCGTACGTGTTTTTTCGGGTCTAACTCGGGTTCAGCTTCTTGTTCCGGTTAGGGTTATGTTTAGGGTTGTTAGGAAAGAGTGAAGACGCAGAGTCCTGTTGAGTGTGGGGTTGCGTAAAGGCTCCCCCAGGGAGTTCCGGTGTACCCAAAGGCTTCCGCTGAGAGCACTTTTTGATGGCAGAAAGTGGCACCGTACGTGTTTTTTCGGGTCTAACTCGGGTTCAGCTTCTTGTTCCGGTTAGGGTTATGTTTAGGGTTGTTAGGAAAGAGTGAAGACGCAGAGTCCTGTTGAGTGTGGGGTTGCGTAAAGGCTCCCCCAGGGAGTTCAGGTGTACCCAAAGGCTTCCGCTGAGAGCACGTTTTGATGGCAGAAAGTGGCACCGTCCGTGTTTTTTCGGGTCTAACTCGGGTTCAGCTTCTTGTTCCGGTTAGGGTTATGTTTAGGGTTGTTAGGAAAGAGTGAAGGCGCAGAGTCCTGTTGAGTGTGGGGTTGCGTAAAGGCTCCCCCAGGGAGTTCAGGTGTACCCAAAGGCTTCCGCTGAGAGCACTTTTTGATGGCAGAAAGTGGCACCGTCCGTGTTTTTTCGGGTCTAACTCGGGTTCAGCTTCTTGTTCCGGTTAGGGTTATGTTTCGGGTTGTTAGGAAAGAGTGAAGGCGCAGAGTCCTGTTGAGTGTGGGGTTGCGTAAAGGCTCCCCCAGGGAGTTCAGGTGTACCCAAAGGCTTCCGCTGAGAGCACGTTTTGATGGCCGAAAGTGGCACCGTACGTGTTTTTTCGGGTCTAACTCGGGTTCAGCTTCTTGTTCCGGTTAGGGTTATGTTTAGGGTTGTTAGGAAAGAGTGAAGGCGCAGAGTCCTGTTGAGTGTGGGGTTGCGTTAAGGCTCCCCCAGGGAGTTCACGTGTACCCAAAGGCTTCCGCTGAGAGCACTTTTTGATGGCAGAAAGTGGCACCGTACGTGTTTTTTCGGGTCTAACTCGGGTTCAGCTTCTTGTTCCGGTTAGGGTTATGTTTAGGGTTGTTAGGAAAGAGTGAAGACACAGAGTCCTGTTGAGTGTGGGGTTGCGTAAAGGCTCCCCCAGGGAGTTCAGGTGTACCCAAAGGCTTCCGCTGAGAGCACTTTTTGATGGCAGAAAGTGGCACCGTCCGTGTTTTTTCGGGTCTAACTCGGGTTCAGCTTCTTGTTCCGGTTAGGGTTATGTTTAGGGTTGTTAGGAAAGAGTGAAGACGCAGAGTCCTGTTGAGTGTGGGGTTGCGTAAAGGCTCCCCCAGGGAGTTCAGGTGTACCCAAAGGCTTCCGCTGAGAGCACTTTTTGATGGCAGAAAGTGGCACCGTACGTGTTTTTTCGGGTCTAACTCGGGTTCAGCTTCTTGTTCCGGTTAGGGTTATGTTTAGGGTTGTTAGGAAAGAGTGAAGGCGCAGAGTCCTGTTGAGTGTGGGGTTGCGTAAAGGCTCCCCCAGGGAGTTCAGGTGTACCCAAAGGCTTCCGCTGAGAGCACTTTTTGATGGCAGAAAGTGGCACCGTACGTGTTTTTTCGGGTCTAACTCGGGTTCAGCTTCTTGTTGCGGTTAGGGTTATGTTTAGGGTTGTTAGGAAAGAGTGAAGGCGCAGAGTCCTGTTGAGTGTGGGGTTGCGTAAAGGCTCCCCCAGGGAGTTCAGGTGTACCCAAAGGCTTCCGCTGAGAGCACTTTTTGATGGCAGAAAGTGGCACCGTACGTGTTTTTTCGGGTCTAACTCGGGTTCAGCTTCTTGTTCCGGTTAGGGTTATGTTTAGGGTTGTTAGGAAAGAGTGAAGGCGCAGAGTCCTGTTGAGTGTGGGGTTGCGTAAAGGCTCCCCCAGGGAGTTCAGGTGTACCCAAAGGCTTCCGCTGAGAGCACTTTTTGATGGCAGAAAGTGGCACCGTACGTGTTTTTTCGGGTCTAACTCGGGTTCAGCTTCTTGTTCCGGTTAGGGTTATGTTTAGGGTTGTTAGGAAAGAGTGAAGACGCAGAGTCCTGTTGAGTGTGGGGTTGCGTAAAGGCTCCCCCAGGGAGTTCAGGTGTACCCAAAGGCTTCCGCTGAGAGCACTTTTTGATGGCAGAAAGTGGCACCGTACGTGTTTTTTCGGGTCTAACTCGGGTTCAGCTTCTTGTTACGGTTAGGGTTATGTTTAGGGTTGTTAGGAAAGAGTGAAGGCGCAGAGTCCTGTTGAGTGTGGGGTTGCGTAAAGGCTCCCCCAGGGAGTTCACGTGTACCCAAAGGCTTCCGCTGAGAGCACTTTTTGATGGCAGAAAGTGGCACCGTACGTGTTTTTTCGGGTCTAACTCGGGTTCAGCTTCTTGTTCCGGTTAGGGTTATGTTTCGGGTTGTTAGGAAAGAGTGAAGGCGCAGAGTCCTGTTGAGTGTGGGGTTGCGTAAAGGCTCCCCCAGGGAGTTCAGGTGTACCCAAAGGCTTCCGCTGAGAGCACTTTTTGATGGCAGAAAGTGGCACCGTACGTGTTTTTTCGGGTCTAACTCGGGTTCAGCTTCTTGTTCCGGTTAGGGTTATGTTTAGGGTTGTTAGGAAAGAGTGAAGGCGCAGAGTCCTGTTGAGTGTGGGGTTGCGTTAAGGCTCCCCCAGGGAGTTCACGTGTACCCAAAGGCTTCCGCTGAGAGCACTTTTTGATGGCAGAAAGTGGCACCGTACGTGTTTTTTCGGGTCTAACTCGGGTTCAGCTTCTTGTTCCGGTTAGGGTTATGTTTAGGGTTGTTAGGAAAGAGTGAAGACGCAGAGTCCTGTTGAGTGTGGGGTTGCGTAAAGGCTCCCCCAGGGAGTTCAGGTGTACCCAAAGGCTTCCGCTGAGAGCACTTTTTGATGGCAGAAAGTGGCACCGTACGTGTTTTTTCGGGTCTAACGGGTTCAGCTTCTTGTTCCGGTTAGGGTTATGTTTAGGGTTGTTAGGAAAGAGTGAAGACGCAGAGTCCTGTTGAGTGTGGGGTTGCGTAAAGGCTCCCCCAGGGAGTTCAGGTGTACCCAAAGGCTTCCGCTGAGAGCACTTTTTGATGGCAGAAAGTGGCACCGTACGTGTTTTTTCGGGTCTAACTCGGGTTCAGCTTCTTGTTCCGGTTAGGGTTATGTTTAGGGTTGTTAGGAAAGAGTGAAGACGCAGAGTCCTGTTGAGTGTGGGGTTGCGTAAAGGCTCCCCCAGGGAGTTCACGTGTACCCAAAGGGTTCCGCTGAGAGCACTTTTTGATGGCAGAAAGTGGCACCGTACGTGTTTTTTCGGGTCTAACTCGGGTTCAGCTTCTTGTTCCGGTTAGGGTTATGTTTAGGGTTGTTAGGAAAGAGTGAAGGCGCACAGTCCTGTTGAGTGTGGGGTTGCGTAAAGGCTCCCCCAGGGAGTTCAGGTGTACCCAAAGGCTTCCGCTGAGAGCACTTTTTGATGGCAGAAAGTGGCACCGTCCGTGTTTTTTCGGGTCTAACTCGGGTTCAGCTTCTTGTTCCGGTTAGGGTTATGTTTAGGGTTGTTAGGAAAGAGTGAAGGTGCAGAGTCCTGTTGAGTGTGGGGTTGCGTAAAGGCTCCCCCAGGGAGTTCAGGTGTACCCAAAGGCTTCCGCTGAGAGCACTTTTTGATGGCAGAAAGTGGCACCGTACGTGTTTTTTCGGGTCTAACTCGGGTTCAGCTTCTTGTTACGGTTAGGGTTATGTTTAGGGTTGTTAGGAAAGAGTGAAGGCGCAGAGTTCTGTTGAGTGTGGGGTTGCGTAAAGGCTCCCCCAGGGAGTTCACGTGTACCCAAAGGCTTCCGCTGAGAGCACTTTTTGATGGCAGAAAGTGGCACCGTACGTGTTTTTTCGGGTCTAACTCGGGTTCAGCTTCTTGTTCCGGTTAGGGTTATGTTTCGGGTTGTTAGGAAAGAGTGAAGGCGCAGAGTCCTGTTGAGTGTGGGGTTGCGTAAAGGCTCCCCCAGGGAGTTCAGGTGTACCCAAAGGCTTCCGCTGAGAGCACTTTTTGATGGCAGAAAGTGGCACCGTACGTGTTTTTTCGGGTCTAACTCGGGTTCAGCTTCTTGTTACGGTTAGGGTTATGTTTAGGGTTGTTAGGAAAGAGTGAAGGCGCAGAGTCCTGTTGAGTGTGGGGTTGCGTTAAGGCTCCCCCAGGGAGTTCACGTGTACCCAAAGGCTTCCGCTGAGAGCACTTTTTGATGGCAGAAAGTGGCACCGTACGTGTTTTTTCGGGTCTAACTCGGGTTCAGCTTCTTGTTCCGGTTAGGGTTATGTTTAGGGTTGTTAGGAAAGAGTGAAGACGCAGAGTCCTGTTGAGTGTGGGGTTGCGTAAAGGCTCCCCCAGGGAGTTCAGGTGTACCCAAAGGCTTCCGCTGAGAGCACTTTTTGATGGCAGAAAGTGGCACCGTACGTGTTTTTTCGGGTCTAACGGGTTCAGCTTCTTGTTCCGGTTAGGGTTATGTTTAGGGTTGTTAGGAAAGAGTGAAGACGCAGAGTCCTGTTGAGTGTGGGGTTGCGTAAAGGCTCCCCCAGGGAGTTCAGGTGTACCCAAAGGCTTCCGCTGAGAGCACTTTTTGATGGCAGAAAGTGGCACCGTACGTGTTTTTTCGGGTCTAACTCGGGTTCAGCTTCTTGTTCCGGTTAGGGTTATGTTTAGGGTTGTTAGGAAAGAGTGAAGACGCAGAGTCCTGTTGAGTGTGGGGTTGCGTAAAGGCTCCCCCAGGGAGTTCAGGTGTACCCAAAGGCTTCCGCTGAGAGCACTTTTTGATGGCAGAAAGTGGCACCGTACGTGTTTTTTCGGGTCTAACTCGGGTTCAGCTTCTTGTTGCGGTTAGGGTTATGTTTAGGGTTGCTAGGAAAGAGTGAAGACGCAGAGTCCTGTTGAGTGTGGGGTTGCGTAAAGGCTCCCCCAGGGAGTTCACGTGTACCCAAAGGCTTCCGCTGAGAGCACTTTTTGATGGCAGAAAGTGGCACCGTACGTGTTTTTTCGGGTCTAACTCGGGTTCAGCTTCTTGTTCCGGTTAGGGTTATGTTTCAGGTTGTTAGGAAAGAGTGAAGTCGCAGAGTCCTGTTGAGTGTGGGGTTGCGAAAGGCTCCCCCAGGGAGTTCAGGTGTACCCAAAGGCTTCCGCTGAGAGCACTTTTTGATGGCAGAAAGTGGCACCGTACGTGTTTTTTCGGGTCTAACTCGGGTTCAGCTTCTTGTTCCGGTTAGGATTATGTTTAGGGTTGTTAGGAAAGAGTGAAGGCGCAGAGTCCTGTTGAGTGTGCCGTTGCGTAAAGGCTCCCCCAGGGAGTTCAGGTGTACCCAAAGGCTTCCGCTGAGAGCACTTTTTGATGGCAGAAAGTGGCACCGTACGTGTTTTTTCGGGTCTAACTCGGGTTCAGCTTCTTGTTCCGGTTAGGCTTATGTTTAGGGTTGTTAGGAAAGAGTGAAGGCGCAGAGTCCTGTTGAGTGTGGGGTTGCGTAAAGGCTCCCCCAGGGAGTTCCGGTGTACCCAAAGGCTTCCGCTGAGAGCACTTTTTGATGGCAGAAAGTGGCACCGTACGTGTTTTTTCGGGTCTAACTCGGGTTCAGCTTCTTGTTCCGGTTAGGGTTATGTTTAGGGTTGTTAGGAAAGAGTGAAGACGCAGAGTCCTGTTGAGTGTGGGGTTGCGTAAAGGCTCCCCCAGGGAGTTCAGGTGTACCCAAAGGCTTCCGCTGAGAGCACTTTTTGATGGCAGAAAGTGGCACCGTACGTGTTTTTTCGGGTCTAACTCGGGTTCAGCTTCTTGTTCCGGTAAGGGTTATGTTTAGGGTTGTTAGGAAAGAGTGAAGGCGCAGAGTCCTGTTGAGTGTGGGGTTGCGTAAAGGCTCCCCCAGGGAGTTCCGGTGTACCCAAAGGCTTCCGCTGAGAGCACTTTTTGATGGCAGAAAGTGGCACCGTACGTGTTTTTTCGGGTCTAACTCGGGTTCAGCTTCTTGTTCCGGTTAGGGTTATGTTTCAGGTTGTTAGGAAAGAGTGAAGACGCAGAGTCCTGTTGAGTGTGGGGTTGCGTAAAGACTCCCCCAGGGAGTTCAGGTGTACCCAAAGGCTTCCGCTGAGAGCACTTTTTGATGGCAGAAAGTGGCACCGTCCGTGTTTTTTCGGGTCTAACTCGGGTTCAGCTTCTTGTTCCGGTTAGGGTTATGTTTAGGGTTGTTAGGAAAGAGTGAAGGCGCAGAGTCCTGTTGATGGTGGGGTTGCGTAAAGGCTCCCCGAGGGAGTTCACGTGTACCCAAAGGCTTCCGCTGAGAGCACTTTTTGATGGCAGAAAGTGGCACCGTCCGTGTTTTTTCGGGTCTAACTCGGGTTCAGCTTCTTGTTCCGGTTAGGGTTATGTTTAGGGTTGTTAGGAAAGAGTGAAGACGCAGAGTCCTGTTGAGTGTGGGGTTGCGTAAAGGCTCCCCCAGGGAGTTCAGGTGTACCCAAAGGCTTCCGCTGAGAGCACTTTTTGATGGCAGAAAGTGGCACCGTACGTGTTTTTTCGGGTCTAACTCGGGTTCAGCTTCTTGTTCCGGTTAGGGTTATGTTTCAGGTTGTTAGGAAAGAGTGAAGACGCAGAGTCCTGTTGAGTGTGGGGTTGCGTAAAGACTCCCCCAGGGAGTTCAGGTGTACCCAAAGGCTTCCGCTGAGAGCACTTTTTGATGGCAGAAAGTGGCACCGTCCGTGTTTTTTCGGGTCTAACTCGGGTTCAGCTTCTTGTTCCGGTTAGGGTTATGTTTAGGGTTGTTAGGAAAGAGTGAAGGCGCAGAGTCCTGTTGATGGTGGGGTTGCGTAAAGGCTCCCCGAGGGAGTTCACGTGTACCCAAAGGCTTCCGCTGAGAGCACTTTTTGATGGCAGAAAGTGGCACCGTACGTGTTTTTTCGGGTCTAACTCGGGTTCAGCTTCTTGTTCCGGTTAGGGTTATGTTTAGGGTTGTTAGGAAAGAGTGAAGACGCAGAGTCCTGTTGAGTGTGGGGTTGCGTAAAGGCTCCCCCAGGGAGTTCAGGTGTACCCAAAGGCTTCCGCTGAGAGCACTTTTTGATGGCAGAAAGTGGCACCGTACGTGTTTTTTCGGGTCTAACTCGGGTTCAGCTTCTTGTTCCGGTTAGGGTTATGTTTAGGGTTGTTAGGAAAGAGTGAAGACGCAGAGTCCTGTTGAGTGTGGGGTTGCGTAAAGGCTCCCCCAGGGAGTTCAGGTGTACCCAAAGGCTTCCGCTGAGAGCACTTTTTGATGGCATAAAGTGGCACCGTACGTGTTTTTTCGGGTCTAACTCGGGTTCAGCTTCTTGTTCCGGTTAGGGTTATGTTTAGGGTTGTTAGGAAAGAGTGAAGACGCAGAGTCCTGTTGAGTGTGGGGTTGCTTAAAGGCTCCCCCAGGGAGTTCAGGTGTACCCAAAGGTTTCCGCTGAGAGCACTTTTTGATGGCAGAAAGTGGCACCGTCCGTGTTTTTTCGGGTCTAACTCGGGTTCAGCTTCTTGTTCCGGTTAGGGTTATGTTTCGGGTTGTTAGGAAAGAGTGAAGGCGCAGAGTCCTGTTGAGTGTGGGGTTGCGTAAAGGCTCCCCCAGGGAGTTCAGGTGTACCCAAAGGCTTCCGCTGAGAGCACTTTTTGATGGCAGAAAGTGGCACCGTCCGTGTTTTTTCGGGTCTAACTCGGGTTCAGCTTCTTGTTCCGGTTAGGGTTATGTTTCGGGTTGTTAGGAAAGAGTGAAGGCGCAGAGTCCTGTTGAGTGTGGGGTTGCGTAAAGGCTCCCCCAGGGAGTTCAGGTGTACCCAAAGGCTTCCGCTGAGAGCACTTTTTGATGGCAGAAAGTGGCACCGTACGTGTTTTTTCGGGTCTAACTCGGGTCAGCTTCTTGTTCCGGTTAGGGTTATGTTTCGGGTTGTTAGGAAAGAGTGAAGGCGCAGAGTCCTGTTGAGTGTGGGGTTGCGTAAAGGCTCCCCCAGGGAGTTCAGGTGTACCCAAAGGCTTCCGCTGAGAGCACTTTTTGATGGCAGAAAGTGGCACCGTACGTGTTTTTTCGGGTCTAACTCGGGTTCAGCTTCTTGTTCCGGTTAGGGTTATGTTTAGGGTTGTTAGGAAAGTGTGAAGACGCAGAGTCCTGTTGAGTGTGGGGTTGCGTAAAGGCTCCCCCAGGGAGTTCAGGTGTACCCAAAGGCTTCCGCTGAGAGCACGTTTTGATGGCAGAAAGTGGCACCGTACGTGTTTTTTCGGGTCTAACTCGGGTTCAGCTTCTTGTTCCGGTTAGGGTTACGTTTCAGGTTGTTAGGAAAGAGTGAAGTCGCAGAGTCCTGTTGAGTGTGGGGTTGCGTAAAGGCTCCCCCAGGGAGTTCCGGTGTACCCAAAGGCTTCCGCTGAGAGCACTTTTTGATGGCAGAAAGTGGCACCGTCCGTGTTTTTTCGGGTCTAACTCGGGTTCAGCTTCTTGTTCCGGTTAGGGTTATGTTTAGGGTTGTTAGGAAAGAGTGAAGGCGCAGAGTCCTGTTGATGGTGGGGTTGCGTAAAGGCTCCCCCAGGGAGTTCAGGTGTACCCAAAGGCTTCCGCTGAGAGCACTTTTTGATGGCAGAAAGTGGCACCGTCCGTGTTTTTCCGGGTCTAACTCGGGTTCAGCTTCTTGTTCCGGTTAGGGTTATGTTTAGGGTTGTTAGGAAAGAGTGAAGGCGCAGAGTCCTGTTGAGTGTGGGGTTGCGTAAAGGCTCCCCCAGGGAGTTCAGGTGTACCCAAAGGTTTCCGCTGAGAGCACTTTTTGCTGGCAGAAATTGGCACCGTACGTGTTTTTTCGGGTCTAACTCGGGTTCAGCTTCTTGTTCCGGTTAGGGTTATGTTTAGGGTTGTTAGGAAAGAGTGAAGGCGCAGAGTCCTGTTGAGTGTGGGGTTGCGTAAAGGCTCCCCCAGGGAGTTCAGGTGTACCCAAAGGCTTCCGCTGAGAGCACTTTTTGATGGCAGAAAGTGGCACCGTACGTGTTTTTTCGGGTCTAACTCGGGTTCAGCTTCTTGTTGCGGTTAGGGTTATGTTTAGGGTTGTTAGGAAAGAGTGAAGGCGCAGAGTCCTGTTGAGTGTGGGGTTGCGTAAAGGCTCCCCCAGGGAGTTCATGTGTACCCAAAGGCTTCCGCTGAGAGCACTTTTTGATGGCAGAAAGTGGCACCGTACGTGTTTTTTCGGGTCTAACTCGGGTTCAGCTTCTTGTTCCGGTTAGGGTTATGTTTAGGGTTGTTAGGAAAGAGTGAAGACGCAGAGTCCTGTTGAGTGTGGGGTTGCGTAAAGGCTCCCCCAGGGAGTTCAGGTGTACCCAAAGGCTTCCGCTGAGAGCACTTTTTGATGGCAGAAAGTGGCACCGTCCGTGTTTTTTCGGGTCTAACTCGGGTTCAGCTTCTTGTTCCGGTTAGGGTTATGTTTAGGGTTGTTAGGAAAGAGTGAAGACGCAGAGTCCTGTTGAGTGTGGGGTTGCGTAAAGGCTCCCCCAGGGAGTTCACGTGTACCCAAAGGCTTCCGCTGAGAGCACTTTTTGATGGTAGAAAGTGGCACCGTACGTGTTTTTTCGGGTCTAACTCGGGTTCAGCTTCTTGTTCCGGTTAGGGTTATGTTTCGGGTTGTTAGGTAAGAGTGAAGACGCAGAGTCCTGTTGAGTGTGGGGTTGCGTAAAGGCTCCCCCAGGGAGTTCAGGTGTACCCAAAGGCTTCCGCTGAGAGCACTTTTTGATGGCAGAAAGTGGCACCGTACGTGTTTTTTCGGGTCTAACTCGGGTCAGCTTCTTGTTCCGGTTAGGGTTATGTTTAGGGTTGTTAGGAAAGAGTGAAGACGCAGAGTCCTGTTGAGTGTGGGGTTGCGTAAAGGCTCCCCCAGGGAGTTCAGGTGTAGCCAAAGGCTTCCGCTGAGAGCACTTTTTGATGGCAGAAAGTGGCACCGTACGTGTTTTTTCGGGTCTAACTCGGGTTCAGCTTCTTGTTCCGGTTAGGGTTATGTTTCGGGTTGTTAGGAAAGAGTGAAGGCGCAGAGTCCTGTTGAGTGTGGGGTTGCGTAAAGGCTCCCCCAGGGAGTTCAGGTGTACCCAAAGGCTTCCGCTGAGAGCACTTTTTGATGGCAGAAAGTGGCACCGTACGTGTTTTTTCGGGTCTAACTCGGGTTCAGCTTCTTGTTCCGGTTAGGGTTATGTTTAGGGTTGTTAGGAAAGAGTGAAGACGCAGAGTCCTGTTGAGTGTGGGGTTGCGTAAAGGCTCCCCCAGGGAGTTCCGGTGTACCCAAAGGCTTCCGCTGAGAGCACTTTTTGATGGCAGAAAGTGGCACCGTCCGTGTTTTTTCGGGTCTAACTCGGGTTCAGCTTCTTGTTCCGGTTAGGGTTATGTTTAGGGTTGTTAGGAAAGAGTGAAGACGCAGAGTCCTGTTGAGTGTGGGGTTGCGTAAAGGCTCCCCCAGGGAGTTCAGGTGTACCCAAAGGCTTCCGCTGAGAGCACTTTTTGATGGCAGAAAGTGGCACCGTACGTGTTTTTTCGGGTCTAACTCGGGTTCAGCTTCTTGTTCCGGTTAGGGTTATGTTTAGGGTTGTTAGGAAAGAGTGAAGACGCAGAGTCCTGTTGAGTGTGGGGTTGCGTAAAGGCTCCCCCAGGGAGTTCACGTGTACCCAAAGGCTTCCGCTGAGAGCACTTTTTGATGGCAGAAAGTGGCACCGTACGTGTTTTTTCGGGTCTAACTCGGGTTCAGCTTCTTGTTCCGGTTAGGGTTATGTTTAGGGTTGTTAGCAAAGAGTGAAGGCGCAGAGTCCTGTTGAGTGTGGGGTTGCGTAAAGGCTCCCCCAGGGAGTTCAGGTGTACCCAAAGGCTTCCGCTGAGAGCACTTTTTGATGGCAGAAAGTGGCACCGTACGTGTTTTTTCGGGTCTAACTCGGGTTCAGCTTCTTGTTCCGGTTAGGGTTATGTTTAGGGTTGTTAGGAAAGAGTGAAGGCGCAGAGTCCTGTTGAGTGTGGGGTTGCGTTAAGGCTCCCCCAGGGAGTTCACGTGTACCCAAAGGCTTCCGCTGAGAGCACTTTTTGATGGCAGAAAGTGGCACCGTACGTGTTTTTTCGGGTCTAACTCGGGTTCAGCTTCTTGTTCCGGTTAGGGTTATGTTTAGGGTTGTTAGGAAAGAGTGAAGACACAGAGTCCTGTTGAGTGTGGGGTTGCGTAAAGGCTCCCCCAGGGAGTTCAGGTGTACCCAAAGGCTTCCGCTGAGAGCACTTTTTGATGGCAGAAAGTGGCACCGTACGTGTTTTTTCGGGTCTAACTCGGGTTCAGCTTCTTGTTCCGGTTAGGGTTATGTTTAGGGTTGTTAGGAAAGAGTGAAGACGCAGAGTCCTGTTGAGTGTGGGGTTGCGTAAAGGCTCCCCCAGGGAGTTCAGGTGTACCCAAAGGCTTCCGCTGAGAGCACTTTTTGATGGCAGAAAGTGGCACCGTACGTGTTTTTTCGGGTCTAACTCGGGTTCAGCTTCTTGTTCCGGTTAGGGTTATGTTTCGGGTTGTTAGGAAAGAGTGAAGGCGCAGAGTCCTGTTGAGTGTGGGGTTGCGTAAAGGCTCCCCCAGGGAGTTCAGGTGTAGCCAAAGGCTTTCGCTGAGAGCACTTTTTGATGGCAGAAAGTGGCACCGTACGTGTTTTTTCGGGTCTAACTTAGGTTCAGCTTCTTGTTCCGGTTAGGGTTATGTTTAGGGTTGTTAGGAAAGAGTGAAGACGCAGAGTCCTGTTGAGTGTGGGGTTGCGTAAAGGCTCCCCCAGGGAGTTCAGGTGTACCCAAAGGCTTCCGCTGAGAGCACTTTTTGATGGCAGAAAGTGGCACCGTACGTGTTTTTTCGGGTCTAACTCGGGTTCAGCTTCTTGTTCCGGTTAGGGTTATGTTTCGGGTTGTTAGGAAAGAGTGAAGGCGCAGAGTCCTGTTGAGTGTGGGGTTGCGTAAAGGCTCCCCCAGGGAGTTCAGGTGTACCCAAAGGCTTTCGCTGAGAGCACTTTTTGATGGCAGAAAGTGGCACCGTACGTGTTTTTTCGGGTCTAACTCGGGTTCAGCTTCTTGTTCCGGTTAGGGTTATGTTTAGGGTTGTTAGGAAAGAGTGAAGACGCAGAGTCCTGTTGAGTGTGGGGTTGCGTAAAGGCTCCCCCAGGGAGTTCAGGTGTACCCAAAGGCTTCCGCTGAGAGCACTTTTTGATGGCAGAAAGTGGCACCGTACGTGTTTTTTCGGGTCTAACTCGGGTTCAGCTTCTTGTTCCGGTTAGGGTTATGTTTCGGGTTGTTAGGAAAGAGTGAAGGCGCAGAGTCCTGTTGAGTGTGGGGTTGCGTAAAGGCTCCCCCAGGGAGTTCAGGTGTACCCAAAGGCTTCCGCTGAGAGCACTTTTTGATGGCAGAAAGTGGCACCGTACGTGTTTTTTCGGGTCTAACTCGGGTTCAGCTTCTTGTTCCGGTTAGGGTTATGTTTCGGGTTGTTAGGAAAGAGTGAAGGCGCAGAGTCCTATTGAGTGTGGGGTTGCGTAAAGGCTCCCCCAGGGAGTTCAGGTGTACCCAAAGGCTTCCGCTGAGAGCACTTTTTGATGGCAGAAAGTGGCACCGTAAGTGTTTTTTCGGGTCTAACTCGGGTTCAGCTTCTTGTTGCGGTTAGGGTTATGTTTAGGGTTGTTAGGAAAGAGTGAAGGCGCAGAGTCCTGTTGAGTGTGGGGTTGCGTTAAGGCTCCCCCAGGGAGTTCAGGTGTACCCAAAGGCTTCCGCTGAGAGCACTTTTTGATGGCAGAAAGTGGCACCGTACGTGTTTTTTCGGGTCTAATTCGGGTTCAGCTTCTTGTTCCGGTTAGGGTTATGTTTAGGGTTGTTAGGAAAGAGTGAAGGCGCAGAGTCCTGTTGAGTGTGGGGTTGCGTAAAGGCTCCCCCAGGGAGTTCAGGTGTACCCAAAGGCTTCCGCTGAGAGCACTTTTTGATGGCAGAAAGTGGCACCGTACGTGTTTTTTCGGGTCTAACTCGGGTTCAGCTTCTTGTTCCGGTTAGGGTTATGTTTAGGGTTGTTAGGAAAGAGTGAAGGCGCAGAGTCCTGTTGAGTGTGGGGTTGCATAAAGGCTCCCCCAGGGAGTTCAGGTGTACCCAAAGGCTTCCGCTGAGAGCACTCTTTGATGGCAGAAAGTGGCACCGTACGTGTTTTTTCGGGTCTAACTCGGGTTCAGCTTCTTGTTCCGGTTAGGGTTATGTTTAGGGTTGTTAGGAAAGAGTGAAGGCGCAGAGTCCTGTTGAGTGTGGGGTTGCGTAAAGGCTCCCCCAGGGAGTTCAGGTGTACCCAAAGGCTTCCGCTGAGAACACTTTTTGATGGCAGAAAGTGGCACCGTCCGTGTTTTTTCTGGTCTAACTCGGTTTCAGCTTCTTGTTCCGGTTAGGGTTATGTTTCGGGTTGTTAGGAAAGAGTGAAGACGCAGAGTCCTGTTGAGTGTGGGGTTGCGTAAAGGCTCCCCCAGGGAGTTCAGGTGTACCCAAAGGCTTCCGCTGAGAGCACTTTTTGATGGCAGAAAGTGGCACCGTACGTGTTTTTTCGGGTCTAACTCGGGTTCAGCTTCTTGTTCCGGTTAGGGTTATGTTTCGGGTTGTTAGGAAAGAGTGAAGGCGCAGAGTCCTGTTGAGTGTGGGGTTGCGTAAAGGCTCCCCCAGGGAGTTCAGGTGTACCCAAAGGCTTCCGCTGAGAGCACTTTTTGATGGCAGAAAGTGGCACCGTACGTGTTTTTTCGGGTCTAACTCGGGTTCAGCTTCTTGTTCCGGTTAGGGTTATGTTTCGGGTTGTTAGGAAAGAGTGAAGGCGCAGAGTCCTGTTGAGTGTGGGGTTGCGTAAAGGCTCCCCCAGGGAGTTCAGGTGTACCCAAAGGCTTCCGCTGAGAGCACTTTTTGATGGCAGAAAGTGGCACCGTACGTGTTTTTTCGGGTCTAACTCGGGTTCAGCTTCTTGTTCCGGTTAGGGTTATGTTTAGGGTTGTTAGGAAAGAGTGAAGACGCAGAGTCCTGTTGAGTGTGGGGTTGCGTTAAGGCTCCCCCAGGGAGTTCACGTGTACCCAAAGGCTTCCGCTGAGAGCACTTTTTGATGGCAGAAAGTGGCACCGTACGTGTTTTTTCGGGTCTAACTCGGGTTCAGCTTCTTGTTCCGGTTAGGGTTATGTTTAGGGTTGTTAGGAAAGAGTGAAGACGCAGAGTCCTGTTGAGTGTGGGGTTGCGTAAAGGCTCCCCCAGGGAGTTCAGGTGTACCCAACGGCTTCCGCTGAGAACACTTTTTGATGGCAGAATGTGGCACCGTCCGTGTTTTTTCTGGTCTAACTCGGTTTCAGCTTCTTGTTCCGGTTAGGGTTATGTTTCGGGTTGTTAGGAAAGAGTGAAGACGCAGAGTCCTGTTGAGTGTGGGGTTGCGTAAAGGCTCCCCCAGGGAGTTCAGGTGTACCCAAAGGCTTCCGCTGAGAGCACTTTTTGATGGCAGAAAGTGGCACCGTACGTGTTTTTTCGGGTCTAACTCGGGTTCAGCTTCTTGTTCCGGTTAGGGTTATGTTTCGGGTTGTTAGGAAAGAGTGAAGGCGCAGAGTCCTGTTGAGTGTGGGGTTGCGTAAAGGCTCCCCCAGGGAGTTCAGGTGTACCCAAAGGCTTCCGCTGAGAGCACTTTTTGATGGCAGAAAGTGGCACCGTACGTGTTTTTTCGGGTCTAACTCGGGTTCAGCTTCTTGTTCCGGTTAGGGTTATGTTTCGGGTTGTTAGGAAAGAGTGAAGGCGCAGAGTCCTGTTGAGTGTGGGGTTGCGTAAAGGCTCCCCCAGGGAGTTCAGGTGTACCCAAAGGCTTCCGCTGAGAGCACTTTTTGATGGCAGAAAGTGGCACCGTACGTGTTTTTTCGGGTCTAACTCGGGTTCAGCTTCTTGTTCCGGTTAGGGTTATGTTTCGGGTTGTTAGGAAAGAGTGAAGGCGCAGAGTCCTGTTGAGTGTGGGGTTGCGTAAAGGCTCCCCCAGGGAGTTCAGGTGTACCCAAAGGCTTCCGCTGAGAGCACTTTTTGATGGCAGAAAGTGGCACCGTACGTGTTTTTTCGGGTCTAACTCGGGTTCAGCTTCTTGTTCCGGTTAGGGTTATGTTTAGGGTTGTTAGGAAAGAGTGAAGGCGCAGAGTCCTGTTGAGTGTGGGGTTGCGTTAAGGCTCCCCCAGGGAGTTCACGTGTACCCAAAGGCTTCCGCTGAGAGCACTTTTTGATGGCAGAAAGTGGCACCGTACGTGTTTTTTCGGGTCTAACTCGGGTTCAGCTTCTTGTTCCGGTTAGGGTTATGTTTAGGGTTGTTAGGAAAGAGTGAAGACGCAGAGTCCTGTTGAGTGTGGGGTTGCGTAAAGGCTCCCCCAGGGAGTTCAGGTGTACCCAACGGCTTCCGCTGAGAACACTTTTTGATGGCAGAAAGTGGCACCGTCCGTGTTTTTTCTGGTCTAACTCGGTTTCAGCTTCTTGTTCCGGTTAGGGTTATGTTTCGGGTTGTTAGGAAAGAGTGAAGACGCAGAGTCCTGTTGAGTGTGGGGTTGCGTAAAGGCTCCCCCAGGGAGTTCAGGTGTACCCAAAGGCTTCCGCTGAGAGCACTTTTTGATGGCAGAAAGTGGCACCGTACGTGTTTTTTCGGGTCTAACTCGGGTTCAGCTTCTTGTTCCGGTTAGGGTTATGTTTCGGGTTGTTAGGAAAGAGTGAAGGCGCAGAGTCCTGTTGAGTGTGGGGTTGCGTAAAGGCTCCCCCAGGGAGTTCAGGTGTACCCAAAGGCTTCCGCTGAGAGCACTTTTTGATGGCAGAAAGTGGCACCGTACGTGTTTTTTCGGGTCTAACTCGGGTTCAGCTTCTTGTTCCGGTTAGGGTTATGTTTCGGGTTGTTAGGAAAGAGTGAAGGCGCAGAGTCCTGTTGAGTGTGGGGTTGCGTAAAGGCTCCCCCAGGGAGTTCAGGTGTACCCAAAGGCTTCCGCTGAGAGCACTTTTTGATGGCAGAAAGTGGCACCGTACGTGTTTTTTCGGGTCTAACTCGGGTTCAGCTTCTTGTTCCGGTTAGGGTTATGTTTAGGGTTGTTAGGAAAGAGTGAAGGCGCAGAGTCCTGTTGAGTGTGGGGTTGCGTAAAGGCTCCCCCAGGGAGTTCACGTGTACCCAAAGGCTTCCGCTGAGAGCACTTTTTGATGGCAGAAAGTGGCACCGTACGTGTTTTTTCGGGTCTAACTCGGGTTCAGCTTCTTGTTCCGGTTAGGGTTATGTTTAGGGTTGTTAGGAAAGAGTGAAGACGCAGAGTCCTGTTGAGTGTGGGGTTGCGTAAAGGCTCCCCCAGGGAGTTCAGGTGTACCCAAAGGCTTCCGCTGAGAGCACTTTTTGATGGCAGAAAGTGGCACCGTACGTGTTTTTTCGGGTCTAACTCGGGTTCAGCTTCTTGTTGCGGTTAGGGTTATGTTTAGGGTTGTTAGGAAAGAGTGAAGACGCAGAGTCCTGTTGAGTGTGGGGTTGCGTAAAGGCTCCCCCAGGGAGTTCAGGTGTACCCAAAGGCTTCCGCTGAGAGCACTTTTTGATGGCAGAAAGTGGCACCGTACGTGTTTTTTCGGGTCTAACTCGGGTTCAGCTTCTTGTTCCGGTTAGGGTTATGTTTAGGGTTGTTAGGAAAGAGTGAAGGCGCAGAGTCCTGTTGAGTGTGGGGTTGCGTTAAGGCTCCCCCAGGGAGTTCACGTGTACCCAAAGGCTTTCGCTGAGAGCACTTTTTGATGGCAGAAAGTGGCACCGTCCGTGTTTTTTCGGGTCTAACTCGGGTTCAGCTTCTTGTTCCGGTTAGGGTTATGTTTAGGGTTGTTAGGAAAGAGTGAAGACGCAGAGTCCTGTTGAGTGTGGGGTTGCGTAAAGGCTCCCCCAGGGAGTTCAGGTGTACCCAAAGGCTTCCGCTGAGAGCACTTTTTGATGGCAGAAAGTGGCACCGTACGTGTTTTTTCGGGTCTAACTCGGGTTCAGCTTCTTGTTGCGGTTAGGGTTATGTTTAGGGTTGTTAGGAAAGAGTGAAGACGCAGAGTCCTGTTGAGTGTGGGGTTGCGTAAAGGCTCCCCCAGGGAGTTCCGGTGTACCCAAAGGCTTCCGCTGAGAGCACTTTTTGATGGCAGAAAGTGGCACCGTACGTGTTTTTTCGGGTCTAACTCGGGTTCAGCTTCTTGTTCCGGTTAGGGTTATGTTTAGGGTTGTTAGGAAAGAGTGAAGACGCAGAGTCCTGTTGAGTGTGGGGTTGCGTAAAGGCTCCCCCAGGGAGTTCAGGTGTAGCCAAAGGCTTCCGCTGAGAGCACTTTTTGATGGCAGAAAGTGGCACCGTACGTGTTTTTTCGGGTCTAACTCGGGTTCAGCTTCTTGTTCCGGTTAGGGTTATGTTTAGGGTTGTTAGGAAAGAGTGAAGACACAGAGTCCTGTTGAGTGTGGGGTTGCGTAAAGGCTCCCCCAGGGAGTTCAGGTGTACCCAAAGGCTTCCGCTGAGAGCACTTTTTGATGGCAGAAAGTGGCACCGTACGTGTTTTTTCGGGTCTAACTCGGGTTCAGCTTCTTGTTCCGGTTAGGGTTATGTTTAGGGTTGTTAGGAAAGAGTGAAGACGCAGAGTCCTGTTGAGTGTGGGGTTGCGTAAAGGCTCCCCCAGGGAGTTCACGTGTACCCAAAGGCTTCCGCTGAGAGCACTTTTTGATGGCAGAAAGTGGCACCGTACGTGTTTTTTCGGGTCTAACTCGGGTTCAGCTTCTTGTTCCGGTTAGGGTTATGTTTAGGGTTGTTAGCAAAGAGTGAAGGCGCAGAGTCCTGTTGAGTGTGGGGTTGCGTAAAGGCTCCCCCAGGGAGTTCAGGTGTACCCAAAGGCTTCCGCTGAGAGCACTTTTTGATGGCAGAAAGTGGCACCGTACGTGTTTTTTCGGGTCTAACTCGGGTTCAGCTTCTTGTTCCGGTTAGGGTTATGTTTAGGGTTGTTAGGAAAGAGTGAAGGCGCAGAGTCCTGTTGAGTGTGGGGTTGCGTTAAGGCTCCCCCAGGGAGTTCACGTGTACCCAAAGGCTTCCGCTGAGAGCACTTTTTGATGGCAGAAAGTGGCACCGTACGTGTTTTTTCGGGTCTAACTCGGGTTCAGCTTCTTGTTCCGGTTAGGGTTATGTTTAGGGTTGTTAGGAAAGAGTGAAGACACAGAGTCCTGTTGAGTGTGGGGTTGCGTAAAGGCTCCCCCAGGGAGTTCAGGTGTACCCAAAGGCTTCCGCTGAGAGCACTTTTTGATGGCAGAAAGTGGCACCGTACGTGTTTTTTCGGGTCTAACTCGGGTTCAGCTTCTTGTTCCGGTTAGGGTTATGTTTAGGGTTGTTAGGAAAGAGTGAAGACGCAGAGTCCTGTTGAGTGTGGGGTTGCGTAAAGGCTCCCCCAGGGAGTTCAGGTGTACCCAAAGGCTTCCGCTGAGAGCACTTTTTGATGGCAGAAAGTGGCACCGTACGTGTTTTTTCGGGTCTAACTCGGGTTCAGCTTCTTGTTCCGGTTAGGGTTATGTTTCGGGTTGTTAGGAAAGAGTGAAGGCGCAGAGTCCTGTTGAGTGTGGGGTTGCGTAAAGGCTCCCCCAGGGAGTTCAGGTGTAGCCAAAGGCTTTCGCTGAGAGCACTTTTTGATGGCAGAAAGTGGCACCGTACGTGTTTTTTCGGGTCTAACTTAGGTTCAGCTTCTTGTTCCGGTTAGGGTTATGTTTAGGGTTGTTAGGAAAGAGTGAAGACGCAGAGTCCTGTTGAGTGTGGGGTTGCGTAAAGGCTCCCCCAGGGAGTTCAGGTGTACCCAAAGGCTTCCGCTGAGAGCACTTTTTGATGGCAGAAAGTGGCACCGTACGTGTTTTTTCGGGTCTAACTCGGGTTCAGCTTCTTGTTCCGGTTAGGGTTATGTTTCGGGTTGTTAGGAAAGAGTGAAGGCGCAGAGTCCTGTTGAGTGTGGGGTTGCGTAAAGGCTCCCCCAGGGAGTTCAGGTGTACCCAAAGGCTTTCGCTGAGAGCACTTTTTGATGGCAGAAAGTGGCACCGTACGTGTTTTTTCGGGTCTAACTCGGGTTCAGCTTCTTGTTCCGGTTAGGGTTATGTTTAGGGTTGTTAGGAAAGAGTGAAGACGCAGAGTCCTGTTGAGTGTGGGGTTGCGTAAAGGCTCCCCCAGGGAGTTCAGGTGTACCCAAAGGCTTCCGCTGAGAGCACTTTTTGATGGCAGAAAGTGGCACCGTACGTGTTTTTTCGGGTCTAACTCGGGTTCAGCTTCTTGTTCCGGTTAGGGTTATGTTTCGGGTTGTTAGGAAAGAGTGAAGGCGCAGAGTCCTGTTGAGTGTGGGGTTGCGTAAAGGCTCCCCCAGGGAGTTCAGGTGTACCCAAAGGCTTCCGCTGAGAGCACTTTTTGATGGCAGAAAGTGGCACCGTACGTGTTTTTTCGGGTCTAACTCGGGTTCAGCTTCTTGTTCCGGTTAGGGTTATGTTTCGGGTTGTTAGGAAAGAGTGAAGGCGCAGAGTCCTATTGAGTGTGGGGTTGCGTAAAGGCTCCCCCAGGGAGTTCAGGTGTACCCAAAGGCTTCCGCTGAGAGCACTTTTTGATGGCAGAAAGTGGCACCGTAAGTGTTTTTTCGGGTCTAACTCGGGTTCAGCTTCTTGTTGCGGTTAGGGTTATGTTTAGGGTTGTTAGGAAAGAGTGAAGGCGCAGAGTCCTGTTGAGTGTGGGGTTGCGTTAAGGCTCCCCCAGGGAGTTCAGGTGTACCCAAAGGCTTCCGCTGAGAGCACTTTTTGATGGCAGAAAGTGGCACCGTACGTGTTTTTTCGGGTCTAATTCGGGTTCAGCTTCTTGTTCCGGTTAGGGTTATGTTTAGGGTTGTTAGGAAAGAGTGAAGGCGCAGAGTCCTGTTGAGTGTGGGGTTGCGTAAAGGCTCCCCCAGGGAGTTCAGGTGTACCCAAAGGCTTCCGCTGAGAGCACTTTTTGATGGCAGAAAGTGGCACCGTACGTGTTTTTTCGGGTCTAACTCGGGTTCAGCTTCTTGTTCCGGTTAGGGTTATGTTTAGGGTTGTTAGGAAAGAGTGAAGGCGCAGAGTCCTGTTGAGTGTGGGGTTGCATAAAGGCTCCCCCAGGGAGTTCAGGTGTACCCAAAGGCTTCCGCTGAGAGCACTCTTTGATGGCAGAAAGTGGCACCGTACGTGTTTTTTCGGGTCTAACTCGGGTTCAGCTTCTTGTTCCGGTTAGGGTTATGTTTAGGGTTGTTAGGAAAGAGTGAAGGCGCAGAGTCCTGTTGAGTGTGGGGTTGCGTAAAGGCTCCCCCAGGGAGTTCAGGTGTACCCAAAGGCTTCCGCTGAGAACACTTTTTGATGGCAGAAAGTGGCACCGTCCGTGTTTTTTCTGGTCTAACTCGGTTTCAGCTTCTTGTTCCGGTTAGGGTTATGTTTCGGGTTGTTAGGAAAGAGTGAAGACGCAGAGTCCTGTTGAGTGTGGGGTTGCGTAAAGGCTCCCCCAGGGAGTTCAGGTGTACCCAAAGGCTTCCGCTGAGAGCACTTTTTGATGGCAGAAAGTGGCACCGTACGTGTTTTTTCGGGTCTAACTCGGGTTCAGCTTCTTGTTCCGGTTAGGGTTATGTTTCGGGTTGTTAGGAAAGAGTGAAGGCGCAGAGTCCTGTTGAGTGTGGGGTTGCGTAAAGGCTCCCCCAGGGAGTTCAGGTGTACCCAAAGGCTTCCGCTGAGAGCACTTTTTGATGGCAGAAAGTGGCACCGTACGTGTTTTTTCGGGTCTAACTCGGGTTCAGCTTCTTGTTCCGGTTAGGGTTATGTTTCGGGTTGTTAGGAAAGAGTGAAGGCGCAGAGTCCTGTTGAGTGTGGGGTTGCGTAAAGGCTCCCCCAGGGAGTTCAGGTGTACCCAAAGGCTTCCGCTGAGAGCACTTTTTGATGGCAGAAAGTGGCACCGTACGTGTTTTTTCGGGTCTAACTCGGGTTCAGCTTCTTGTTCCGGTTAGGGTTATGTTTAGGGTTGTTAGGAAAGAGTGAAGACGCAGAGTCCTGTTGAGTGTGGGGTTGCGTTAAGGCTCCCCCAGGGAGTTCACGTGTACCCAAAGGCTTCCGCTGAGAGCACTTTTTGATGGCAGAAAGTGGCACCGTACGTGTTTTTTCGGGTCTAACTCGGGTTCAGCTTCTTGTTCCGGTTAGGGTTATGTTTAGGGTTGTTAGGAAAGAGTGAAGACGCAGAGTCCTGTTGAGTGTGGGGTTGCGTAAAGGCTCCCCCAGGGAGTTCAGGTGTACCCAACGGCTTCCGCTGAGAACACTTTTTGATGGCAGAATGTGGCACCGTCCGTGTTTTTTCTGGTCTAACTCGGTTTCAGCTTCTTGTTCCGGTTAGGGTTATGTTTCGGGTTGTTAGGAAAGAGTGAAGACGCAGAGTCCTGTTGAGTGTGGGGTTGCGTAAAGGCTCCCCCAGGGAGTTCAGGTGTACCCAAAGGCTTCCGCTGAGAGCACTTTTTGATGGCAGAAAGTGGCACCGTACGTGTTTTTTCGGGTCTAACTCGGGTTCAGCTTCTTGTTCCGGTTAGGGTTATGTTTCGGGTTGTTAGGAAAGAGTGAAGGCGCAGAGTCCTGTTGAGTGTGGGGTTGCGTAAAGGCTCCCCCAGGGAGTTCAGGTGTACCCAAAGGCTTCCGCTGAGAGCACTTTTTGATGGCAGAAAGTGGCACCGTACGTGTTTTTTCGGGTCTAACTCGGGTTCAGCTTCTTGTTCCGGTTAGGGTTATGTTTCGGGTTGTTAGGAAAGAGTGAAGGCGCAGAGTCCTGTTGAGTGTGGGGTTGCGTAAAGGCTCCCCCAGGGAGTTCAGGTGTACCCAAAGGCTTCCGCTGAGAGCACTTTTTGATGGCAGAAAGTGGCACCGTACGTGTTTTTTCGGGTCTAACTCGGGTTCAGCTTCTTGTTCCGGTTAGGGTTATGTTTCGGGTTGTTAGGAAAGAGTGAAGGCGCAGAGTCCTGTTGAGTGTGGGGTTGCGTAAAGGCTCCCCCAGGGAGTTCAGGTGTACCCAAAGGCTTCCGCTGAGAGCACTTTTTGATGGCAGAAAGTGGCACCGTACGTGTTTTTTCGGGTCTAACTCGGGTTCAGCTTCTTGTTCCGGTTAGGGTTATGTTTAGGGTTGTTAGGAAAGAGTGAAGGCGCAGAGTCCTGTTGAGTGTGGGGTTGCGTTAAGGCTCCCCCAGGGAGTTCACGTGTACCCAAAGGCTTCCGCTGAGAGCACTTTTTGATGGCAGAAAGTGGCACCGTACGTGTTTTTTCGGGTCTAACTCGGGTTCAGCTTCTTGTTCCGGTTAGGGTTATGTTTAGGGTTGTTAGGAAAGAGTGAAGACGCAGAGTCCTGTTGAGTGTGGGGTTGCGTAAAGGCTCCCCCAGGGAGTTCAGGTGTACCCAACGGCTTCCGCTGAGAACACTTTTTGATGGCAGAAAGTGGCACCGTCCGTGTTTTTTCTGGTCTAACTCGGTTTCAGCTTCTTGTTCCGGTTAGGGTTATGTTTCGGGTTGTTAGGAAAGAGTGAAGACGCAGAGTCCTGTTGAGTGTGGGGTTGCGTAAAGGCTCCCCCAGGGAGTTCAGGTGTACCCAAAGGCTTCCGCTGAGAGCACTTTTTGATGGCAGAAAGTGGCACCGTACGTGTTTTTTCGGGTCTAACTCGGGTTCAGCTTCTTGTTCCGGTTAGGGTTATGTTTCGGGTTGTTAGGAAAGAGTGAAGGCGCAGAGTCCTGTTGAGTGTGGGGTTGCGTAAAGGCTCCCCCAGGGAGTTCAGGTGTACCCAAAGGCTTCCGCTGAGAGCACTTTTTGATGGCAGAAAGTGGCACCGTACGTGTTTTTTCGGGTCTAACTCGGGTTCAGCTTCTTGTTCCGGTTAGGGTTATGTTTCGGGTTGTTAGGAAAGAGTGAAGGCGCAGAGTCCTGTTGAGTGTGGGGTTGCGTAAAGGCTCCCCCAGGGAGTTCAGGTGTACCCAAAGGCTTCCGCTGAGAGCACTTTTTGATGGCAGAAAGTGGCACCGTACGTGTTTTTTCGGGTCTAACTCGGGTTCAGCTTCTTGTTCCGGTTAGGGTTATGTTTAGGGTTGTTAGGAAAGAGTGAAGGCGCAGAGTCCTGTTGAGTGTGGGGTTGCGTAAAGGCTCCCCCAGGGAGTTCACGTGTACCCAAAGGCTTCCGCTGAGAGCACTTTTTGATGGCAGAAAGTGGCACCGTACGTGTTTTTTCGGGTCTAACTCGGGTTCAGCTTCTTGTTCCGGTTAGGGTTATGTTTAGGGTTGTTAGGAAAGAGTGAAGACGCAGAGTCCTGTTGAGTGTGGGGTTGCGTAAAGGCTCCCCCAGGGAGTTCAGGTGTACCCAAAGGCTTCCGCTGAGAGCACTTTTTGATGGCAGAAAGTGGCACCGTACGTGTTTTTTCGGGTCTAACTCGGGTTCAGCTTCTTGTTGCGGTTAGGGTTATGTTTAGGGTTGTTAGGAAAGAGTGAAGACGCAGAGTCCTGTTGAGTGTGGGGTTGCGTAAAGGCTCCCCCAGGGAGTTCAGGTGTACCCAAAGGCTTCCGCTGAGAGCACTTTTTGATGGCAGAAAGTGGCACCGTACGTGTTTTTTCGGGTCTAACTCGGGTTCAGCTTCTTGTTCCGGTTAGGGTTATGTTTAGGGTTGTTAGGAAAGAGTGAAGGCGCAGAGTCCTGTTGAGTGTGGGGTTGCGTTAAGGCTCCCCCAGGGAGTTCACGTGTACCCAAAGGCTTTCGCTGAGAGCACTTTTTGATGGCAGAAAGTGGCACCGTCCGTGTTTTTTCGGGTCTAACTCGGGTTCAGCTTCTTGTTCCGGTTAGGGTTATGTTTAGGGTTGTTAGGAAAGAGTGAAGACGCAGAGTCCTGTTGAGTGTGGGGTTGCGTAAAGGCTCCCCCAGGGAGTTCAGGTGTACCCAAAGGCTTCCGCTGAGAGCACTTTTTGATGGCAGAAAGTGGCACCGTACGTGTTTTTTCGGGTCTAACTCGGGTTCAGCTTCTTGTTGCGGTTAGGGTTATGTTTAGGGTTGTTAGGAAAGAGTGAAGACGCAGAGTCCTGTTGAGTGTGGGGTTGCGTAAAGGCTCCCCCAGGGAGTTCCGGTGTACCCAAAGGCTTCCGCTGAGAGCACTTTTTGATGGCAGAAAGTGGCACCGTACGTGTTTTTTCGGGTCTAACTCGGGTTCAGCTTCTTGTTCCGGTTAGGGTTATGTTTAGGGTTGTTAGGAAAGAGTGAAGACGCAGAGTCCTGTTGAGTGTGGGGTTGCGTAAAGGCTCCCCCAGGGAGTTCAGGTGTAGCCAAAGGCTTCCGCTGAGAGCACTTTTTGATGGCAGAAAGTGGCACCGTACGTGTTTTTTCGGGTCTAACTCGGGTTCAGCTTCTTGTTCCGGTTAGGGTTATGTTTCGGGTTGTTAGGAAAGAGTGAAGACGCAGAGTCCTGTTGAGTGTGGGGTTGCGTAAAGGCTCCCCCAGGGAGTTCCGGTGTACCCAAAGGCTTCCGCTGAGAGCACTTTTTGATGGCAGAAAGTGGCACCGTACGTGTTTTTTCGGGTCTAACTCGGGTTCAGCTTCTTGTTCCGGTTAGGGTTATGTTTAGGTTTGTTAGGAAAGAGTGAAGACACAGAGTCCTGTTGAGTGTGGGGTTGCGTAAAGGCTCCCCCAGGGAGTTCAGGTGTACCCAAAGGCTTCCGCTGAGAGCACTTTTTGATGGCAGAAAGTGGCACCGTACGCGTTTTTTCGGGTCTAACTCGGGTTCAGCTTCTTGTTCCGGTTAGGGTTATGTTTAGGGTTGTTAGGAAAGAGTGAAGACGCAGAGTCCTGTTGAGTGTGGGGTTGCGTAAAGGCTCCCCCAGGGAGTTCAGGTGTACCCAAAGGCTTCTGCTGAGAGCACTTTTTGATGGCAGAAAGTGGCACCGTACGTGTTTTTTCGGGTCTAACTCGGGTTCAGCTTCTTGTTCCGGTTAGGGTTATGTTTAGGGTTGTTAGGAAAGAGTGAAGGCGCAGAGTCCTGTTGAGTGTGGGGTTGCATAAAGGCTCCCCCAGGGAGTTCAGGTGTACCCAAAGGCTTCCGCTGAGAGCACTCTTTGATGGCAGAAAGTGGCACCGTACGTGTTTTTTCGGGTCTAACTCGGGTTCAGCTTCTTGTTCCGGTTAGGGTTATGTTTAGGGTTGTTAGGAAAGAGTGAAGGCGCAGAGTCCTGTTGAGTGTGGGGTTGCGTAAAGGCTCCCCCAGGGAGTTCAGGTGTACCCAAAGGATTCCGCTGAGAGCACTTTTTGATGGCAGAAAGTGGCACCGTACGTGTTTTTTCGGGTCAAACTCGTGTTCAGCTTCTTGTTGCGGTTAGGGTTATGTTTCGGGTTGTTAGGAAAGAGTGAAGACGCAGAGTCCTGTTGAGTGTGGGGTTGCGTAAAGGCTCCCCCAGGGAGTTCAGGTGTACCCAAAGGCTTCCGCTGAGAACACTTTTTGATGGCAGAAAGTGGCACCGTCCATGTTTTTTCTGGTCTAACTCGGGTTCAGCTTCTTGTTCCGGTTAGGGTTATGTTTCGGGTTGTTAGGAAAGAGTGAAGGCGCAGAGTCCTGTTGAGTGTGGGGTTGCGTTAAGGCTCCCCCAGGGAGTTCAGGTGTACCCAAAGGCTTCCGCTGAGAGCACTTTTTGATGGCAGAAAGTGGCACCGTACGTGTTTTTTCGGGTCTAACTCGGGTTCAGCTTCTTGTTCCGGTTAGGGTTATGTTTAGGGTTGTTAGGAAAGAGTGAAGGCGCAGAGTCCTGTTGAGTGTGGGGTTGCGTTAAGGCTCCCCCAGGGAGTTCACGTGTACCCAAAGGCTTCCGCTGAGAGCACTTTTTGATGGCAGAAAGTGGCACCGTACGTGTTTTTTCGGGTCTAACTCGGGTTCAGCTTCTTGTTCCGGTTAGGGTTATGTTTAGGTTTGTTAGGAAAGTGTGAAGACACAGAGTCCTGTTGAGTGTGGGGTTGCGTAAAGGCTCCCCCAGGGAGTTCACGTGTACCCAAAGGCTTCCGCTGAGAGCACTTTTTGATGGCAGAAAGTGGCACCGTACGTGTTTTTTCGGGTCTAACTCGGGTTCAGCTTCTTGTTCCGGTTAGGGTTATGTTTAGGGTTGTTAGGAAAGAGTGAAGACGCAGAGTCCTGTTGAGTGTGGGGTTGCGTAAAGGCTCCCCCAGGGAGTTCAGGTGTAGCCAAAGGCTTCCGCTGAGAGCACTTTTTGATGGCAGAAAGTGGCACCGTCCGTGTTTTTTCTGGTCTAACTCGGGTTCAGCTTCTTGTTCCGGTTAGGGTTATGTTTCGGGTTGTTAGGAAAGAGTGAAGACGCAGAGTCCTGTTGAGTGTGGGGTTGCGTAAAGGCTCCCCCAGGGAGTTCAGGTGTACCCAAAGGCTTCCGCTGAGAGCACTTTTTGATGGCAGAAAGTGGCACCGTACGTGTTTTTTCGGGTCTAACTCGGGTTCAGCTTCTTGTTCCGGTTAGGGTTATGTTTCGGGTTGTTAGGAAAGAGTGAAGGCGCAGAGTCCTGTTGAGTGTGGGGTTGCGTAAAGGCTCCCCCACGGAGTTCAGGTGTACCCAAAGGCTTCCGCTGAGAGCACTTTTTGATGGCAGAAAGTGGCACCGTACGTGTTTTTTCGGGTCTAACTCGGGTTCAGCTTCTTGTTCCGGTTAGGGTTATGTTTAGGGTTGTTAGGAAAGAGTGAAGGCGCAGAGTCCTGTTGAGTGTGGGGTTGCGTAAAGGCTCCCCCAGGGAGTTCCGGTGTACCCAAAGGCTTCCGCTGAGAGCACTTTTTGATGGCAGAAAGTGGCACCGTACGTGTTTTTTCGGGTCTAACTCGGGTTCAGCTTCTTGTTCCGGTTAGGGTTATGTTTCGGGTTGTTAGGAAAGAGTGAAGGCGCAGAGTCCTGTTGAGTGTGGGGTTGCGTAAAGGCTCCCCCAGGGAGTTCAGGTGTACCCAAAGGCTTCCGCTGAGAGCACTTTTTGATGGCAGAAAGTGGCACCGTACGTGTTTTTTCGGGTCTAACTCGGGTTCAGCTTCTTGTTCCGGTTAGGGTTATGTTTCGGGTTGTTAGGAAAGAGTGAAGACGCAGAGTCCTGTTGAGTGTGGGGTTGCGTAAAGGCTCCCCCAGGGAGTTCAGGTGTACCCAAAGGCTTCCGCTGAGAGCACTTTTTGATGGCAGAAAGTGGCACCGTACGTGTTTTTTCGGGTCTAACTCGGGTTCAGCTTCTTGTTCCGGTTAGGGTTATGTTTCGGGTTGTTAGGAAAGAGTGAAGGCGCAGAGTCCTGTTGAGTGTGGGGTTGCGTAAAGGCTCCCCCAGGGAGTTCAGGTGTACCCAAAGGCTTCCGCTGAGAGCACTTTTTGATGGCAGAAAGTGGCACCGTCCGTGTTTTTTCGGGTCTAACTCGGGTTCAGCTTCTTGTTCCGGTTAGGGTTATGTTTAGGGTTGTTAGGAAAGAGTGAAGACGCAGAGTCCTGTTGAGTGTGGGGTTGCGTAAAGGCTCCCCCAGGGAGTTCAGGTGTACCCAAAGGCTTCCGCTGAGAGCACTTTTTGATGGCAGAAAGTGGCACCGTACGTGTTTTTTCGGGTCTAACTCGGGTTCAGCTTCTTGTTCCGGTTAGGGTTATGTTTCGGGTTGTTAGGAAAGAGTGAAGGCGCAGAGTCCTGTTGAGTGTGGGGTTGCGTAAAGGCTCCCCCAGGGAGTTCAGGTGTACCCAAAGGCTTCCGCTGAGAGCACTTTTTGATGGCAGAAAGTGGCACCGTACGTGTTTTTTCGGGTCTAACTCGGGTTCAGCTTCTTGTTCCGGTTAGGGTTATGTTTAGGGTTGTTAGGAAAGAGTGAAGACGCAGAGTCCTGTTGAGTGTGGGGTTGCGTAAAGGCTCCCCCAGGGAGTTCAGGTGTAGCCAAAGGCTTCCTCTGAGAGCACTTTTTGATGGCAGAAAGTGGCACCGTACGTGTTTTTTCGGGTCTAACTCGGGTTCAGCTTCTTGTTCCGGTTAGGGTTATGTTTAGGGTTGTTAGGAAAGAGTGAAGGCGCAGAGTCCTGTTGAGTGTGGGGTTGCGTAAAGGCTCCCCCAGGGAGTTCACGTGTACCCAAAGGCTTCCGCTGAGAGCACTTTTTGATGGCAGAAAGTGGCACCGTACGTGTTTTTTCGGGTCTAACTCGTGTTCAGCTTCTTGTTGCGGTTAGGGTTATGTTTCGGGTTGTTAGGAAAGAGTGAAGACGCAGAGTCCTGTTGAGTGTGGGGTTGCGTAAAGGCTCCCCCAGGGAGTTCAGGTGTACCCAAAGGCTTCCGCTGAGAACACTTTTTGATGGCAGAAAGTGGCACCGTCCGTGTTTTTTCTGGTCTAACTCGGGTTCAGCTTCTTGTTCCGGTTAGGGTTATGTTTCGGGTTGTTAGGAAAGAGTGAAGGCGCAGAGTCCTGTTGAGTGTGGGGTTGCGTTAAGGCTCCCCCAGGGAGTTCAGGTGTACCCAAAGGCTTCCGCTGAGAGCACTTTTTGATGGCAGAAAGTGGCACCGTACGTGTTTTTTCGGGTCTAACTCGGGTTCATCTTCTTGTTCCGGTTAGGGTTATGTTTCGGGTTGTTAGGAAAGAGTGAAGACGCAGAGTCCTGTTGAGTGTGGGGTTGCGTAAAGGCTCCCCCAGGGAGTTCAGGTGTAGCCAAAGGCTTCCTCTGAGAGCACTTTTTGATGGCAGAAAGTGGCACCGTCCGTGTTTTTTCGGGTCTAACTCGGGTTCAGCTTCTTGTTCCGGTTAGGGTTATGTTTAGGGTTGTTAGGAAAGAGTGAAGGCGCAGAGTCCTGTTGAGTGTGGGGTTGCGTAAAGGCTCCCCCAGGGAGTTCAGGTGTACCCAAAGGCTTCCGCTGAGAGCACTTTTTGATGGCAGAAAGTGGCACCGTACGTGTTTTTTCGGGTCTAACTCGTGTTCAGCTTCTTGTTGCGGTTAGGGTTATGTTTCGGGTTGTTAGGAAAGAGTGAAGACGCAGAGTCCTGTTGAGTGTGGGGTTGCGTAAAGGCTCCCCCAGGGAGTTCAGGTGTACCCAAAGGCTTCCGCTGAGAACACTTTTTGATGGCAGAAAGTGGCACCGTCCGTGTTTTTTCTGGTCTAACTCGGGTTCAGCTTCTTGTTCCGGTTAGGGTTATGTTTCGGGTTGTTAGGAAAGAGTGAAGGCGCAGAGTCCTGTTGAGTGTGGGGTTGCGTTAAGGCTCCCCCAGGGAGTTCAGGTGTACCCAAAGGCTTCCGCTGAGAGCACTTTTTGATGGCAGAAAGTGGCACCGTACGTGTTTTTTCGGGTCTAACTCGGGTTCAGCTTCTTGTTCCGGTTAGGGTTATGTTTAGGGTTGTTAGGAAAGAGTGAAGGCGCAGAGTCCTGTTGAGTGTGGGGTTGCGTTAAGGCTCCCCCAGGGAGTTCACGTGTACCCAAAGGCTTCCGCTGAGAGCACTTTTTGATGGCAGAAAGTGGCACCGTACGTGTTTTTTCGGGTCTAACTCGGGTTCAGCTTCTTGTTCCGGTTAGGGTTATGTTTAGGTTTGTTAGGAAAGTGTGAAGACGCAGAGTCCTGTTGAGTGTGGGGTTGCGTAAAGGCTCCCCCAGGGAGTTCAGGTGTAGCCAAAGGCTTCCGCTGAGAGCACTTTTTGATGGCAGAAAGTGGCACCGTACGTGTTTTTTCGGGTCTAACTCGGGTTCAGCTTCTTGTTCCGGTTAGGGTTATGTTTAGGGTTGTTAGGAAAGAGTGAAGACGCAGAGTCCTGTTGAGTGTGGGGTTGCGTAAAGGCTCCCCCAGGGAGTTCAGGTGTAGCCAAAGGCTTCCGCTGAGAGCACTTTTTGATGGCAGAAAGTGGCACCGTCCGTGTTTTTTCTGGTCTAACTCGGGTTCAGCTTCTTGTTCCGGTTAGGGTTATGTTTCGGGTTGTTAGGAAAGAGTGAAGACGCAGAGTCCTGTTGAGTGCGGGGTTGCGTAAAGGCTCCCCCAGGGAGTTCACGTGTACCCAAAGGCTTCCGCTGAGAGCACTTTTTGATGGCAGAAAGTGGCACCGTACGTGTTTTTTCGGGTCTAACTCGGGTTCAGCTTCTTGTTCCGGTTAGGGTTATGTTTCGGGTTGTTAGGAAAGAGTGAAGGCGCAGAGTCCTGTTGAGTGTGGGGTTGCGTAAAGGCTCCCCCAGGGAGTTCAGGTGTACCCAAAGGCTTCCGCTGAGAGCACTTTTTGATGGCAGAAAGTGGCACCGTACGTGTTTTTTCGGGTCTAACTCGGGTTCAGCTTCTTGTTCCGGTTAGGGTTATGTTTAGGGTTGTTAGGAAAGAGTGAAGGCGCAGAGTCCTGTTGAGTGTGGGGTTGCGTAAAGGCTCCCCCAGGGAGTTCACGTGTACCCAAAGGCTTCCGCTGAGAGCACTTTTTGATGGCAGAAAGTGGCACCGTACGTGTTTTTTCGGGTCTAACTCGGGTTCAGCTTCTTGTTCCGGTTAGGGTTATGTTTCGGGTTGTTAGGAAAGAGTGAAGGCGCAGAGTCCTGTTGAGTGTGGGGTTGCGTAAAGGCTCCCCCAGGGAGTTCAGGTGTACCCAAAGGCTTCCGCTGAGAGCACTTTTTGATGGCAGAAAGTGGCACCGTACGTGTTTTTTCGGGTCTAACTCGGGTTCAGCTTCTTGTTCCGGTTAGGGTTATGTTTCGGGTTGTTAGGAAAGAGTGAAGACGCAGAGTCCTGTTGAGTGTGGGGTTGCGTAAAGGCTCCCCCAGGGAGTTCACGTGTACCCAAAGGCTTCCGCTGAGAGCACTTTTTGATGGCAGAAAGTGGCACCGTACGTGTTTTTTCGGGTCTAACTCGGGTTCAGCTTCTTGTTCCGGTTAGGGTTATGTTTAGGGTTGTTAGGAAAGAGTGAAGGCGCAGAGTCCTGTTGAGTGTGGGGTTGCGTAAAGGCTCCCCCAGGGAGTTCAGGTGTACCCAAAGGCTTCCGCTGAGAGCACTTTTTGATGGCAGAAAGTGGCACCGTACGTGTTTTTTCGGGTCTAACTCGGGTTCAGCTTCTTGTTCCGGTTAGGGTTATGTTTAGGGTTGTTAGGAAAGAGTGAAGACGCAGAGTCCTGTTGAGTGTGGGGTTGCGTAAAGGCTCCCCCAGGGAGTTCACGTGTACCCAAAGGCTTCCGCTGAGAGCACTTTTTGATGGCAGAAAGTGGCACCGTACGTGTTTTTTCGGGTCTAACTCGTGTTCAGCTTCTTGTTGCGGTTAGGGTTATGTTTCGGGTTGTTAGGAAAGAGTGAAGGCGCAGAGTCCTGTTGAGTGTGGGGTTGCGTAAAGGCTCCCCCAGGGAGTTCAGGTGTACCCAAAGGCTTCCGCTGAGAGCACTTTTTGATGGCAGAAAGTGGCACCGTACGTGTTTTTTCGGGTCTAACTCGGGTTCAGCTTCTTGTTCCGGTTAGGGTTATGTTTCGGGTTGTTAGGAAAGAGTGAAGACGCAGAGTCCTGTTGAGTGTGGGGTTGCGTAAAGGCTCCCCCAGGGAGTTGAGGTGTAGCCAAAGGCTTCCTCTGAGAGCACTTTTTGATGGCAGAAAGTGGCACCGTACGTGTTTTTTCGGGTCTAACTCGGGTTCAGCTTCTTGTTCCGGTTAGGGTTATGTTTAGGGTTGTTAGGAAAGAGTGAAGGCGCAGAGTCCTGTTGAGTGTGGGGTTGCGTAAAGGCTCCCCCAGGGAGTTCACGTGTACCCAAAGGCTTCCGCTGAGAGCACTTTTTGATGGCAGAAAGTGGCACCGTACGTGTTTTTTCGGGTCTAACTCGGGTTCAGCTTCTTGTTTCGGTTAGGGTTATGTTTCGGGTTGTTAGGAAAGAGTGAAGGCGCAGAGTCCTGTTGAGTGTGGGGTTGCGTAAAGGCTCCCCCAGGGAGTTCACGTGTACCCAAAGGCTTCCGCTGAGAGCACTTTTTGATGGCAGAAAGTGGCACCGTACGTGTTTTTTCGGGTCTAACTCGGGTTCAGCTTCTTGTTCCGGTTAGGGTTATGTTTAGGGTTGTTAGGAAAGAGTGAAGGCGCAGAGTCCTGTTGAGTGTGGGGTTGCGTTAAGGCTCCCCCAGGGAGTTCACGTGTACCCAAAGGCTTCCGCTGAGAGCACTTTTTGATGGCAGAAAGTGGCACCGTACGTGTTTTTTCGGGTCTAACTCGGGTTCAGCTTCTTGTTCCGGTTAGGGTTATGTTTAGGGTTGTTAGGAAAGAGTGAAGACGCAGAGTCCTGTTGAGTGTGGGGTTGCGTAAAGGCTCCCCCAGGGAGTTCAGGTGTACCCAAAGGCTTCCGCTGAGAGCACTTTTTGATGGCAGAAAGTGGCACCGTACGTGTTTTTTCGGGTCTAACTCGGGTTCAGCTTCTTGTTGCGGTTAGGGTTATGTTTAGGGTTGTTAGGAAAGAGTGAAGACGCAGAGTCCTGTTGAGTGTGGGGTTGCGTAAAGGCTCCCCCAGGGAGTTCCGGTGTACCCAAAGGCTTCCGCTGAGAGCACTTTTTGATGGCAGAAAGTGGCACCGTACGTGTTTTTTCGGGTCTAACTCGGGTTCAGCTTCTTGTTCCGGTTAGGGTTATGTTTAGGGTTGTTAGGAAAGAGTGAAGACGCAGAGTCCTGTTGAGTGTGGGGTTGCGTAAAGGCTCCCCCAGGGAGTTCAGGTGTACCCAAAGGCTTCCGCTGAGAGCACTTTTTGATGGCAGAAAGTGGCACCGTACGTGTTTTTTCGGGTCTAACTCGGGTTCAGCTTCTTGTTGCGGTTAGGGTTATGTTTAGGGTTGTTAGGAAAGAGTGAAGGCGCAGAGTCCTGTTGAGTGTGGGGTTGCGTAAAGGCTCCCCCAGGGAGTTCACGTGTACCCAAAGGCTTCCGCTGAGAGCACTTTTTGATGGCAGAAAGTGGCACCGTACGTGTTTTTTCGGGTCTAACTCGGGTTCAGCTTCTTGTTCCGGTTAGGGTTATGTTTCGGGTTGTTAGGAAAGAGTGAAGGCGCAGAGTCCTGTTGAGTGTGGGGTTGCGTAAAGGCTCCCCCAGGGAGTTCAGGTGTACCCAAAGGCTTCCGCTGAGAGCACTTTTTGATGGCAGAAAGTGGCACCGTACGTGTTTTTTCGGGTCTAACTCGGGTTCAGCTTCTTGTTCCGGTTAGGGTTATGTTTAGGGTTGTTAGGAAAGAGTGAAGGCGCAGAGTCCTGTTGAGTGTGGGGTTGCGTTAAGGCTCCCCCAGGGAGTTCACGTGTACCCAAAGGCTTCCGCTGAGAGCACTTTTTGATGGCAGAAAGTGGCACCGTACGTGTTTTTTCGGGTCTAACTCGGGTTCAGCTTCTTGTTCCGGTTAGGGTTATGTTTAGGTTTGTTAGGAAAGTGTGAAGACACAGAGTCCTGTTGAGTGTGGGGTTGCGTAAAGGCTCCCCCAGGGAGTTCAGGTGTAGCCAAAGGCTTCCGCTGAGAGCACTTTTTGATGGCAGAAAGTGGCACCGTCCGTGTTTTTTCGGGTCTCACTCGGGTTCAGCTTCTTGTTGCGGTTAGGGTTATGTTTAGGGTTGTTAGGAAAGAGTGAAGACGCAGAGTCCTGTTGAGTGTGGGGTTGCGTAAAGGCTCCCCCAGGGAGTTCAGGTGTACCCAAAGGCTTCCGCTGAGAGCACTTTTTGATGGCAGAAAGTGGCACCGTACGTGTTTTTTCGGGTCTAACTCGGGTTCAGCTTCTTGTTCCGGTTAGGGTTATGTTTAGGGTTGTTAGGAAAGAGTGAAGGCGCAGAGTCCTGTTGAGTGTGGGGTTGCATTAAGGCTCCCCCAGGGAGTTCACGTGTACCCAAAGGCTTCCGCTGAGAGCACTTTTTGATGGCAGAAAGTGGCACCGTACGTGTTTTTTCGGGTCTAACTCGGGTTCAGCTTCTTGTTCCGGTTAGGGTTATGTTTCGGGTTGTTAGGAAAGAGTGAAGACGCAGAGTCCTGTTGAGTGTGGGGTTGCGTAAAGGCTCCCCCAGGGAGTTCCGGTGTACCCAAAGGCTTCCGCTGAGAGCACTTTTTGATGGCAGAAAGTGGCACCGTACGTGTTTTTTCGGGTCTAACTCGGGTTCAGCTTCTTGTTCCGGTTAGGGTTATGTTTAGGTTTGTTAGGAAAGAGTGAAGACACAGAGTCCTGTTGAGTGTGGGGTTGCGTAAAGGCTCCCCCAGGGAGTTCAGGTGTACCCAAAGGCTTCCGCTGAGAGCACTTTTTGATGGCAGAAAGTGGCACCGTACGTGTTTTTTCGGGTCTAACTCGGGTTCAGCTTCTTGTTCCGGTTAGGGTTATGTTTAGGGTTGTTAGGAAAGAGTGAAGACGCAGAGTCCTGTTGAGTGTGGGGTTGCGTAAAGGCTCCCCCAGGGAGTTCAGGTGTACCCAAAGGCTTCCGCTGAGAGCACTTTTTGATGGCAGAAAGTGGCACCGTACGTGTTTTTTCGGGTCTAACTCGGGTTCAGCTTCTTGTTCCGGTTAGGGTTATGTTTAGGGTTGTTAGGAAAGAGTGAAGGCGCAGAGTCCTGTTGAGTGTGGGGTTGCATAAAGGCTCCCCCAGGGAGTTCAGGTGTACCCAAAGGCTTCCGCTGAGAGCACACTTTGATGGCAGAAAGTGGCACCGTACGTGTTTTTTCGGGTCTAACTCGGGTTCAGCTTCTTGTTGCGGTTAGGGTTATGTTTAGGGTTGTTAGGAAAGAGTGAAGGCGCAGAGTCCTGTTGAGTGTGGGGTTGCGTAAAGGCTCCCCCAGGGAGTTCAGGTGTACCCAAAGGCTTCCGCTGAGAGCACTTTTTGATGGCAGAAAGTGGCACCGTACGTGTTTTTTCGGGTCTAACTCGTGTTCAGCTTCTTGTTGCGGTTAGGGTTATGTTTCGGGTTGTTAGGAAAGAGTGAAGACGCAGAGTCCTGTTGAGTGTGGGGTTGCGTAAAGGCTCCCCCAGGGAGTTCAGGTGTACCCAAAGGCTTCCGCTGAGAACACTTTTTGATGGCAGAAAGTGGCACCGTCCGTGTTTTTTCTGGTCTAACTCGGGTTCAGCTTCTTGTTCCGGGTAGGGTTATGTTTAGGGTTGTTAGGAAAGAGTGAAGGCGCAGAGTCCTGTTGAGTGTGGGGTTGCGTAAAGGCTCCCCCAGGGAGTTCCGGTGTACCCAAAGGCTTCCGCTGAGAGCACTTTTTGATGGCAGAAAGTGGCACCGTACGTGTTTTTTCGGGTCTAACTCGGGTTCAGCTTCTTGTTCCGGTTAGGGTTATGTTTAGGTTTGTTAGGAAAGAGTGAAGACACAGAGTCCTGTTGAGTGTGGGGTTGCGTAAAGGCTCCCCCAGGGAGTTCAGGTGTACCCAAAGGCTTCCGCTGAGAGCACTTTTTGATGGCAGAAAGTGGCACCGTACGTGTTTTTTCGGGTCTAACTCGGGTTCAGCTTCTTGTTCCGGTTAGGGTTATGTTTAGGGTTGTTAGGAAAGAGTGAAGACGCAGAGTCCTGTTGAGTGTGGGGTTGCGTAAAGGCTCCCCCAGGGAGTTCAGGTGTACCCAAAGGCTTCCGCTGAGAGCACTTTTTGATGGCAGAAAGTGGCACCGTACGTGTTTTTTCGGGTCTAACTCGGGTTCAGCTTCTTGTTCCGGTTAGGGTTATGTTTAGGGTTGTTAGGAAAGAGTGAAGGCGCAGAGTCCTGTTGAGTGTGGGGTTGCATAAAGGCTCCCCCAGGGAGTTCAGGTGTACCCAAAGGCTTCCGCTGAGAGCACACTTTGATGGCAGAAAGTGGCACCGTACGTGTTTTTTCGGGTCTAACTCGGGTTCAGCTTCTTGTTGCGGTTAGGGTTATGTTTAGGGTTGTTAGGAAAGAGTGAAGGCGCAGAGTCCTGTTGAGTGTGGGGTTGCGTAAAGGCTCCCCCAGGGAGTTCAGGTGTACCCAAAGGCTTCCGCTGAGAGCACTTTTTGATGGCAGAAAGTGGCACCGTACGTGTTTTTTCGGGTCTAACTCGTGTTCAGCTTCTTGTTGCGGTTAGGGTTATGTTTCGGGTTGTTAGGAAAGAGTGAAGACGCAGAGTCCTGTTGAGTGTGGGGTTGCGTAAAGGCTCCCCCAGGGAGTTCAGGTGTACCCAAAGGCTTCCGCTGAGAACACTTTTTGATGGCAGAAAGTGGCACCGTCCGTGTTTTTTCTGGTCTAACTCGGGTTCAGCTTCTTGTTCCGGGTAGGGTTATGTTTAGGGTTGTTAGGAAAGAGTGAAGGCGCAGAGTCCTGTTGAGTGTGGGGTTGCGTTAAGGCTCCCCCAGGGAGTTCAGGTGTACCCAAAGGCTTCCGCTGAGAGCACTTTTTGATGGCAGAAAGTGGCACCGTACGTGTTTTTTCGGGTCTAACTCGGGTTCAGCTTCTTGTTCCGGTTAGGGTTATGTTTAGGGTTGTTAGGAAAGAGTGAAGGCGCAGAGTCCTGTTGAGTGTGGGGTTGCGTTAAGGCTCCCCCAGGGAGTTCACGTGTACCCAAAGGCTTCCGCTGAGAGCACTTTTTGATGGCAGAAAGTGGCACCGTACGTGTTTTTTCGGGTCTAACTCGGGTTCAGCTTCTTGTTCCGGTTAGGGTTATGTTTAGGTTTGTTAGGAAAGTGTGAAGACGCAGAGTCCTGTTGAGTGTGGGGTTGCGTAAAGGCTCCCCCAGGGAGTTCAGGTGTAGCCAAAGGCTTCCGCTGAGAGCACTTTTTGATGGCAGAAAGTGGCACCGTACGTGTTTTTTCGGGTCTAACTCGGGTTCAGCTTCTTGTTCCGGTTAGGGTTATGTTTAGGGTTGTTAGGAAAGAGTGAAGACGCAGAGTCCTGTTGAGTGTGGGGTTGCGTAAAGGCTCCCCCAGGGAGTTCAGGTGTACCCAAAGGCTTCCGCTGAGAGCACTTTTTGATGGCAGAAAGTGGCACCGTACGTGTTTTTTCGGGTCTAACTCGGGTTCAGCTTCTTGTTCCGGTTAGGGTTATGTTTAGGGTTGTTAGGAAAGAGTGAAGGCGCAGAGTCCTGTTGAGTGTGGGGTTGCGTAAAGGCTCCCCCAGGGAGTTCACGTGTACCCAAAGGCTTCCGCTGAGAGCACTTTTTGATGGCAGAAAGTGGCACCGTACGTGTTTTTTCGGGTCTAACTCGGGTTCAGCTTCTTGTTCCGGTAAGGGTTATGTTTCGGGTTGTTAGGAAAGAGTGAAGGCGCAGAGTCCTGTTGACTGTGGGGTTGCGTAAAGGCTCCCCCAGGGAGTTCAGGTGTACCCAAAGGCTTCCGCTGAGAGCACTTTTTGATGGCAGAAAGTGGCACCGTACGTGTTTTTTCGGGTCTAACTCGGGTTCAGCTTCTTGTTGCCGTTAGGGTTATGTTTAGGTTTGTTAGGAAAGTGTGAAGACACAGAGTCCTGTTGAGTGTGGGGTTGCGTAAAGGCTCCCCCAGGGAGTTCAGGTGTAGCCAAAGGCTTCCGCTGAGAGCACTTTTTGATGGCAGAAAGTGGCACCGTACGTGTTTTTTCGGGTCTAACTCGGGTTCAGCTTCTTTTTCCGGTTAGGGTTATGTTTAGGGTTGTTAGGAAAGAGTGAAGACGCAGAGTCCTGTTGAGTGTGGGGTTGCGTAAAGGCTCCCCCAGGGAGTTCAGGTGTACCCAAAGGCTTCCGCTGAGAGCACTTTTTGATGGCAGAAAGTGGCACCGTACGTGTTTTTTCGGGTCTAACTCGGGTTCAGCTTCTTGTTCCGGTTAGGGTTATGTTTAGGGTTGTTAGGAAAGAGTGAAGGCGCAGAGTCCTGTTGAGTGTGGGGTTGCATAAAGGCTCCCCCAGGGAGTTCAGGTGTACCCAAAGGCTTCCGCTGAGAGCACTCTTTGATGGCAGAAAGTGGCACCGTACGTGTTTTTTCGGGTCTAACTCGGGTTCAGCTTCTTGTTCCGGTTAGGGTTATGTTTAGGGTTGTTAGGAAAGAGTGAAGGCGCAGAGTCCTGTTGAGTGTGGGGTTGCGTAAAGGCTCCCCCAGGGAGTTCACGTGTACCCAAAGGCTTCCGCTGAGAGCACTTTTTGATGGCAGAAAGTGGCACCGTACGTGTTTTTTCGGGTCTAACTCGGGTTCAGCTTCTTGTTCCGGTTAGGGTTATGTTTAGGGTTGTTAGGAAAGAGTGAAGACGCAGAGTCCTGTTGAGTGTGGGGTTGCGTAAAGGCTCCCCCAGGGAGTTCAGGTGTACCCAAAGACTTCCGCTGAGAACACTTTTTGATGGCAGAAAGTGGCACCGTCCGTGTTTTTTCTGGTCTAACTCGGGTTCAGCTTCTTGTTCCGGTTAGGGTTATGTTTCGGGTTGTTAGGAAAGAGTGAAGACGCAGAGTCCTGTTGAGTGTGGGGTTGCGTAAAGGCTCCCCCAGGGAGTTCAGGTGTACCCAAAGGCTTCCGCTGAGAGCACTTTTTGATGGCAGAAAGTGGCACCGTACGTGTTTTTTCGGGTCTAACTCGGGTTCAGCTTCTTGTTCCGGTTAGGGTTATGTTTCGGGTTGTTAGGAAAGAGTGAAGGCGCAGAGTCCTGTTGACTGTGGGGTTGCGTAAAGGCTCCCCCAGGGAGTTCAGGTGTACCCAAAGGCTTCCGCTGAGAGCACTTTTTGATGGCAGAAAGTGGCACCGTACGTGTTTTTTCGGGTCTAACTCGGGTTCAGCTTCTTGTTCCGGTTAGGGTTATGTTTAGGGTTGTTAGGAAAGAGTGAAGACGCAGAGTCCTGTTGAGTGTGGGGTTGCGTAAAGGCTCCCCCAGGGAGTTCCGGTGTACCCAAAGGCTTCCGCTGAGAGCACTTTTTGATGGCAGAAAGTGGCACCGTACGTGTTTTTTCGGGTCTAACTCGGGTTCAGCTTCTTGTTCCGGTTAGGGTTATGTTTAGGGTTGTTAGGAAAGAGTGAAGACGCAGAGTCCTGTTGAGTGTGGGGTTGCGTAAAGGCTCCCCCAGGGAGTTCAGGTGTACCCAAAGGCTTCCGCTGAGAGCACTTTTTGATGGCAGAAAGTGGCACCGTACGTGTTTTTTCGGGTCTAACTCGGGTTCAGCTTCTTGTTCCGGTTAGGGTTATGTTTAGGGTTGTTAGGAAAGAGTGAAGGCGCAGAGTCCTGTTGAGTGTGGGGTTGCGTAAAGGCTCCCCCAGGGAGTTCAGGTGTAGCCAAAGGCTTCCGCTGAGAGCACTTTTTGATGGCAGAAAGTGGCACCGTCCGTGTTTTTTCGGGTCTAACTCGGGTTCAGCTTCTTGTTCCGGTTAGGGTTATGTTTAGGGTTGTTAGGAAAGAGTGAAGACGCAGAGTCCTGTTGAGTGTGGGGTTGCGTAAAGGCTCCCCCAGGGAGTTCAGGTGTACCCAAAGGCTTCCGCTGAGAGCACTTTTTGATGGCAGAAAGTGGCACCGTACGTGTTTTTTCGGGTCTAACTCGGGTTCAGCTTCTTGTTCCGGTTAGGGTTATGTTTAGGGTTGTTAGGAAAGAGTGAAGGCGCAGAGTCCTGTTGAGTGTGGGGTTGCATAAAGGCTCCCCCAGGGAGTTCAGGTGTACCCAAAGGCTTCCGCTGAGAGCACTCTTTGATGGCAGAAAGTGGCACCGTACGTGTTTTTTCGGGTCTAACTCGGGTTCAGCTTCTTGTTCCGGTTAGGGTTATGTTTAGGGTTGTTAGGAAAGAGTGAAGGCGCAGAGTCCTGTTGAGTGTGGGGTTGCGTAAAGGCTCCCCCAGGGAGTTCAGGTGTACCCAAAGGCTTCCGCTGAGAGCACTTTTTGATGGCAGAAAGTGGCACCGTACGTGTTTTTTCGGGTCTAACTCGGGTTCAGCTTCTTGTTCCGGTTAGGGTTATGTTTCGGGTTGTTAGGAAAGAGTGAAGACGCAGAGTCCTGTTGAGTGTGGGGTTGCGTAAAGGCTCCCCCAGGGAGTTCAGGTGTACCCAAAGACTTCCGCTGAGAACACTTTTTGATGGCAGAAAGTGGCACCGTCCGTGTTTTTTCTGGTCTAACTCGGGTTCAGCTTCTTGTTCCGGTTAGGGTTATGTTTCGGGTTGTTAGGAAAGAGTGAAGACGCAGAGTCCTGTTGAGTGTGGGGTTGCGTAAAGGCTCCCCCAGGGAGTTCAGGTGTACCCAAAGGCTTCCGCTGAGAGCACTTTTTGATGGCAGAAAGTGGCACCGTACGTGTTTTTTCGGGTCTAACTCAGGTTCAGCTTCTTGTTCCGGTTAGGGTTATGTTTCGGGTTGTTAGGAAAGAGTGAAGGCGCAGAGTCCTGTTGAGTGTGGGGTTGCGTAAAGGCTCCCCCAGGGAGTTCAGGTGTACCCAAAGGCTTCCGCTGAGAGCACTTTTTGATGGCAGAAAGTGGCACCGTACGTGTTTTTTCGGGTCTAACTCGGGTTCAGCTTCTTGTTCCGGTTAGGGTTATGTTTAGGGTTGTTAGGAAAGAGTGAAGACGCAGAGTCCTGTTGAGTGTGGGGTTGCGTAAAGGCTCCCCCAGGGAGTTCCGGTGTACCCAAAGGCTTCCGCTGAGAGCACTTTTTGATGGCAGAAAGTGGCACCGTACGTGTTTTTTCGGGTCTAACTCGGGTTCAGCTTCTTGTTCCGGTTAGGGTTATGTTTAGGGTTGTTAGGAAAGAGTGAAGACGCAGAGTCCTGTTGAGTGTGGGGTTGCGTAAAGGCTCCCCCAGGGAGTTCAGGTGTACCCAAAGGCTTCCGCTGAGAGCACTTTTTGATGGCAGAAAGTGGCACCGTACGTGTTTTTTCGGGTCTAACTCGGGTTCAGCTTCTTGTTGCGGTTAGGGTTATGTTTAGGGTTGTTAGGAAAGAGTGAAGGCGCAGAGTCCTGTTGAGTGTGGGGTTGCGTAAAGGCTCCCCCAGGGAGTTCACGTGTACCCAAAGGCTTCCGCTGAGAGCACTTTTTGATGGCAGAAAGTGGCACCGTCCGTGTTTTTTCGGGTCTAACTCGGGTTCAGCTTCTTGTTCCGGTTAGGGTTATGTTTCGGGTTGTTAGGAAAGAGTGAAGGCGCAGAGTCCTGTTGAGTGTGGGGTTGCGTAAAGGCTCCCCCAGGGAGTTCAGGTGTACCCAAAGGCTTCCGCTGAGAGCACTTTTTGATGGCAGAAAGTGGCACCGTACGTGTTTTTTCGGGTCTAACTCGGGTTCAGCTTCTTGTTCCGGTTAGGGTTATGTTTAGGGTTGTTAGGAAAGAGTGAAGGCGCAGAGTCCTGTTGAGTGTGGGGTTGCGTTAAGGCTCCCCCAGGGAGTTCACGTGTACCCAAAGGCTTCCGCTGAGAGCACTTTTTGATGGCAGAAAGTGGCACCGTACGTGTTTTTTCGGGTCTAACTCGGGTTCAGCTTCTTGTTCCGGTTAGGGTTATGTTTAGGTTTGTTAGGAAAGTGTGAAGACACAGAGTCCTGTTGAGTGTGGGGTTGCGTAAAGGCTCCCCCAGGGAGTTCAGGTGTAGCCAAAGGCTTCCGCTGAGAGCACTTTTTGATGGCAGAAAGTGGCACCGTACGTGTTTTTTCGGGTCTAACTCGGGTTCAGCTTCTTGTTCCGGTTAGGGTTATGTTTAGGGTTGTTAGGAAAGAGTGAAGACGCAGAGTCCTGTTGAGTGTGGGGTTGCGTAAAGGCTCCCCCAGGGAGTTCAGGTGTACCCAAAGGCTTCCGCTGAGAGCACTTTTTGATGGCAGAAAGTGGCACCGTACGTGTTTTTTCGGGTCTAACTCGGGTTCAGCTTCTTGTTCCGGTTAGGGTTATGTTTCGGGTTGTTAGGAAAGAGTGAAGGCGCAGAGTCCTGTTGAGTGTGGGGTTGCGTTAAGGCTCCCCCAGGGAGTTCACGTGTACCCAAAGGCTTCCGCTGAGAGCACTTTTTGATGGCAGAAAGTGGCACCGTCCGTGTTTTTTCGGGTCTAACTCGGGTTCAGCTTCTTGTTGCGGTTAGGGTTATGTTTAGGTTTGTTAGGAAAGTGTGAAGACACAGAGTCCTGTTGAGTGTGGGGTTGCGTAAAGGCTCCCCCAGGGAGTTCAGGTGTACCCAAAGGCTTCCGCTGAGAGCACTTTTTGATGGCAGAAAGTGGCACCGTACGTGTTTTTTCGGGTCTAACTCGGGTTCAGCTTCTTGTTCCGGTTAGGGTTATGTTTCGGGTTGTTAGGAAAGAGTGAAGACGCAGAGTCCTGTTGAGTGTGGGGTTGCGTAAAGGCTCCCCCAGGGAGTTCAGGTGTACCCAAAGGCTTCCGCTGAGAGCACTTTTTGATGGCAGAAAGTGGCACCGTACGTGTTTTTTCGGGTCTAACTCGGGTTCAGCTTCTTGTTCCGGTTAGGGTTATGTTTAGGGTTGTTAGGAAAGAGTGAAGGCGCAGAGTCCTGTTGAGTGTGGGGTTGCATAAAGGCTCCCCCAGGGAGTTCAGGTGTACCCAAAGGCATCCGCTGAGAGCACTCTTTGATAGCAGAAAGTGGCACCGTCCGTGTTTTTTCGGGTCTAACTCGGGTTCAGCTTCTTGTTGCGGTTAGGGTTATGTTTCGGGTTGTTAGGAAAGAGTGAAGACGCAGAGTCCTGTTGAGTGTGGGGTTGCGTAAAGGCTCCCCCAGGGAGTTCAGGTGTACCCAAAGGCTTCCGCTGAGAACACTTTTTGATGGCAGAAAGTGGCACCGTCCGTGTTTTTTCTGGTCTAACTCGGGTTCAGCTTCTTGTTCCGGTTAGGGTTATGTTTAGGGTTGTTAGGAAAGAGTGAAGACGCAGAGTCCTGTTGAGTGTGGGGTTGCGTAAAGGCTCCCCCAGGGAGTTCAGGTGTACCCAAAGGCTTCCGCTGAGAGCACGTTTTGATGGCATAAAGTGGCACCGTACGTGTTTTTTCGGGTCTAACTCGGGTTCAGCTTCTTGTTCCGGTTAGGGTTATGTTTCGGGTTGTTAGGAAAGAGTGAAGGCGCAGAGTCCTGTTGAGTGTGGGGTTGCGTAAAGGCTCCCCCAGGGAGTTCAGGTGTACCCAAAGGCTTCCGCTGAGAGCACTTTTTGATGGCAGAAAGTGGCACCGTACGTGTTTTTTCGGGTCTAACTCGGGTTCAGCTTCTTGTTCCGGTTAGGGTTATGTTTAGGGTTGTTAGGAAAGAGTGAAGACGCAGAGTCCTGTTGAGTGTGGGGTTGCGTAAAGGCTCCCCCAGGGAGTTCCGGTGTACCCAAAGGCTTCCGCTGAGAGCACTTTTTGATGGCATAAAGTGGCACCGTACGTGTTTTTTCGGGTCTAACTCGGGTTCAGCTTCTTGTTGCGGTTAGGGTTATGTTTAGGGTTGTTAGGAAAGAGTGAAGACGCAGAGTCCTGTTGAGTGTGGGGTTGCGTAAAGGCTCCCCCAGGGAGTTCCGGTGTACCCAAAGGCTTCCGCTGAGAGCACTTTTTGATGGCAGAAAGTGGCACCGTCCGTGTTTTTTCGGGTCTAACTCGGGTTCAGCTTCTTGTTCCGGTTAGGGTTATGTTTAGGGTTGTTAGGAAAGAGTGAAGACGCAGAGTCCTGTTGAGTGTGGGGTTGCGTAAAGGCTCCCCCAGGGAGTTCACGTGTACCCAAAGGCTTCCGCTGAGAGCACTTTTTGATGGCAGAAAGTGGCACCGTACGTGTTTTTTCGGGTCTAACTCGGGTTCAGCTTCTTGTTCCGGTTAGGGTTATGTTTCGGGTTGTTAGGAAAGAGTGAAGGCGCAGAGTCCTGTTGAGTGTGGGGTTGCGTAAAGGCTCCCCCAGGGAGTTCAGGTGTACCCAAAGGCTTCCGCTGAGAGCACTTTTTGATGGCAGAAAGTGGCACCGTACGTGTTTTTTCGGGTCTAACTCGGGTTCAGCTTCTTGTTCCGGTTAGGGTTATGTTTAGGGTTGTTAGGAAAGAGTGAAGGCGCAGAGTCCTGTTGAGTGTGGGGTTGCGTAAAGGCTCCCCCAGGGAGTTCACGTGTACCCAAAGGCTTCCGCTGAGAGCACTTTTTGATGGCAGAAAGTGGCACCGTACGTGTTTTTTCGGGTCTAACTCGGGTTCAGCTTCTTGTTCCGGTTAGGGTTATGTTTCGGGTTGTTAGGAAAGAGTGAAGGCGCAGAGTCCTGTTGAGTGTGGGGTTGCGTAAAGGCTCCCCCAGGGAGTTCACGTGTACCCAAAGGCTTCCGCTGAGAGCACTCTTTGATGGCAGAAAGTGGCACCGTCCGTGTTTTTTCGGGTCTAACTCGGGTTCAGCTTCTTGTTCCGGTTAGGGTTATGTTTAGGGTTGTTAGGAAAGAGTGAAGGCGCAGAGTCCTGTTGAGTGTGGGGTTGCGTAAAGGCTCCCCCAGGGAGTTCAGGTGTACCCAAAGGCTTCCGCTGAGAGCACTTTTTGATGGCAGAAAGTGGCACCGTACGTGTTTTTTCGGGTCTAACTCGGGTTCAGCTTCTTGTTGCGGTTAGGGTTATGTTTCGGGTTGTTAGGAAAGAGTGAAGACGCAGAGTCCTGTTGAGTGTGGGGTTGCGTAAAGGCTCCCCCAGGGAGTTCAGGTGTACCCAACGGCGTCCGCTGAGAACACTTTTTGATGGCAGAAAGTGGCACCGTACGTGTTTTTTCTGGTCTAACTCGGGTTCAGCTTCTTGTTCCGGTTAGGGTTATGTTTCGGGTTGTTAGGAAAGAGTGAAGACGCAGAGTCCTGTTGAGTGTGGGGTTGCGTAAAGGCTCCCCCAGGGAGTTCAGGTGTACCCAAAGGCTTCCGCTGAGAGCACTTTTTGATGGCAGAAAGTGGCACCGTACGTGTTTTTTCGGGTCTAACTCGGGTTCAGCTTCTTGTTCCGGTTAGGGTTATGTTTCGGGTTGTTAGGAAAGAGTGAAGGCGCAGAGTCCTGTTGAGTGTGGGGTTGCGTAAAGGCTCCCCCAGGGAGTTCAGGTGTACCCAAAGGCTTCCGCTGAGAGCACTTTTTGATGGCAGAAAGTGGCACCGTACGTGTTTTTTCGGGTCTAACTCGGGTTCAGCTTCTTGTTCCGGTTAGGGTTATGTTTCGGGTTGTTAGGAAAGAGTGAAGACGCAGAGTCCTGTTGAGTGTGGGGTTGCGTAAAGGCTCCCCCAGGGAGTTCCGGTGTACCCAAAGGCTTCCGCTGAGAGCACTTTTTGATGGCAGAAAGTGGCACCGTACGTGTTTTTTCGGGTCTAACTCGGGTTCAGCTTCTTGTTCCGGTTAGGGTTATGTTTAGGGTTGTTAGGAAAGAGTGAAGACGCAGAGTCCTGTTGAGTGTGGGGTTGCGTAAAGGCTCCCCCAGGGAGTTCACGTGTACCCAAAGGCTTCCGCTGAGAGCACTTTTTGATGGCAGAAAGTGGCACCGTACGTGTTTTTTCGGGTCTAACTCGGGTTCAGCTTCTTGTTCCGGTTAGGGTTATGTTTAGGGTTGTTAGGAAAGAGTGAAGGCGCAGAGTCCTGTTGAGTGTGGGGTTGCGTAAAGGCTCCCCCAGGGAGTTCAGGTGTACCCAAAGGCTTCCGCTGAGAGCACGTTTTGATGGCATAAAGTGGCACCGTACGTGTTTTTTCGGGTCTAACTCGGGTTCAGCTTCTTGTTCCGGTTAGGGTTATGTTTCGGGTTGTTAGGAAAGAGTGAAGGCGCAGAGTCCTGTTGAGTGTGGGGTTGCGTAAAGGCTCCCCCAGGGAGTTCAGGTGTACCCAAAGGCTTCCGCTGAGAGCACTTTTTGATGGCAGAAAGTGGCACCGTACGTGTTTTTTCGGGTCTAACTCGGGTTCAGCTTCTTGTTCCGGTTAGGGTTATGTTTAGGGTTGTTAGGAAAGAGTGAAGACGCAGAGTCCTGTTGAGTGTGGGGTTGCGTAAAGGCTCCCCCAGGGAGTTCAGGTGTACCCAAAGGCTTCCGCTGAGAGCACTTTTTGATGGCATAAAGTGGCACCGTACGTGTTTTTTCGGGTCTAACTCGGGTTCAGCTTCTTGTTGCGGTTAGGGTTATGTTTAGGGTTGTTAGGAAAGAGTGAAGACGCAGAGTCCTGTTGAGTGTGGGGTTGCGTAAAGGCTCCCCCAGGGAGTTCCGGTGTACCCAAAGGCTTCCGCTGAGAGCACTTTTTGATGGCAGAAAGTGGCACCGTCCGTGTTTTTTCGGGTCTAACTCGGGTTCAGCTTCTTGTTCCGGTTAGGGTTATGTTTAGGGTTGTTAGGAAAGAGTGAAGGCGCAGAGTCCTGTTGAGTGTGGGGTTGCGTAAAGGCTCCCCCAGGGAGTTCACGTGTACCCAAAGGCTTCCGCTGAGAGCACTTTTTGATGGCAGAAAGTGGCACCGTACGTGTTTTTTCGGGTCTAACTCGGGTTCAGCTTCTTGTTCCGGTTAGGGTTATGTTTAGGGTTGTTAGGAAAGAGTGAAGGCGCAGAGTCCTGTTGAGTGTGGGGTTGCGTAAAGGCTCCCCCAGGGAGTTCACGTGTACCCAAAGGCTTCCGCTGAGAGCACTTTTGGATGGCAGAAAGTGGCACCGTCCGTGTTTTTTCGGGTCTAACTCGGGTTCAGCTTCTTGTTCCGGTTAGGGTTATGTTTCGGGTTGTTAGGAAAGAGTGAAGACGCAGAGTCCTGTTGAGTGTGGGGTTGCGTAAAGGCTCCCCCAGGGAGTTCAGGTGTACCCAAAGGCTTCCGCTGAGAGCACTTTTTGATGGCAGAAAGTGGCACCGTACGTGTTTTTTCGGGTCTAACTCGGGTTCAGCTTCTTGTTCCGGTTAGGGTTATGTTTAGGGTTGTTAGGAAAGAGTGAAGGCGCAGAGTCCTGTTGAGTGTGGGGTTGCGTAAAGGCTCCCCCAGGGAGTTCAGGTGTACCCAAAGGCTTCCGCTGAGAGCACTTTTTGATGGCAGAAAGTGGCACCGTACGTGCTTTTTCGGGTCTAACTCGGGTTCAGCTTCTTGTTCCGGTTAGGGTTATGTTTCGGGTTGTTAGGAAAGAGTGAAGGCGCAGAGTCCTGTTGAGTGTGGGGTTCCGTAAAGGCTCCCCCAGGGAGTTCACGTGTACCCAAAGGCTTCCGCTGAGAGCACTTTTTGATGGCAGAAAGTGGCACCGTACGTGTTTTTTCGGGTCTAACTCGGGTTCAGCTTCTTGTTCCGGTTAGGGTTATGTTTAGGGTTGTTAGGAAAGAGTGAAGGCGCAGAGTCCTGTTGAGTGTGGGGTTGCGTAAAGGCTCCCCCAGGGAGTTCACGTGTACCCAAAGGCTTCCGCTGAGAGCACTTTTTGATGGCAGAAAGTGGCACCGTCCGTGTTTTTTCGGGTCTAACTCGGGTTCAGCTTCTTGTTCCGGTTAGGGTTATGTTTCGGGTTGTTAGGAAAGAGTGAAGGCGCAGAGTCCTGTTGAGTGTGGGGTTGCGTAAAGGCTCCCCCAGGGAGTTCAGGTGTACCCAAAGGCTTCCGCTGAGAGCACTTTTTGATGGCAGAAAGTGGCACCGTACGTGTTTTTTCGGGTCTAACTCGGGTTCAGCTTCTTGTTCCGGTTAGGGTTATGTTTCGGGTTGTTAGGAAAGAGTGAAGACGCAGAGTCCTGTTGAGTGTGGGGTTGCGTAAAGGCTCCCCCAGGGAGTTCCGGTGTACCCAAAGGCTTCCGCTGAGAGCACTTTTTGATGGCAGAAAGTGGCACCGTACGTGTTTTTTCGGGTCTAACTCGGGTTCAGCTTCTTGTTCCGGTTAGGGTTATGTTTAGGGTTGTTAGGAAAGAGTGAAGACGCAGAGTCCTGTTGAGTGTGGGGTTGCGTAAAGGCTCCCCCAGGGAGTTCACGTGTACCCAAAGGCTTCCGCTGAGAGCACTTTTTGATGGCAGAAAGTGGCACCGTACGTGTTTTTTCGGGTCTAACTCGGGTTCAGCTTCTTGTTCCGGTTAGGGTTATGTTTAGGGTTGTTAGGAAAGAGTGAAGGCGCAGAGTCCTGTTGAGTGTGGGGTTGCGTAAAGGCTCCCCCAGGGAGTTCACGTGTACCCAAAGGCTTCCGCTGAGAGCACTTTTGGATGGCAGAAAGTGGCACCGTCCGTGTTTTTTCGGGTCTAACTCGGGTTCAGCTTCTTGTTCCGGTTAGGGTTATGTTTCGGGTTGTTAGGAAAGAGTGAAGACGCAGAGTCCTGTTGAGTGTGGGGTTGCGTAAAGGCTCCCCCAGGGAGTTCAGGTGTACCCAAAGGCTTCCGCTGAGAGCACTTTTTGATGGCAGAAAGTGGCACCGTACGTGTTTTTTCGGGTCTAACTCGGGTTCAGCTTCTTGTTCCGGTTAGGGTTATGTTTAGGGTTGTTAGGAAAGAGTGAAGGCGCAGAGTCCTGTTGAGTGTGGGGTTGCGTAAAGGCTCCCCCAGGGAGTTCAGGTGTACCCAAAGGCTTCCGCTGAGAGCACTTTTTGATGGCAGAAAGTGGCACCGTACGTGCTTTTTCGGGTCTAACTCGGGTTCAGCTTCTTGTTCCGGTTAGGGTTATGTTTCGGGTTGTTAGGAAAGAGTGAAGGCGCAGAGTCCTGTTGAGTGTGGGGTTCCGTAAAGGCTCCCCCAGGGAGTTCACGTGTACCCAAAGGCTTCCGCTGAGAGCACTTTTTGATGGCAGAAAGTGGCACCGTACGTGTTTTTTCGGGTCTAACTCGGGTTCAGCTTCTTGTTCCGGTTAGGGTTATGTTTAGGGTTGTTAGGAAAGAGTGAAGGCGCAGAGTCCTGTTGAGTGTGGGGTTGCGTAAAGGCTCCCCCAGGGAGTTCACGTGTACCCAAAGGCTTCCGCTGAGAGCACTTTTTGATGGCAGAAAGTGGCACCGTCCGTGTTTTTTCGGGTCTAACTCGGGTTCAGCTTCTTGTTCCGGTTAGGGTTATGTTTCGGGTTGTTAGGAAAGAGTGAAGGCGCAGAGTCCTGTTGAGTGTGGGGTTGCGTAAAGGCTCCCCCAGGGAGTTCAGGTGTACCCAAAGGCTTCCGCTGAGAGCACTTTTTGATGGCAGAAAGTGGCACCGTACGTGTTTTTTCGGGTCTAACTCGGGTTCAGCTTCTTGTTCCGGTTAGGGTTATGTTTAGGGTTGTTAGGAAAGAGTGAAGGCGCAGAGTCCTGTTGAGTGTGGGGTTGCGTTAAGGCTCCCCCAGGGAGTTCACGTGTACCCAAAGGCTTCCGCTGAGAGCACTTTTTGATGGCAGAAAGTGGCACCGTACGTGTTTTTTCGGGTCTAACTCGGGTTCAGCTTCTTGTTCCGGTTAGGGTTATGTTTAGGTTTGTTAGGAAAGTGTGAAGACACAGAGTCCTGTTGAGTGTGGGGTTGCGTAAAGGCTCCCCCAGGGAGTTCAGGTGTAGCCAAAGGCTTCCGCTGAGAGCACTTTTTGATGGCAGAAAGTGGCACCGTACGTGTTTTTTCGGGTCTAACTCGGGTTCAGCTTCTTGTTCCGGTTAGGGTTATGTTTAGGGTTGTTAGGAAAGAGTGAAGACGCAGAGTCCTGTTGAGTGTGGGGTTGCGTAAAGGCTCCCCCAGGGAGTTCAGGTGTACCCAAAGGCTTCCGCTGAGAGCACTTTTTGATGGCAGAAAGTGGCACCGTCCGTGTTTTTTCGGGTCTAACTCGGGTTCAGCTTCTTGTTCCGGTTAGGGTTATGTTTAGGGTTGTTAGGAAAGAGTGAAGGCGCAGAGTCCTGTTGAGTGTGGGGTTGCATAAAGGCTCCCCCAGGGAGTTCAGGCGTACCCAAAGGCTTCCGCTGAGAGCACTCTTTGATGGCAGAAAGTGGCACCGTACGTGTTTTTTCGGGTCTAACTCGGGTTCAGCTTCTTGTTCCGGTTAGGGTTATGTTTAGGGTTGTTAGGAAAGAGTGAAGGCGCAGAGTCCTGTTGAGTGTGGGGTTGCGTAAAGGCTCCCCCAGGGAGTTCAGGTGTACCCAAAGGCTTCCGCTGAGAGCACTTTTTGATGGCAGAAAGTGGCACCGTACGTGTTTTTTCGGGTCTAACTCGGGTTCAGCTTCTTGTTGCGGTTAGGGTTATGTTTCGGGTTGTTAGGAAAGAGTGAAGACGCAGAGTCCTGTTGAGTGTGGGGTTGCGTAAAGGCTCCCCCAGGGAGTTCAGGTGTACCCAACGGCTTCCGCTGAGAACACTTTTTGATGGCAGAAAGTGGCACCGTCCGTGTTTTTTCTGGTCTAACTCGGGTTCAGCTTCTTGTTCCGGTTAGGGTTATGTTTCGGGTTGTTAGGAAAGAGTGAAGACGCAGAGTCCTGTTGAGTGTGGGGTTGCGTAAAGGCTCCCCCAGGGAGTTCAGGTGTACCCAAAGGCTTCCGCTGAGAGCACTTTTTGATGGCAGAAAGTGGCACCGTACGTGTTTTTTCGGGTCTAACTCGGGTTCAGCTTCTTGTTCCGGTTAGGGTTATGTTTCGGGTTGTTAGGAAAGAGTGAAGGCGCAGAGTCCTGTTGAGTGTGGGGTTGCGTAAAGGCTCCCCCAGGGAGTTCAGGTGTACCCAAAGGCTTCCGCTGAGAGCACTTTTTGATGGCAGAAAGTGGCACCGTACGTGTTTTTTCGGGTCTAACTCGGGTTCAGCTTCTTGTTCCGGTTAGGGTTATGTTTAGGGTTGTTAGGAAAGAGTGAAGGCGCAGAGTCCTGTTGAGTGTGGGGTTGCGTAAAGGCTCCCCCAGGGAGTTCAGGTGTACCCAAAGGCTTCCGCTGAGAGCACTTTTTGATGGCAGAAAGTGGCACCGTCCGTGTTTTTTCGGGTCTAACTCGGGTTCAGCTTCTTGTTCCGGTTAGGATTATGTTTAGGGTTGTTAGGAAAGAGTGAAGACGCAGAGTCCTGTTGAGTGTGGGGTTGCGTAAAGGCTCCCCCAGGGAGTTCAGGTGTACCCAAAGGCTTCCGCTGAGAGCACTTTTTGATGGCAGAAAGTGGCACCGTACGTGTTTTTTCGGGTCTAACTCGGGTTCAGCTTCTTGTTCCGTTTAGGGATATGTTTCAGGTTGTTAGGAAAGAGTGAAGTCGCAGAGTCCTGTTGAGTGTGGGGTTGCGTAAAGGCTCCCCCAGGGAGTTCAGGTGTACCCAAAGGCTTCCGCTGAGAGCACTTTTTGATGGCAGAAAGTGGCACCGTCCATGTTTTTTCGGGTCTAACTCGGGTTCAGCTTCTTGTTCCGGTTAGGGTTATGTTTAGGGTTGTTAGGAAAGAGTGAAGGCGCAGAGTCCTGTTGAGTGTGGGGTTGCGTAAAGGCTCCCCCAGGGAGTTCAGGTGTACCCAAAGGCTTCCGCTGAGAGCACTTTTTGATGGCAGAAAGTGGCACCGTACGTGTTTTTTCGGGTCTAACTCGGGTTCAGCTTCTTGTTCCGGTTAGGGTTATGTTTAGGGTTGTTAGGAAAGAGTGAAGACGCAGAGTCCTGTTGAGTGTGGGGTTGCGTAAAGGCTCCCCCAGGGAGTTCAGGTGTACCCAAAGGCTTCCGCTGAGAGCACTTTTTGGTTGCAGAAAGTGGCACCGTACGTGTTTTTTCGGGTCTAACTCGGGTTCAGCTTCTTGTTGCGGTTAGGGTTATGTTTAGGGTTGTTAGGAAAGAGTGAAGACGCAGAGTCCTGTTGAGTGTGGGGTTGCGTAAAGGCTCCCCCAGGGAGTTCAGGTGTACCCAAAGGCTTCCGCTGAGAGCACTTTTTGATGGCAGAAAGTGGCACCGTACGTGTTTTTTCGGGTCTAACTCGGGTTCAGCTTCTTGTTCCGGTTAGGGTTATGTTTAGGGTTGTTAGGAAAGAGTGAAGGCGCAGAGTCCTGTTGAGTGTGGGGTTGCATAAAGGCTCCCCCAGGGAGTTCAGGTATACCCAAAGGCTTCCGCTGAGAGCACTTTTTGATGGCAGAAAGTGGCACCGTACGTGTTTTTTCGGGTCTAACTCGGGTTCAGCTTCTTGTTCCGGTTAGGGTTATGTTTAGGGTTGTTAGGAAAGAGTGAAGGCGCAGAGTCCTGTTGAGTGTGGGGTTGCGTAAAGGCTCCCCCAGGGAGTTCACGTGTATCCAAAGGCTTCCGCTGAGAGCACTTTTTGATGGCAGAAAGTGGCACCGTACGTGTTTTTTCGGGTCTAACTCGAGCTCAGCTTCTTGTTCCGTTTAGGGTTATGTTTCAGGTTGTTAGGAAAGAGTGAAGTCGCAGAGTCCTGTTGAGTGTGGGGTTGCGTAAAGGCTCCCGCAGGGAGTTCAGGTGTACCCAAAGGCTTCCGCTGAGAGCACTTTTTGATGGCAGAAAGTGGCACCGTACGTGTTTTTTCGAGTCTAACTCGGGTTCAGCTTCTTGTTCCGGTTAGGATTATGTTTAGGGTTGTTAGGAAAGAGTGAAGGCGCAGAGTCCTGTTGAGTGTGCGGTTGCGTAAAGGCTCCCCCAGGGAGTTCAGGTGTACCCAAAGGCTTCCGCTGAGAGCACTTTTTGATGGCAGAAAGTGGCACCGTACGTGTTTTTTCGGGTCTAACTCGGGTTCAGCTTCTTGTTCCGGTTAGGGTTATGTTTAGGGTTGTTAGGAAAGAGTGAAGGCGCAGAGTCCTGTTGAGTGTGGGGTTGCATAAAGGCTCCCCCAGGGAGTTCAGGTGTACCCAAAGGCTTCCGCTGAGAGCACTCTTTGATGGCAGAAAGTGGCACCGTACGTGTTTTTTCGGGTCTAACTCGGGTTCAGCTTCTTGTTCCGGTTAGGGTTATGTTTCGGGTTGTTAGGAAAGAGTGAAGGCGCAGAGTCCTGTTGAGTGTGGGGTTGCGTAAAGGCTCCCCCAGGGAGTTCAGGTGTACCCAAAGGCTTCCGCTGAGAGCACTTTTTGATGGCAGAAAGTGGCACCGTACGTGTTTTTTCGGGTCTAACTCGGGTTCAGCTTCTTGTTGCGGTTAGGGTTATGTTTCGGGTTGTTAGGAAAGAGTGAAGACGCAGAGTCCTGTTGAGTGTGGGGTTGCGTAAAGGCTCCCCCAGGGAGTTCAGGTGTACCCAACGGCTTCCGCTGAGAACACTTTTTGATGGCAGAAAGTGGCACCGTCCGTGTTTTTTCTGGTCTCACTCGGGTTCAGCTTCTTGTTCCGGTTAGGGTTATGTTTCGGGTTGTTAGGAAAGAGTGAAGACGCAGAGTCCTGTTGAGTGTGGGGTTGCGTAAAGGCTCCCCCAGGGAGTTCAGGTGTACCCAAAGGCTTCCGCTGAGAGCACTTTTTGATGGCAGAAAGTGGCACCGTACGTGTTTTTTCGGGTCTAACTCGGGTTCAGCTTCTTGTTCCGGTTAGGGTTATGTTTAGGGTTGTTAGGAAAGAGTGAAGGCGCAGAGTCCTTTTGAGTGTGGGGTTGCGTTAAGGCTCCCCCAGGGAGTTCACGTGTACCCAAAGGCTTCCGCTGAGAGCACTTTTTGATGGCAGAAAGTGGCACCGTACGTGTTTTTTCGGGTCTATCTCGGGTTCAGCTTCTTGTTCCGGTTAGGGTTATGTTTAGGTTTGTTAGGAAAGTGTGAAGACACAGAGTCCTGTTGAGTGTGGGGTTGCGTAAAGGCTCCCCCAGGGAGTTCAGGTGTAGCCAAAGGCTTCCGCTGAGAGCACTTTTTGATGGCAGAAAGTGGCACCGTACGTGTTTTTTCGGGTCTAACTCGGGTTCAGCTTCTTGTTCCGGTTAGGGTTATGTTTAGGGTTGTTAGGAAAGAGTGAAGACGCAGAGTCCTGTTGAGTGTGGGGTTGCGTAAAGGCTCCCCCAGGGAGTTCAGGTGTACCCAAAGGCTTCCGCTGAGAGCACTTTTTGATGGCAGAAAGTGGCACCGTACGTGTTTTTTCGGGTCTAACTCGGGTTCAGCTTCTTGTTGCGGTTAGGGTTATGTTTCGGGTTGTTAGGAAAGAGTGAAGACGCAGAGTCCTGTTGAGTGTGGGGTTGCGTAAAGGCTCCCCAAGGGAGTTCAGGTGTACCCAAAGGCTTCCGCTGAGAGCACTTTTTGATGGCAGAAAGTGGCACCGTCCGTGTTTTTTCTGGTCTAACTCGGGTTCAGCTTCTTGTTCCGGTTAGGGTTATGTTTCGGGTTGTTAGGAAAGAGTGAAGACGCAGAGTCCTGTTGAGTGTGGGGTTGCGTAAAGGCTCCCCCAGGGAGTTCAGGTGTACCCAAAGGCTTCCGCTGAGAGCACTTTTTGATGGCAGAAAGTGGCACCGTACGTGTTTTTTCGGGTCTAACTCGGGTTCAGCTTCTTGTTCCGGTTAGGGTTATGTTTCGGGTTGTTAGGAAAGAGTGAAGGCGCAGAGTCCTGTTGAGTGTGGGGTTGCGTAAAGGCTCCCCCAGGGAGTTCAGGTGTACCCAAAGGCTTCCGCTGAGAGCACTTTTTGATGGCAGAAAGTGGCACCGTACGTGTTTTTTCGGGTCTAACTCGGGTTCAGCTTCTTGTTCCGGTTAGGGTTATGTTTAGGGTTGTTAGGAAAGAGTGAAGGCGCAGAGTCCTGTTGAGTGTGGGGTTGCGTAAAGGCTCCCCCAGGGAGTTCAGGTGTACCCAAAGGCTTCCGCTGAGAGCACTTTTTGATGGCAGAAAGTGGCACCGTACGTGTTTTTTCGGGTCTAACTCGGGTTCAGCTTCTTGTTGCGGTTAGGGTTATGTTTAGGGTTGTTAGGAAAGAGTGAAGGCGCAGAGTCCTGTTGAGTGTGGGGTTGCGTAAAGGCTCCCCCAGGGAGTTCAGGTGTACCCAAAGGCTTCCGCTGAGAGCACTCTTTGATGGCAGAAAGTGGCACCGTACGTGTTTTTTCGGGTCTAACTCGGGTTCAGCTTCTTGTTGCGGTTAGGGTTATGTTTCGGGTTGTTAGGAAAGAGTGAAGACGCAGAGTCCTGTTGAGTGTGGGGTTGCGTAAAGGCTCCCCCAGGGAGTTCAGGTGTACCCAAAGGCTTCCGCTGAGAGCACTTTTTGATGGCAGAAAGTGGCACCGTACGTGTTTTTTCGGGTCTAACTCGGGTTCAGCTTCTTGTTGCGGTTAGGGTTATGTTTCGGGTTGTTAGGAAAGAGTGAAGACGCAGAGTCCTGTTGAGTGTGGGGTTGCGTAAAGGCTCCCCCAGGGAGTTCAGGTGTACCCAACGGCTTCCGCTGAGAACACTTTTTGATGGCAGAAAGTGGCACCGTCCGTGTTTTTTCTGGTCTCACTCGGGTTCAGCTTCTTGTTCCGGTTAGGGTTATGTTTCGGGTTGTTAGGAAAGAGTGAAGACGCAGAGTCCTGTTGAGTGTGGGGTTGCGTAAAGGCTCCCCCAGGGAGTTCAGGTGTACCCAAAGGCTTCCGCTGAGAGCACTTTTTGATGGCAGAAAGTGGCACCGTACGTGTTTTTTCGGGTCTAACTCGGGTTCAGCTTCTTGTTCCGGTTAGGGTTATGTTTAGGGTTGTTAGGAAAGAGTGAAGGCGCAGAGTCCTTTTGAGTGTGGGGTTGCGTTAAGGCTCCCCCAGGGAGTTCACGTGTACCCAAAGGCTTCCGCTGAGAGCACTTTTTGATGGCAGAAAGTGGCACCGTACGTGTTTTTTCGGGTCTAACTCGGGTTCAGCTTCTTGTTCCGGTTAGGGTTATGTTTAGGTTTGTTAGGAAAGTGTGAAGACACAGAGTCCTGTTGAGTGTGGGGTTGCGTAAAGGCTCCCCCAGGGAGTTCAGGTGTACCCAAAGGCTTCCGCTGAGAGCACTTTTTGATGGCAGAAAGTGGCACCGTACGTGTTTTTTCGGGTCTAACTCGGGTTCAGCTTCTTGTTGCGGTTAGGGTTATGTTTCGGGTTGTTAGGAAAGAGTGAAGACGCAGAGTCCTGTTGAGTGTGGGGTTGCGTAAAGGCTCCCCAAGGGAGTTCAGGTGTACCCAAAGGCTTCCGCTGAGAGCACTTTTTGATGGCAGAAAGTGGCACCGTCCGTGTTTTTTCTGGTCTAACTCGGGTTCAGCTTCTTGTTCCGGTTAGGGTTATGTTTCGGGTTGTTAGGAAAGAGTGAAGACGCAGAGTCCTGTTGAGTGTGGGGTTGCGTAAAGGCTCCCCCAGGGAGTTCAGGTGTACCCAAAGGCTTCCGCTGAGAGCACTTTTTGATGGCAGAAAGTGGCACCGTACGTGTTTTTTCGGGTCTAACTCGGGTTCAGCTTCTTGTTCCGGTTAGGGTTATGTTTCGGGTTGTTAGGAAAGAGTGAAGGCGCAGAGTCCTGTTGAGTGTGGGGTTGCGTAAAGGCTCCCCCAGGGAGTTCAGGTGTACCCAAAGGCTTCCGCTGAGAGCACTTTTTGATGGCAGAAAGTGGCACCGTACGTGTTTTTTCGGGTCTAACTCGGGTTCAGCTTCTTGTTCCGGTTAGGGTTATGTTTAGGGTTGTTAGGAAAGAGTGAAGGCGCAGAGTCCTGTTGAGTGTGGGGTTGCGTAAAGGCTCCCCCAGGGAGTTCAGGTGTACCCAAAGGCTTCCGCTGAGAGCACTTTTTGATGGCAGAAAGTGGCACCGTACGTGTTTTTTCGGGTCTAACTCGGGTTCAGCTTCTTGTTGCGGTTAGGGTTATGTTTAGGGTTGTTAGGAAAGAGTGAAGGCGCAGAGTCCTGTTGAGTGTGGGGTTGCGTAAAGGCTCCCCCAGGGAGTTCAGGTGTACCCAAAGGCTTCCGCTGAGAGCACTCTTTGATGGCAGAAAGTGGCACCGTACGTGTTTTTTCGGGTCTAACTCGGGTTCAGCTTCTTGTTGCGGTTAGGGTTATGTTTCGGGTTGTTAGGAAAGAGTGAAGGCGCAGAGTCCTGTTGAGTGTGGGGTTGCGTAAAGGCTCCCCCAGGGAGTTCAGGTGTACCCAAAGGCTTCCGCTGAGAGCACTTTTTGATGGCAGAAAGTGGCACCGTCCGTGTTTTTTCTGGTCTAACTCGGGTTCAGCTTCTTGTTCCGGTTAGGGTTATGTTTCGGGTTGTTAGGAAAGAGTGAAGACGCAGAGTCCTGTTGAGTGTGGGGTTGCGTAAAGGCTCCCCCAGGGAGTTCAGGTGTACCCAAAGGCTTCCGCTGAGAGCACTTTTTGATGGCAGAAAGTGGCACCGTACGTGTTTTTTCGGGTCTAACTCGGGTTCAGCTTCTTGTTCCGGTTAGGGTTATGTTTCGGGTTGTTAGGAAAGAGTGAAGGCGCAGAGTCCTGTTGAGTGTGGGGTTGCGTAAAGGCTCCCCCAGGGAGTTCAGGTGTACCCAAAGGCTTCCGCTGAGAGCACTTTTTGATGGCAGAAAGTGGCACCGTACGTGTTTTTTCGGGTCTAACTCGGGTTCAGCTTCTTGTTCCGGTTAGGGTTATGTTTAGGGTTGTTAGGAAAGAGTGAAGGCGCAGAGTCCTGTTGAGTGTGGGGTTGCGTAAAGGCTCCCCCAGGGAGTTCAGGTGTACCCAAAGGCTTCCGCTGAGAGCACTTTTTGATGGCAGAAAGTGGCACCGTACGTGTTTTTTCGGGTCTAACTCGGGTTCAGCTTCTTGTTCCGGTTAGGGTTATGTTTAGGGTTGTTAGGAAAGAGTGAAGACGCAGAGTCCTGTTGAGTGTGGGGTTGCGTAAAGGCTCCCCCAGGGAGTTCAGGTGTACCCAAAGGCTTCCGCTGAGAGCACTTTTTGATGGCAGAAAGTGGCACCGTACGTGTTTTTTCGGGTCTAACTCGGGTTCAGCTTCTTGTTCCGTTTAGGGTTATGTTTAGGGTTGTTAGGAAAGAGTGAAGTCGCAGAGTCCTGTTGAGTGTGGGGTTGCGTAAAGGCTCCCCCAGGGAGTTCCGGTGTACCCAAAGGCTTCCGCTGAGAGCACTTTTTGATGGCAGAAAGTGGCACCGTCCATGTTTTTTCGGGTCTAACTCGGGTTCAGCTTCTTGTTCCGGTTAGGGTTATGTTTAGGGTTGTTAGGAAAGAGTGAAGGCGCAGAGTCCTGTTGAGTGTAGGGTTGCGTAAAGGCTCCCCCAGGGAGTTCAGGTGTACCCAAAGGCTTCCGCTGAGAGCACTTTTTGATGGCAGAAAGTGGCACCGTACGTGTTTTTTCGGGTCTAACTCGGGTTCAGCTTCTTGTTCCGGTTAGGGTTATGTTTAGGGTTGTTAGGAAAGAGTGAAGACGCAGAGTCCTGTTGAGTGTGGGGTTGCGTAAAGGCTCCCCCAGGGAGTTCAGGTGTACCCAAAGGCTTCCGCTGAGAGCACTTTTTGATGGCAGAAAGTGGCACCGTACGTGTTTTTTCGGGTCTAACTCGGGTTCAGCTTCTTGTTCCGGTTAGGGTTATGTTTAGGGTTGTTAGGAAAGAGTGAAGACGCAGAGTCCTGTTGAGTGTGGGGTTGCGTAAAGGCTCCCCCAGGGAGTTCAGGTGTACCCAAAGGCTTCCGCTGAGAGCACTTTTTGATGGCAGAAAGTGGCACCGTACGTGTTTTTTCGGGTCTAACTCGGGTTCAGCTTCTTGTTGCGGTTAGGGTTATGTTTAGGGTTGTTAGGAAAGAGTGAAGACGCAGAGTCCTGTTGAGTGTGGGGTTGCGTAAAGGCTCCCCCAGGGAGTTCAGGTGTACCCAAAGGCTTCCGCTGAGAGCACTTTTTGATGGCAGAAAGTGGCACCGTACGTGTTTTTTCGGGTCTAACTCGGGTTCAGCTTCTTGTTCCGGTTAGGGTTATGTTTAGGGTTGTTAGGAAAGAGTGAAGGCGCAGAGTCCTGTTGAGTGTGGGGTTGCATAAAGGCTCCCCCAGGGAGTTCAGGTATACCCAAAGGCTTCCGCTGAGAGCACTTTTTGATGGCAGAAAGTGGCACCGTCCGTGTTTTTTCGGGTCTAACTCGGGTTCAGCTTCTTGTTCCGGTTAGGGTTATGTTTCGGGTTGTTAGGAAAGAGTGAAGGCGCAGAGTCCTGTTGAGTGTGGGGTTGCGTAAAGGCTCCCCCAGGGAGTTCACGTGTACCCAAAGGCTTCCGCTGAGAGCACTTTTTGATGGCAGAAAGTGGCACCGTACGTGTTTTTTCGGGTCTAACTCGGGTTCAGCTTCTTGTTCCGGTTAGGGTTATGTTTAGGGTTGTTAGGAAAGAGTGAAGACGCAGAGTCCTGTTGAGTGTGGGGTTGCGTAAAGGCTCCCCCAGGGAGTTCACGTGTATCCAAAGGCTTCCGCTGAGAGCACTTTTTGATGGCAGAAAGTGGCACCGTACGTGTTTTTTCGGGTCTAACTCGAGTTCAGCTTCTTGTTCCGTTTAGGGTTATGTTTCAGGTTGTTAGGAAAGAGTGAAGTCGCAGAGTCCTGTTGAGTGTGGGGTTGCGTAAAGGCTCCCCCAGGGAGTTCAGGTGTACCCAAAGGCTTCCGCTGAGAGCACTTTTTGATGGCAGAAAGTGGCACCGTACGTGTTTTTTCGGGTCTAACTCGGGTTCAGCTTCTTGTTCCGGTTAGGGTTATGTTTAGGGTTGTTAGGAAAGAGTGAAGACGCAGAGTCCTGTTGAGTGTGGGGTTGCGTAAAGGCTCCCCCAGGGAGTTCAGGTGTACCCAAAGGCTTCCGCTGAGAGCACTTTTTGATGGCAGAAAGTGGCACCGTACGTGTTTTTTCGGGTCTAACTCGGGTTCAGCTTCTTGTTCCGGTTAGGCTTATGTTTAGGGTTGTTAGGAAAGAGTGAAGGCGCAGAGTCCTGTTGAGTGTGGGGTTGCGTAAAGGCTCCCCCAGGGAGTTCAGGTGTACCCAAAGGCTTCCGCTGAGAGCACTTTTTGATGGCAGAAAGTGGCACCGTACGTGTTTTTTCGGGTCTAACTCGGGTTCAGCTTCTTGTTGCGGTTAGGGTTATGTTTCGGGTTGTTAGGAAAGAGTGAAGACGCAGAGTCCTGTTGAGTGTGGGGTTGCGTAAAGGCTCCCCCAGGGAGTTCACGTGTATCCAAAGGCTTCCGCTGAGAGCACTTTTTGATGGCAGAAAGTGGCACCGTACGTGTTTTTTCGGGTCTAACTCGAGTTCAGCTTCTTGTTCCGTTTAGGGTTATGTTTCAGGTTGTTAGGAAAGAGTGAAGTCGCAGAGTCCTGTTGAGTGTGGGGTTGCGTAAAGGCTCCCCCAGGGAGTTCAGGTGTACCCAAAGGCTTCCGCTGAGAGCACTTTTTGATGGCAGAAAGTGGCACCGTACGTGTTTTTTCGAGTCTAACTCGGGTTCAGCTTCTTGTTCCGGTTAGGATTATGTTTAGGGTTGTTAGGAAAGAGTGAAGGCGCAGAGTCCTGTTGAGTGTGGGGTTGCGTAAAGGCTCCCCCAGGGAGTTCAGGTGTACCCAAAGGCTTCCGCTGAGAGCACTTTTTGATGGCAGAAAGTGGCACCGTACGTGTTTTTTCGGGTCTAACTCGGGTTCAGCTTCTTGTTCCGGTTAGGCTTATGTTTAGGGTTGTTAGGAAAGAGTGAAGGCGCAGAGTCCTGTTGAGTGTGGGGTTGCGTAAAGGCTCCCCCAGGGAGTTCAGGTGTACCCAAAGGCTTCCGCTGAGAGCACTTTTTGATGGCAGAAAGTGGCACCGTACGTGTTTTTTCGGGTCTAACTCGGGTTCAGCTTCTTGTTCCGGTTAGGGTTATGTTTAGGGTTGTTAGGAAAGAGTGAAGACGCAGAGTCCTGTTGAGTGTGGGGTTGCGTAAAGGCTCCCCCAGGGAGTTCAGGTGTACCCAAAGGCTTCCGCTGAGAGCACTTTTTGATGGCAGAAAGTGGCACCGTACGTGTTTTTTCGGGTCTAACTCGGGTTCAGCTTCTTGTTGCGGTTAGGGTTATGTTTAGGGTTGTTAGGAAAGAGTGAAGACGCAGAGTCCTGTTGAGTGTGGGGTTGCGTAAAGGCTCCCCCAGGGAGTTCAGGTGTACCCAAAGGCTTCCGCTGAGAGCACTTTTTGATGGCAGAAAGTGGCACCGTACGTGTTTTTTCGGGTCTAACTCGGGTTCAGCTTCTTGTTCCGGTTAGGGTTATGTTTAGGGTTGTTAGGAAAGAGTGAAGGCGCAGAGTCCTGTTGAGTGTGGGGTTGCATAAAGGCTCCCCCAGGGAGTTCAGGTATACCCAAAGGCTTCCGCTGAGAGCACTTTTTGATGGCAGAAAGTGGCACCGTCCGTGTTTTTTCGGGTCTAACTCGGGTTCAGCTTCTTGTTCCGGTTAGGGTTATGTTTAGGGTTGTTAGGAAAGAGTGAAGGCGCAGAGTCCTGTTGAGTGTGGGGTTGCGTAAAGGCTCCCCCAGGGAGTTCACGTGTACCCAAAGGCTTCCGCTGAGAGCACTTTTTGATGGCAGAAAGTGGCACCGTACGTGTTTTTTCGGGTCTAACTCGGGTTCAGCTTCTTGTTCCGGTTAGGGTTATGTTTAGGGTTGTTAGGAAAGAGTGAAGACGCAGAGTCCTGTTGAGTGTGGGGTTGCGTAAAGGCTCCCCCAGGGAGTTCACGTGTATCCAAAGGCTTCCGCTGAGAGCACTTTTTGATGGCAGAAAGTGGCACCGTACGTGTTTTTTCGGGTCTAACTCGAGTTCAGCTTCTTGTTCCGTTTAGGGTTATGTTTCAGGTTGTTAGGAAAGAGTGAAGTCGCAGAGTCCTGTTGAGTGTGGGGTTGCGTAAAGGCTCCCCCAGGGAGTTCAGGTGTACCCAAAGGCTTCCGCTGAGAGCACTTTTTGATGGCAGAAAGTGGCACCGTACGTGTTTTTTCGGGTCTAACTCGGGTTCAGCTTCTTGTTCCGGTTAGGGTTATGTTTAGGGTTGTTAGGAAAGAGTGAAGACGCAGAGTCCTGTTGAGTGTGGGGTTGCGTAAAGGCTCCCCCAGGGAGTTCAGGTGTACCCAAAGGCTTCCGCTGAGAGCACTTTTTGATGGCAGAAAGTGGCACCGTACGTGTTTTTTCGGGTCTAACTCGGGTTCAGCTTCTTGTTCCGGTTAGGCTTATGTTTAGGGTTGTTAGGAAAGAGTGAAGGCGCAGAGTCCTGTTGAGTGTGGGGTTGCGTAAAGGCTCCCCCAGGGAGTTCAGGTGTACCCAAAGGCTTCCGCTGAGAGCACTTTTTGATGGCAGAAAGTGGCACCGTACGTGTTTTTTCGGGTCTAACTCGGGTTCAGCTTCTTGTTGCGGTTAGGGTTATGTTTCGGGTTGTTAGGAAAGAGTGAAGACGCAGAGTCCTGTTGAGTGTGGGGTTGCGTAAAGGCTCCCCCAGGGAGTTCACGTGTATCCAAAGGCTTCCGCTGAGAGCACTTTTTGATGGCAGAAAGTGGCACCGTACGTGTTTTTTCGGGTCTAACTCGAGTTCAGCTTCTTGTTCCGTTTAGGGTTATGTTTCAGGTTGTTAGGAAAGAGTGAAGTCGCAGAGTCCTGTTGAGTGTGGGGTTGCGTAAAGGCTCCCCCAGGGAGTTCAGGTGTACCCAAAGGCTTCCGCTGAGAGCACTTTTTGATGGCAGAAAGTGGCACCGTACGTGTTTTTTCGAGTCTAACTCGGGTTCAGCTTCTTGTTCCGGTTAGGATTATGTTTAGGGTTGTTAGGAAAGAGTGAAGGCGCAGAGTCCTCTTGAGTGTGGGGTTGCGTAAAGGCTCCCCCAGGGAGTTCAGGTGTACCCAAAGGCTTCCGCTGAGAGCACTTTTTGATGGCAGAAAGTGGCACCGTACGTGTTTTTTCGGGTCTAACTCGGGTTCAGCTTCTTGTTCCGGTTAGGCTTATGTTTAGGGTTGTTAGGAAAGAGTGAAGGCGCAGAGTCCTGTTGAGTGTGGGGTTGCGTAAAGGCTCCCCCAGGGAGTTCACGTGTACCCAAAGGCTTCCGCTGAGAGCACTTTTTGATGGCAGAAAGTGGCACCGTACGTGTTTTTTCGGGTCTAACTCGGGTTCAGCTTCTTGTTCCGGTTAGGGTTATGTTTAGGGTTGTTAGGAAAGAGTGAAGACGCAGAGTCCTGTTGAGTGTGGGGTTGCGTAAAGGCTCCCCCAGGGAGTTCAGGTGTACCCAAAGGCTTCCGCTGAGAGCACTTTTTGATGGCAGAAAGTGGCACCGTACGTGTTTTTTCGGGTCTAACTCGGGTTCAGCTTCTTGTTCCGGTTAGGGTTATGTTTAGGGTTGTTAGGAAAGAGTGAAGGCGCAGAGTCCTGTTGAGTGTGGGGTTGCGTAAAGGCTCCCCCAGGGAGTTCCGGTGTACCCAAAGGCTTCCGCTGAGAGCACTTTTTGATGGCAGAAAGTGGCACCGTCCGTGTTTTTTCGGGTCTAACTCGGGTTCAGCTTCTTGTTCCGGTTAGGGTTATGTTTAGGGTTGTTAGGAAAGAGTGAAGGCACAGAGTCCTGTTGAGTGTGGGGTTGCGTAAAGGCTCCCCCAGGGAGTTCAGGTGTACCCAAAGGTTTCCGCTGAGAGCACTTTTTGCTGGCAGAAAGTGGCACCGTACGTGTTTTTTCGGGTCTAACTCGGGTTCAGCTTCTTGTTCCGGTTAGGGTTATGTTTAGGGTTGTTAGGAAAGTGTGAAGACGCAGAGTCCTGTTGAGTGTGGGGTTGCGTAAAGGCTCCCCCAGGGAGTTCACGTGTACCCAAAGGCTTCCGCTGAGAGCACTTTTTGATGGCAGAAAGTGGCACCGTACGTGTTTTTTCGGGTCTAACTCGGGTTCAGCTTCTTGTTCCGGTTAGGATTATGTTTAGGGTTGTTAGGAAAGAGTGAAGGCGCAGAGTCCTGTTGAGTGTGGGGTTGCGTAAAGGCTCCCCCAGGGAGTTCAGGTGTACCCAAAGGCTTCCGCTGAGAGCACTTTTTGATGGCAGAAAGTGGCACCGTACGTGTTTTTTCGGGTCTAACTCGGGTTCAGCTTCTTGTTCCGGTTAGGGTTATGTTTAGGGTTGTTAGGAAAGAGTGAAGACGCAGAGTCCTGTTGAGTGTGGGGTTGCGTAAAGGCTCCCCCAGGGAGTTCAGGTGTACCCAAAGGCTTCCGCTGAGAGCACTTTTGGATGGCAGAAAGTGGCACCGTACGTGTTTTTTCGGGTCTAACTCGGGTTCAGCTTCTTGTTCCGGTTAGGGTTATGTTTAGGGTTGTTAGGAAAGAGTGAAGACGCAGAGTCCTGTTGAGTGTGGGGTTGCGTAAAGGCTCCCCCAGGGAGTTCAGGTGTACCCAAAGGCTTCCGCTGAGAGCACTTTTTGATGGCAGAAAGTGGCACCGTACGTGTTTTTTCGGGTCTAACTCGGGTTCAGCTTCTTGTTCCGGTTAGGGTTATGTTTAGGGTTGTTAGGAAAGAGTGAAGGCGCAGAGTCCTGTTGAGTGTGGGGTTGCGTAAAGGCTCCCCCAGGGAGTTCCGGTGTACCCAAAGGCTTCCGCTGAGAGCACTTTTTGATGGCAGAAAGTGGCACCGTACGTGTTTTTTCGGGTCTAACTCGGGTTCAGCTTCTTGTTCCGGTTAGGGTTATGTTTAGGGTTGTTAGGAATGAGTGAAGACACAGAGTCCTGTTGAGTGTGGGGTTGCGTAAAGGCTCCCCCAGGGAGTTCAGGTGTACCCAAAGGCTTCCGCTGAGAGCACTTTTTGATGGCATAAAGTGGCACCGTACGTGTTTTTTCGGGTCTAACTCGGGTTCAGCTTCTTGTTCCGTTTAGGGTTATGTTTCAGGTTGTTAGGAAAGAGTGAAGTCGCAGAGTCCTGTTGAGTGTGGGGTTGCATAAAGACTCCCCCAGGGAGTTCAGGTGTACCCAAAGGCTTCCGCTGAGAGCACTTTTTGATGGCAGAAAGTGGCACCGTCCCTGTTTTTTCGGGTCTAACTCGGGTTCAGCTTCTTGTTCCGGTTAGGGTTATGTTTAGGGTTGTTAGGAAAGAGTGAAGGCGCAGAGTCCTGTTGATGGTGGGGTTGCGTAAAGGCTCCCCGAGGGAGTTCACGTGTACCCAAAGGCTTCCGCTGAGAGCACTTTTTGATGGCAGAAAGTGGCACCGTCCGTGTTTTTTCGGGTCTAACTCGGGTTCAGCTTCTTGTTCCGGTTAGGGTTATGTTTAGGGTTGTTAGGAAAGAGTGAAGGCACAGAGTCCTGTTGAGTGTGGGGTTGCGTAAAGGCTCCCCCAGGGAGTTCAGGTGTACCCAAAGGTTTCCGCTGAGAGCACTTTTTGCTGGCAGAAAGTGGCACCGTACGTGTTTTTTCGGGTCTAACTCGGGTTCAGCTTCTTGTTCCGGTTAGGGTTATGTTTAGGGTTGTTAGGAAAGAGTGAAGACGCAGAGTCCTGTTGAGTGTGGGGTTGCGTAAAGGCTCCCCCAGGGAGTTCAGGTGTACCCAAAGGCTTCCGCTGAGAGCACTTTTTGATGGCAGAAAGTGGCACCGTCCGTGTTTTTTCGGGTCTAACTCAGGTTCAGCTTCTTGTTCCGGTTAGGGTTATGTTTCGGGTTGTTAGGAAAGTGTGAAGACGCAGAGTCCTGTTGAGTGTGGGGTTGCGTAAAGGCTCCCCCAGGGAGTTCACGTGTACCCAAAGGCTTCCGCTGAGAGCACTTTTTGATGGCAGAAAGTGGCACCGTACGTGTTTTTTCGGGTCTAACTCGGGTTCAGCTTCTTGTTCCGGTTAGGGTTATGTTTAGGGTTGTTAGGAAAGTGTGAAGACGCAGAGTCCTGTTGAGTGTGGGGTTGCGTAAAGGCTCCCCCAGGGAGTTCAGGTGTACCCAAAGGCTTCCGCTGAGAGCACTTTTTGATGGCATAAAGTGGCACCGTACGTGTTTTTTCGGGTCTAACTCGGGTTCAGCTTCTTGTTCGGGTTAGGGTTACGTTTCAGGTTGTTAGGAAAGAGTGAAGTCGCAGAGTCCTGTTGAGTGTGGGGTTGCGTAAAGGCTCCCCCAGGGAGTTTGGTGTACCCAAAGGCTTCCGCTGAGAGCACTTTTTGATGGCAGAAAGTGGCACCGTACGTGTTTTTTCGGGTCTAACTCGGGTTCAGCTTCTTGTTCCGGTTAGGGTTATGTTTAGGGTTGTTAGGAAAGAGTGAAGGCGCAGAGTCCTGTTGAGTGTGGGGTTGCGTAAAGGCTCCCCCAGGGAGTTCAGGTGTACCCAAAGGCTTCCACTGAGAGCACTTCTTGATGGCAGAAAGTGGCACCGTCCGTGTTTCTTCGGGTCTAACTCGGGTTCAGCTTCTTGTTCCGGTTAGGGTTATGTTTAGGGTTGTTAGGAAAGAGTGAAGGCGCAGAGTCCTGTTGAGTGTGGGGTTGCGTAAAGGCTCCCCCAGGGAGTTCAGGTGTACCCAAAGGTTTCCGCTGAGAGCACTTTTTGCTGGCAGAAATTGGCACCGTACGTGTTTTTTCGGGTCTAACTCGGGTTCAGCTTCTTGTTCCGGTTAGGGTTATGTTTCGGGTTGTTAGGAAAGAGTGAAGGCGCAGAGTCCTGTTGAGTGTGGGGTTGCGTAAAGGCTCCCCCAGGGAGTTCAGGTGTACCCAAAGGCTTCCGCTGAGAGCACTTTTTGATGGCAGAAAGTGGCACCGTACGTGTTTTTTCGGGTCTAACTCGGGTTCAGCTTCTTGTTGCGGTTAGGGTTATGTTTAGGGTTGTTAGGAAAGAGTGAAGGCGCAGAGTCCTGTTGAGTGTGGGGTTGCGTAAAGGCTCCCCCAGGGAGTTCATGTGTACCCAAAGGCTTCCGCTGAGAGCACTTTTTGATGGCAGAAAGTGGCACCGTACGTGTTTTTTCGGGTCTAACTCGGGTTCAGCTTCTTGTTCCGGTTAGGGTTATGTTTAGGGTTGTTAGGAAAGAGTGAAGGCGCAGAGTCCTGTTGAGTGTGGGGTTGCGTAAAGGCTCCCCCAGGGAGTTCACGTGTACCCAAAGGCTTCCGCTGAGAGCACTTTTTGATGGCAGAAAGTGGCACCGTACGTGTTTTTTCGGGTCTAACTCGGGTTCAGCTTCTTGTTCCGGTTAGGGTTATGTTTAGGGTTGTTAGGAAAGAGTGAAGACGCAGAGTCCTGTTGAGTGTGGGGTTGCGTAAAGGCTCCCCCAGGGAGTTCAGGTGTACCCAAAGGCTTCCGCTGAGAGCACTTTTTGATGGCAGAAAGTGGCACCGTACGTGTTTTTTCGGGTCTAACTCGGGTCAGCTTCTTGTTCCGGTTAGGGTTATGTTTAGGGTTGTTAGGAAAGAGTGAAGACGCAGAGTCCTGTTGAGTGTGGGGTTGCGTAAAGGCTCCCCCAGGGAGTTCAGGTGTACCCAAAGGCTTCCGCTGAGAGCACTTTTTGATGGCAGAAAGTGGCACCGTACGTGTTTTTTCGGGTCTAACTCGGGTTCAGCTTCTTGTTCCGGTTAGGGTTATGTTTCGGGTTGTTAGGAAAGAGTGAAGGCGCAGAGTCCTGTTGAGTGTGGGGTTGCGTAAAGGCTCCCCCAGGGAGTTCCGGTGTACCCAAAGGCTTCCGCTGAGAGCACTTTTTGATGGCAGAAAGTGGCACCGTCCGTGTTTTTTCGGGTCTAACTCGGGTTCAGCTTCTTGTTCCGGTTAGGGTTATGTTTAGGGTTGTTAGGAAAGAGTGAAGGCGCAGAGTCCTGTTGATGGTGGGGTTGCGTAAAGGCTCCCCCAGGGAGTTCAGGTGTACCCAAAGGCTTCCGCTGAGAGCACTTCTTGATGGCAGAACGTGGCACCGTACGTGTTTTTTCCGGGTCTAACTCGGGTTCAGCTTCTTGTTGCGGTTAGGGTTATGTTTAGGGTTGTTAGGAAAGAGTGAAGGCGCAGAGTCCTGTTGAGTGTGGGGTTGCGTAAAGGCTCCCCCAGGGAGTTCAGGTGTACCCAAAGGTTTCCGCTGAGAGCACTTTTTGCTGGCAGAAAGTGGCACCGTACGTGTTTTTTCGGGTCTAACTCGGGTTCAGCTTCTTGTTCCGGTTAGGGTTATGTTTAGGGTTGTTAGGAAAGAGTGAAGGCGCAGAGTCCTGTTGAGTGTGGGGTTGCGTAAAGGCTCCCCCAGGGAGTTCAGGTGTACCCAAAGGCTTCCGCTGAGAGCACTTTTTGATGGCAGAAAGTGGCACCGTACGTGTTTTTTCGGGTCTAACTCGGGTTCAGCTTCTTGTTCCGGTTAGGGTTATGTTTAGGGTTGTTAGGAAAGAGTGAAGACGCAGAGTCCTGTTGAGTGTGGGGTTGCGTAAAGGCTCCCCCAGGGAGTTCATGTGTACCCAAAGGCTTCCGCTGAGAGCACTTTTTGATGGCAGAAAGTGGCACCGTCCGTGTTTTTTCGGGTCTAACTCGGGTTCAGCTTCTTGTTCCGGTTAGGGTTATGTTTCAGGTTGTTAGGAAAGAGTGAAGACGCAGAGTCCTGCTGAGTGTGGGGTTGCGTAAAGGCTCCCCCAGGGAGTTCAGGTGTACCCAAAGGCTTCCGCTGAGAGCACTTTTTGATGGCAGAAAGTGGCACCGTACGTGTTTTTTCGGGTCTAACTCGGGTTCAGCTTTTTGTTGCGGTTAGGGTTATGTTTCGGGTTGTTAGGAAAGAGTGAAGACGCAGAGTCCTGTTGAGTGTGGGGTTGCGTAAAGGCTCCCCCAGGGAGTTCAGGTGTACCCAAAGGCTTCCGCTGAGAGCACTTTTTGATGGCAGAAAGTGGCACCGTACGTGTTTTTTCGGGTCTAACTCGGGTTCAGCTTCTTGTTCCGGTTAGGGTTATGTTTCGGGTTGTTAGGAAAGAGTGAAGACGCAGAGTCCTGTTGAGTGTGGGGTTGCGTAAAGGCTCCCCCAGGGAGTTCAGGTGTACCCAAAGGCTTCCGCTGAGAGCACTTTTTGATGGCAGAAAGTGGCACCGTACGTGTTTTTTCGGGTCTAACTCGGGTCAGCTTCTTGTTCCGGTTAGGGTTATGTTTAGGGTTGTTAGGAAAGAGTGAAAACGCAGAGTCCTGTTGAGTGTGGGGTTGCGTAAAGGCTCCCCCAGGGAGTTCAGGTGTACCCAAAGGCTTCCGCTGAGAGCACTTTTTGATGGCAGAAAGTGGCACCGTACGTGTTTTTTCGAGTCTAACTCGGGTTCAGCTTCTTGTTCCGGTTAGGGTTATGTTTAGGGTTGTTAGGAAAGAGTGAAGACGCAGAGTCCTGTTGAGTGTGGGGTTGCGTAAAGGCTCCCCCAGGGAGTTCACGTGTACCGAAAGGCTTCCGCTGAGAGCACTTTTTGATGGCAGAAAGTGGCACCGTACGTGTTTTTTCGGGTCTAACTCGGGTTCAGCTTCTTGTTCCGGTTAGGGTTATGTTTCGGGTTGTTAGGAAAGAGTGAAGACGCAGAGTCCTGTTGAGTGTGGGGTTGCGTAAAGGCTCCCCCAGGGAGTTCAGGTGTACCCAAAGGCTTCCGCTGAGAGCACGTTTTGATGGCAGAAAGTGGCACCGTCCGTGTTTTTTCGGGTCTAACTCGGGTTCAGCTTCTTGTTCCGGTTAGGGTTATGTTTAGGGTTGTTAGGAAAGAGTGAAGACGCAGAGTCCTGTTGAGTGTGGGGTTGTGTAAAGGCTCCCCCAGGGAGTTCAGGTGTACCCAAAGGCTTCCGCTGAGAGCACTTTTTGATGGCAGAAAGTGGCACCGTACGTGTTTTTTCGGGTCTAACTCGGGTTCAGCTTCTTGTTGCGGTTAGGGTTATGTTTCGGGTTGTTAGGAAAGAGTGAAGACGCAGAGTCCTGTTGAGTGTGGGGTTGCGTAAAGGCTCCCCAAGGGAGTTCAGGTGTACCCAAAGGCTTCCGCTGAGAGCACTTTTTGATGGCAGAAAGTGGCACCGTACGTGTTTTTTCGGGTCTAACTCGGGTTCAGCTTCTTGTTCCGGTTAGGGTTATGTTTAGCGTTGTTAGGAAAGAGTGAAGGTGGAAAGTCCTGTTGAGTGTGGGGTTGCGTAAAGGCTCCCCCAGGGAGTTCAGGTGTACCCAAAGGCTTCCGCTGAGAGCACTTTTTGATGGCAGAAAGTGGCACCGTACGTGTTTTTTCGGGTCTAACTCGGGTTCAGCTTCTTGTTCCGGTTAGGGTTATGTTTAGGGTTGTTAGGAAAGAGTGAAGGCGCAGAGTCCTGTTGAGTGTGGGGTTGCGTAAAGGCTCCCCCAGGGAGTTCAGGTGTACCCAAAGGCTTCCGCTGAGAGCACTTTTTGATGGCAGAAAGTGGCACCGTACGTGTTTTTTCGGGTCTAACTCGGGTTCAGCTTCTTGTTCCGGTTAGGGTTATGTTTCGGGTTGTTAGGAAAGAGTGAAGACGCAGAGTCCTGTTGAGTGTGGGGTTGCGTAAAGGCTCCCCAAGGGAGTTCAGGTGTACCCAAAGGCTTCCGCTGAGAGCACTTTTTGATGGCAGAAAGTGGCACCGTACGTGTTTTTTCGGGTCTAACTCGGGTTCAGCTTCTTGTTCCGGTTAGGGTTATGTTTAGCGTTGTTAGGAAAGAGTGAAGGTGGAAAGTCCTGTTGAGTGTGGGGTTGCGTAAAGGCTCCCCCAGGGAGTTCAGGTGTACCCAAAGGCTTCCGCTGAGAGCACTTTTTGATGGCAGAAAGTGGCACCGTACGTGTTTTTTCGGGTCTAACTCGGGTTCAGCTTCTTGTTCCGGTTAGGGTTATGTTTAGGGTTGTTAGGAAAGAGTGAAGGCGCAGAGTCCTGTTGAGTGTGGGGTTGCGTAAAGGCTCCCCCAGGGAGTTCAGGTGTACCCAAAGGCTTCCGCTGAGAGCACTTTTTGATGGCAGAAAGTGGCACCGTACGTGTTTTTTCGGGTCTAACTCGGGTTCAGCTTCTTGTTCCGGTTAGGGTTATGTTTCGGGTTGTTAGGAAAGAGTGAAGACGCAGAGTCCTGTTGAGTGTGGGGTTGCGTAAAGGCTCCCCCAGGGAGTTCAGGTGTACCCAAAGGCTTCCGCTGAGAGCACTTTTTGATGGCAGAAAGTGGCACCGTACGTGTTTTTTCAGGTCTAACTCAGGTTCAGCTTCTTGTTCCGGTTAGGGTTATGTTTAGGGTTGTTAGGAAAGAGTGAAGACGCAGAGTCCTGTTGAGTGTGGGGTTGCGTAAAGGCTCCCCCAGGGAGTTCAGGTGTACCCAAAGGCTTCCGCTGAGAGCACTTTTTGATGGCAGAAAGTGGCACCGTACGTGTTTTTTCGGGTCTAACTCGGGTTCAGCTTCTTGTTCCGGTTAGGGTTATGTTTAGGGTTGTTAGGAAAGAGTGAAGGCGCAGAGTCCTGTTGAGTGTGGGGTTGCGTGAAGGCTCCCCCAGGGAGTTCAGGTGTACCCAAAGGCTTCCGCTGAGAGCACTTTTTGATGGCAGAAAGTGGCACCGTACGTGTTTTTTCGGGTCTAACTCGGGTTCAGCTTCTTGTTCCGGTTAGGGTTATGTTTAGGGTTGTTAGGAAAGAGTGAAGACGCAGAGTCCTGTTGAGTGTGGGGTTGCGTAAAGGCTCCCCCAGGGAGTTCAGGTGTACCCAAAGGCTTCCGCTGAGAGCACTTTTTGATGGCAGAAAGTGGCACCGTACGTGTTTTTTCGGGTGTAACTCGGGTTCAGCTTCTTGTTCCGGTTAGGGTTATGTTTAGCGTTGTTAGGAAAGAGTGAAGACGCAGAGTCCTGTTGAGTGTGGGGTTGCGTAAAGGCTCCCCCAGGGAGTTCAGGTGTACCCAAAGGCTTCCGCTGAGAGCACTTTTTGATGGCAGAAAGTGGCACCGTACGTGTTTTTTCGGGTCTAACTCGGGTTCAGCTTCTTGTTCCGGTTAGGGTTATGTTTAGGGTTGTTAGGAAAGAGTGAAGACGCAGAGTCCTGTTGAGTGTGGGGTTGCGTAAAGGCTCCCCCAGGGAGTTCACGTGTACCCAAAGGCTTCCGCTGAGAGCACTTTTTGATGGCAGAAAGTGGCACCGTACGTGTTTTTTCGGGTCTAACTCGGGTTCAGCTTCTTGTTCCGGTTAGGGTTATGTTTAGGGTTGTTAGGAAAGAGTGAAGACGCAGAGTCCTGTTGAGTGTGGGGTTGCGTAAAGGCTCCCCCAGGGAGTTCAGGTGTACCCAAAGGCTTCCGCTGAGAGCACTTTTTGATGGCAGGAAGTGGCACCGTACGTGTTTTTTCGGGTCTAACTCGGGTTCAGCTTCTTGTTCCGGTTAGGGTTATGTTTAGGGTTGTTAGGAAAGAGTGAAGGCGCAGAGTCCTGTTGAGTGTGGGGTTGCGTAAAGGCTCCCCCAGGGAGTTCACGTGTACCCAAAGGCTTCCGCTGAGAGCACTTTTTGATGGCAGAAAGTGGCACCGTACGTGTTTTTTCGGGTCTAACTCGGGTTCAGCTTCTTGTTCCGGTTAGGGTTATGTTTAGGGTTGTTAGGAAAGAGTGAAGACGCAGAGTCCTGTTGAGTGTGGGGTTGCGTAAAGGCTCCCCCAGGGAGTTCAGGTGTACCCAAAGGCTTCCGCTGAGAGCACTTTTTGATGGCAGAAAGTGGCACCGTACGTGTTTTTTCGGGTCTAACTCGGGTTCAGCTTCTTGTTCCGGTTAGGGTTATGTTTCGGGTTGTTAGGAAAGAGTGAAGGCGCAGAGTCCTGTTGAGTGTGGGGTTGCGTAAAGGCTCCCCCAGGGAGTTCCGGTGTACCCAAAGGCTTCCGCTGAGAGCACTTTTTGATGGCAGAAAGTGGCACCGTCCGTGTTTTTTCGGGTCTAACTCGGGTTCAGCTTCTTGTTCCGGTTAGGGTTATGTTTAGGGTTGTTAGGAAAGAGTGAAGGCGCAGAGTCCTGTTGATGGTGGGGTTGCGTAAAGGCTCCCCCAGGGAGTTCAGGTGTACCCAAAGGCTTCCGCTGAGAGCACTTCTTGATGGCAGAATGTGGCACCGTACGTGTTTTTTCCGGGTCTAACTCGGGTTCAGCTTCTTGTTGCGGTTAGGGTTATGTTTAGGGTTGTTAGGAAAGAGTGAAGGCGCAGAGTCCTGTTGAGTGTGGGGTTGCGTAAAGGCTCCCCCAGGGAGTTCAGGTGTACCCAAAGGCTTCCGCTGAGAGCACTTTTTGCTGGCAGAAAGTGGCACCGTACGTGTTTTTTCGGGTCTAACTCGGGTTCAGCTTCTTGTTGCGGTTAGGGTTATGTTTAGGGTTGTTAGGAAAGAGTGAAGGCGCAGAGTCCTGTTGAGTGTGGGGTTGCGTAAAGGCTCCCCCAGGGAGTTCAGGTGTACCCAAAGGCTTCCGCTGAGAGCACTTTTTGATGGCAGAAAGTGGCACCGTACGTGTTTTTTCGGGTCTAACTCGGGTTCAGCTTCTTGTTCCGGTTAGGGTTATGTTTAGGGTTGTTAGGAAAGAGTGAAGGCGCAGAGTCCTGTTGAGTGTGGGGTTGCGTAAAGGCTCCCCCAGGGAGTTCATGTGTACCCAAAGGCTTCCGCTGAGAGCACTTTTTGATGGCAGAAAGTGGCACCGTCCGTGTTTTTTCGGGTCTAACTCGGGTTCAGCTTCTTGTTCCGGTTAGGGTTATGTTTAGGGTTGTTAGGAAAGAGTGAAGACGCAGAGTCCTGCTGAGTGTGGGGTTGCGTAAAGGCTCCCCCAGGGAGTTCAGGTGTACCCAAAGGCTTCCGCTGAGAGCACTTTTTGATGGCAGAAAGTGGCACCGTACGTGTTTTTTCGGGTCTAACTCGGGTTCAGCTTTTTGTTCCGGTTAGGGTTATGTTTAGGGTTGTTAGGAAAGAGTGAAGACGCAGAGTCCTGTTGAGTGTGGGGTTGCGTAAAGGCTCCCCCAGGGAGTTCAGGTGTACCCAAAGGCTTCCGCTGAGAGCACTTTTTGATGGCAGAAAGTGGCACCGTACGTGTTTTTTCGGGTCTAACTCGGGTTCAGCTTCTTGTTCCGGTTAGGGTTATGTTTAGGGTTGTTAGGAAAGAGTGAAGACGCAGAGTCCTGTTGAGTGTGGGGTTGCGTAAAGGCTCCCCCAGGGAGTTCAGGTGTACCCAAAGGCTTCCGCTGAGAGCACTTTTTGATGGCAGGAAGTGGCACCGTACGTGTTTTTTCGGGTCTAACTCGGGTTCAGCTTCTTGTTGCGGTTAGGGTTATGTTTAGGGTTGTTAGGAAAGAGTGAAGGCGCAGAGTCCTGTTGAGTGTGGGGTTGCGTAAAGGCTCCCCCAGGGAGTTCACGTGTACCCAAAGGCTTCCGCTGAGAGCACTTTTTGATGGCAGAAAGTGGCACCGTACGTGTTTTTTCGGGTCTAACTCGGGTTCAGCTTCTTGTTCCGGTTAGGGTTATGTTTAGGGTTGTTAGGAAAGAGTGAAGACGCAGAGTCCTGTTGAGTGTGGGGTTGCGTAAAGGCTCCCCCAGGGAGTTCAGGTGTACCCAAAGGCTTCCGCTGAGAGCACTTTTTGATGGCAGAAAGTGGCACCGTCCGTGTTTTTTCGGGTCTAACTCGGGTTCAGCTTCTTGTTCCGGTTAGGGTTATGTTTCGGGTTGTTAGGAAAGAGTGAAGGCGCAGAGTCCTGTTGAGTGTGGGGTTGCGTAAAGGCTCCCCCAGGGAGTTCCGGTGTACCCAAAGGCTTCCGCTGAGAGCACTTTTTGATGGCAGAAAGTGGCACCGTCCGTGTTTTTTCGGGTCTAACTCGGGTTCAGCTTCTTGTTCCGGTTAGGGTTATGTTTAGGGTTGTTAGGAAAGAGTGAAGGCGCAGAGTCCTGTTGAGTGTGGGGTTGCGTAAAGGCTCCCCCAGGGAGTTCAGGTGTACCCAAAGGCTTCCGCTGAGAGCACTTCTTGATGGCAGAACGTGGCACCGTACGTGTTTTTTCCGGGTCTAACTCGGGTTCAGCTTCTTGTTGCGGTTAGGGTTATGTTTAGGGTTGTTAGGAAAGAGTGAAGGCGCAGAGTCCTGTTGAGTGTGGGGTTGCGTAAAGGCTCCCCCAGGGAGTTCAGGTGTACCCAAAGGCTTCCGCTGAGAGCACTTTTTGCTGGCAGAAAGTGGCACCGTATGTGTTTTTTCGGGTCTAACTCGGGTTCAGCTTCTTGTTGCGGTTAGGGTTATGTTTAGGGTTGTTAGGAAAGAGTGAAGGCGCAGAGTCCTGTTGAGTGTGGGGTTGCGTAAAGGCTCCCCCAGGGAGTTCAGGTGTACCCAAAGGCTTCCGCTGAGAGCACTTTTTGATGGCAGAAAGTGGCACCGTACGTGTTTTTTCGGGTCTAACTCGGGTTCAGCTTCTTGTTCCGGTTAGGGTTATGTTTAGGGTTGTTAGGAAAGAGTGAAGGCGCAGAGTCCTGTTGAGTGTGGGGTTGCGTAAAGGCTCCCCCAGGGAGTTCATGTGTACCCAAAGGCTTCCGCTGAGAGCACTTTTTGATGGCAGAAAGTGGCACCGTCCGTGTTTTTTCGGGTCTAACTCGGGTTCAGCTTCTTGTTCCGGTTAGGGTTATGTTTAGGGTTGTTAGGAAAGAGTGAAGACGCAGAGTCCTGCTGAGTGTGGGGTTGCGTAAAGGCTCCCCCAGGGAGTTCAGGTGTACCCAAAGGCTTCCGCTGAGAGCACTTTTTGATGGCAGAAAGTGGCACCGTACGTGTTTTTTCGGGTCTAACTCGGGTTCAGCTTCTTGTTCCGGTTAGGGTTATGTTTAGGGTTGTTAGGAAAGAGTGAAGACGCAGAGTCCTGTTGAGTGTGGGGTTGCGTAAAGGCTCCCCCAGGGAGTTCAGGTGTACCCAAAGGCTTCCGCTGAGAGCACTTTTTGATGGCAGAAAGTGGCACCGTACGTGTTTTTTCGGGTCTAACTCGGGTCAGCTTCTTGTTCCGGTTAGGGTTATGTTTAGGGTTGTTAGGAAAGAGTGAAAACGCAGAGTCCTGTTGAGTGTGGGGTTGCGTAAAGGCTCCCCCAGGGAGTTCAGGTGTACCCAAAGGCTTCCGCTGAGAGCACTTTTTGATGGCAGAAAGTGGCACCGTACGTGTTTTTTCGAGTCTAACTCGGGTTCAGCTTCTTGTTCCGGTTAGGGTTATGTTTAGGGTTGTTAGGAAAGAGTGAAGACGCAGAGTCCTGTTGAGTGTGGGGTTGCGTAAAGGCTCCCCCAGGGAGTTCACGTGTACCGAAAGGCTTCCGCTGAGAGCACTTTTTGATGGCAGAAAGTGGCACCGTACGTGTTTTTTCGGGTCTAACTCGGGTTCAGCTTCTTGTTCCGGTTAGGGTTATGTTTAGGGTTGTTAGGAAAGAGTGAAGTCGCAGAGTCCTGTTGAGTGTGGGGTTGCGTAAAGGCTCCCCCAGGGAGTTCAGGTGTACCCAAAGGCTTCCGCTGAGAGCACTTTTTGATGGCAGAAAGTGGCACCGTACGTGTTTTTTCGGGTCTAACTCGGGTCAGCTTCTTGTTCCGGTTAGGGTTATGTTTAGGGTTGTTAGGAAAGAGTGAAAACGCAGAGTCCTGTTGAGTGTGGGGTTGCGTAAAGGCTCCCCCAGGGAGTTCAGGTGTACCCAAAGGCTTCCGCTGAGAGCACTTTTTGATGGCAGAAAGTGGCACCGTACGTGTTTTTTCGAGTCTAACTCGGGTTCAGCTTCTTGTTCCGGTTAGGGTTATGTTTAGGGTTGTTAGGAAAGAGTGAAGACGCAGAGTCCTGTTGAGTGTGGGGTTGCGTAAAGGCTCCCCCAGGGAGTTGACGTGTACCGAAAGGCTTCCGCTGAGAGCACTTTTTGATGGCAGAAAGTGGCACCGTACGTGTTTTTTCGGGTCTAACTCGGGTTCAGCTTCTTGTTCCGGTTAGGGTTATGTTTCGGGTTGTTAGGAAAGAGTGAAGACGCAGAGTCCTGTTGAGTGTGGGGTTGCGTAAAGGCTCCCCCAGGGAGTTCAGGTGTACCCAAAGGCTTCCGCTGAGAGCACGTTTTGATGGCAGAAAGTGGCACCGTCCGTGTTTTTTCGGGTCTAACTCGGGTTCAGCTTCTTGTTCCGGTTAGGGTTATGTTTAGGGTTGTTAGGAAAGAGTGAAGACGCAGAGTCCTGTTGAGTGTGGGGTTGCGTAAAGGCTCCCCCAGGGAGTTCAGGTGTACCCAAAGGCTTCCGCTGAGAGCACTTTTTGATGGCAGAAAGTGGCACCGTACGTGTTTTTTCGGGTCTAACTCGGGTTCAGCTTCTTGTTGCGGTTAGGGTTATGTTTAGGGTTGTTAGGAAAGAGTGAAGGCGCAGAGTCCTGTTGAGTGTGGGGTTGCGTAAAGGCTCCCCCAGGGAGTTCAGGTGTACCCAAAGGCTTCCGCTGAGAGCACTTTTTGATGGCAGAAAGTGGCACCGTACGTGTTTTTTCGGGTCTAACTCGGGTTCAGCTTCTTGTTCCGGTTAGGGTTATGTTTAGGGTTGTTAGGAAAGAGTGAAGACGCAGAGTCCTGTTGAGTGTGGGGTTGCGTAAAGGCTCCCCCAGGGAGTTCAGGTGTACCCAAAGGCTTCCGCTGAGAGCACTTTTTGATGGCAGAAAGTGGCACCGTACGTGTTTTTTCAGGTCTAACTCAGGTTCAGCTTCTTGTTCCGGTTAGGGTTATGTTTAGGGTTGTTAGGAAAGAGTGAAGACGCAGAGTCCTGTTGAGTGTGGGGTTGCGTAAAGGCTCCCCCAGGGAGTTCAGGTGTACCCAAAGGCTTCCGCTGAGAGCACTTTTTGATGGCAGAAAGTGGCACCGTACGTGTTTTTTCGGGTCTAACTCGGGTTCAGCTTCTTGTTCCGGTTAGGGTTATGTTTAGGGTTGTTAGGAAAGAGTGAAGACGCAGAGTCCTGTTGAGTGTGGGGTTGCGTAAAGGCTCCCCCAGGGAGTTCAGGTGTACCCAAAGGCTTCCGCTGAGAGCACTTTTTGATGGCAGAAAGTGGCACCGTACGTGTTTTTTCGGGTCTAACTCGGGTTCAGCTTCTTGTTCCGGTTAGGGTTATGTTTAGCGTTGTTAGGAAAGAGTGAAGACGCAGAGTCCTGTTGAGTGTGGGGTTGCGTAAAGGCTCCCCCAGGGAGTTCAGGTGTACCCAAAGGCTTCCGCTGAGAGCACTTTTTGATGGCAGAAAGTGGCACCGTACGTGTTTTTTCGGGTCTAACTCGGGTTCAGCTTCTTGTTCCGGTTAGGGTTATGTTTAGGGTTGTTAGGAAAGAGTGAAGACGCAGAGTCCTGTTGAGTGTGGGGTTGCGTAAAGGCTCCCCCAGGGAGTTCACGTGTACCCAAAGGCTTCCGCTGAGAGCACTTTTTGATGGCAGAAAGTGGCACCGTACGTGTTTTTTCGGGTCTAACTCGGGTTCAGCTTCTTGTTCCGGTTAGGGTTATGTTTCGGGTTGTTAGGAAAGAGTGAAGACGCAGAGTCCTGTTGAGTGTGGGGTTGCGTAAAGGCTCCCCCAGGGAGTTCAGGTGTACCCAAAGGCTTCCGCTGAGAGCACTTTTTGATGGCAGAAAGTGGCACCGTACGTGTTTTTTCGGGTCTAACTCGGGTTCAGCTTCTTGTTGCGGTTAGGGTTATGTTTCGGGTTGTTAGGAAAGAGTGAAGACGCAGAGTCCTGTTGAGTGTGGGGTTGCGTAAAGGCTCCCCCAGGGAGTTCAGGTGTACCCAAAGGCTTCCGCTGAGAGCACTTTTTGATGGCAGAAAGTGGCACCGTACGTGTTTTTTCGGGTGTAACTCGGGTTCAGCTTCTTGTTCCGGTTAGGGTTATGTTTAGCGTTGTTAGGAAAGAGTGAAGGTGAAAAGTCCTGTTGAGTGTGGGGTTGCGTAAAGGCTCCCCCAGGGAGTTCAGGTGTACCCAAAGGCTTCCGCTGAGAGCACTTTTTGATGGCATAAAGTGGCACCGTACGTGTTTTTTCGGGTCTAACTCGGGTTCAGCTTCTTGTTCCGGTTAGGGTTATGTTTCGGGTTGTTAGGAAAGAGTGAAGGCGCAGAGTCCTGTTGAGTGTGGGGTTGCGTAAAGGCTCCCCCAGGGAGTTCAGGTGTACCCAAAGGCTTCCGCTGAGAGCACTTTTTGATGGCAGAAAGTGGCACCGTACGTGTTTTTTCGGGTCTAACTCGGGTTCAGCTTCTTGTTCCGGTTAGGGTTATGTTTAGGGTTGTTAGGAAAGAGTGAAGACGCAGAGTCCTGTTGAGTGTGGGGTTGCGTAAAGGCTCCCCCAGGGAGTTCAGGTGTACCCAAAGGCTTCCGCTGAGAGCACTTTTTGATGGCAGAAAGTGGCACCGTACGTGTTTTTTCAGGTCTAACTCAGGTTCAGCTTCTTGTTCCGGTTAGGGTTATGTTTCAGGTTGTTAGGAAAGAGTGAAGACGCAGAGTCCTGTTGAGTGTGGGGTTGCGTAAAGGCTCCCCCAGGGAGTTCAGGTGTACCCAAAGGCTTCCGCTGAGAGCACTTTTTGATGGCAGAAAGTGGCACCGTCCGTGTTTTTTCGGGTCTAACTCGGGTTCAGCTTCTTGTTCCGGTTAGGGTTATGTTTAGGGTTGTTAGGAAAGAGTGAAGGCGCAGAGTCCTGTTGAGTGTGGGGTTGCGTGAAGGCTCCCCCAGGGAGTTCAGGTGTACCCAAAGGCTTCCGCTGAGAGCACTTTTTGATGGCAGAAAGTGGCACCGTACGTGTTTTTTCGGGTCTAACTCGGGTTCAGCTTCTTGTTCCGGTTAGGGTTATGTTTAGGGTTGTTAGGAAAGAGTGAAGACGCAGAGTCCTGTTGAGTGTGGGGTTGCGTAAAGGCTCCCCCAGGGAGTTCAGGTGTACCCAAAGGCTTCCGCTGAGAGCACTTTTTGATGGCAGAAAGTGGCACCGTACGTGTTTTTTCGGGTCTAACTCGGGTTCAGCTTCTTGTTCCGGTTAGGGTTATGTTTAGCGTTGTTAGGAAAGAGTGAAGACGCAGAGTCCTGTTGAGTGTGGGGTTGCGTAAAGGCTCCCCCAGGGAGTTCAGGTGTACCCAAAGGCTTCCGCTGAGAGCACTTTTTGATGGCAGAAAGTGGCACCGTACGTGTTTTTTCGGGTCTAACTCGGGTTCAGCTTCTTGTTCCGGTTAGGGTTATGTTTAGGGTTGTTAGGAAAGAGTGAAGACGCAGAGTCCTGTTGAGTGTGGGGTTGCGTAAAGGCTCCCCAAGGGAGTTCAGGTGTACCCAAAGGCTTCCGCTGAGAGCACTTTTTGATGGCAGAAAGTGGCACCGTACGTGTTTTTTCGGGTCTAACTCGGGTTCAGCTTCTTGTTCCGGTAAGGGTTATGTTTAGGGTTGTTAGGAAAGAGTGAAGACGCAGAGTCCTGTTGAGTGTGGGGTTGCGTAAAGGCTCCCCCAGGCAGTTCAGGTGTAGCCAAAGGCTTCCGCTGAGAGCACTTTTTGATGGCAGAAAGTGGCACCGTACGTGTTTTTTCGGGTCTAACTCGGGTTCAGCTTCTTGTTGCGGTTAGGGTTATGTTTCGGGTTGTTAGGAAAGAGTGAAGACGCAGAGTCCTGTTGAGTGTGGGGTTGCGTAAAGGCTCCCCCAGGGAGTTCAGGTGTACCCAAAGGCTTCCGCTGAGAGCACGTTTTGATGGCAGAAAGTGGCACCGTACGTGTTTTTTCGGGTCTAACTCGGGTTCAGCTTCTTGTTGCGGTTAGGGTTATGTTTAGGGTTGTTAGGAAAGAGTGAAGGCGCAGAGTCCTGTTGAGTGTGGGGTTGCGTAAAGGCTCCCCCAGGGAGTTCAGGTGTACCCAAAGGCTTCCGCTGAGAGCACTTTTTGATGGCAGAAAGTGGCACCGTCCGTGTTTTTTCGGGTCTAACTCGGGTTCAGCTTCTTGTTCCGGTTAGGGTTATGTTTAGGGTTGTTAGGAAAGAGTGAAGGCGCAGAGTCCTGTTGAGTGTGGGGTTGCGTAAAGGCTCCCCCAGGGAGTTCAGGTGTACCCAAAGGCTTCCGCTGAGAGCACTTTTTGATGGCAGAAAGTGGCACCGTACGTGTTTTTTCGGGTCTAACTCGGGTTCAGCTTCTTGTTCCGGTTAGGGTTATGTTTAGGGTTGTTAGGAAAGAGTGAAGGCGCAGAGTCCTGTTGAGTGTGGGGTTGCGTAAAGGCTCCCCCAGGGAGTTCAGGTGTACCCAAAGGCTTCCGCTGAGAGCACTTTTTGATGGCAGAAAGTGGCACCGTACGTGTTTTTTCGGGTCTAACTCGGGTTCAGCTTCTTGTTGCGGTTAGGGTTATGTTTCGGGTTGTTAGGAAAGAGTGAAGACGCAGAGTCCTGTTGAGTGTGGGGTTGCGTAAAGGCTCCCCCAGGGAGTTCAGGTGTACCCAAAGGCTTCCGCTGAGAGCACTTTTTGATGGCAGAAAGTGGCACCGTACGTGTTTTTTCGGGTCTAACTCGGGTTCAGCTTCTTGTTCCGGTTAGGGTTATGTTTAGGGTTGTTAGGAAAGAGTGAAGACGCAGAGTAGTGTTGAGTGTGGGGTTGCGTAAAGGCTCCCCCAGGGAGTTCACGTGTACCCAAAGGCTTCCGCTGAGAGCACTTTTTGATGGCAGAAAGTGGCACCGTACGTGTTTTTTCGGGTCTAACTCGGGTTCAGCTTCTTGTTCCGGTTAGGGTTATGTTTCGGGTTGTTAGGAAAGAGTGAAGACGCAGAGTCCTGTTGAGTGTGGGGTTGCGTAAAGGCTCCCCCAGGGAGTTCAGGTGTAGCCAAAGGCTTCCGCTGAGAGCACTCTTTGATGGCAGAAAGTGGCACCGTACGTGTTTTTTCGGGTCTAACTCGGGTTCAGCTTCTTGTTCCGGTTAGGGTTATGTTTAGGGTTGTTAGGAAAGAGTGAAGACGCAGAGTCCTGTTGAGTGTGGGGTTGCGTAAAGGCTCCCCCAGGGAGTTCAGGTGTACCCAAAGGCTTCCGCTGAGAGCACTTTTTGATGGCAGAAAGTGGCACCGTACGTGTTTTTTCGGGTCTAACTCGGGTTCAGCTTCTTGTTGCGGTTAGGGTAATGTTTCGGGTTGTTAGGAAAGAGTGAAGACGCAGAGTCCTGTTGAGTGTGGGGTTGCGTAAAGGCTCCCCCAGGGAGTTCAGGTGTACCCAAAGGCTTCCGCTGAGAGCACTTTTTGATGGCAGAAAGTGGCACCGTACGTGTTTTTTCGGGTGTAACTCGGGTTCAGCTTCTTGTTCCGGTTAGGGTTATGTTTAGGGTTGTTAGGAAAGAGTGAAGACGCAGAGTAGTGTTGAGTGTGGGGTTGCGTAAAGGCTCCCCCAGGGAGTTCACGTGTACCCAAAGGCTTCCGCTGAGAGCACTTTTTGATGGCAGAAAGTGGCACCGTACGTGTTTTTTCGGGTCTAACTCGGGTTCAGCTTCTTGTTGCGGTTAGGGTTATGTTTAGGGTTGTTAGGAAAGAGTGAAGACGCAGAGTCCTGTTGAGTGTGGGGTTGCGTAAAGGCTCCCCCAGGGAGTTCAGGTGTACCCAAAGGCTTCCGCTGAGAGCACTTTTTGATGGCAGAAAGTGGCACCGTACGTGTTTTTTCGGGTCTAACTCGGGTTCAGCTTCTTGTTCCGGTTAGGGTTATGTTTAGGGTTGTTAGGAAAGAGTGAAGACGCAGAGTCCTGTTGAGTGTGGGGTTGCGTAAAGGCTCCCCCAGGGAGTTCAGGTGTACCCAAAGGCTTCCGCTGAGAGCACTTTTTGATGGCAGAAAGTGGCACCGTACCTGTTTTTTCGGGTCTAACTCGGGTTCAGCTTCTTGTTCCGGTTAGGGTTATGTTTAGGGGTGTTTGGAAAGAGTGAAGGCGCAGAGTCCTGTTGAGTGTGGGGTTGCGTAAAGGCTCCCCCAGGGAGTTCAGGTGTACCCAAAGGCTTCCGCTGAGAGCACGTTTTGATGGCAGAAAGTGGCACCGTACGTGTTTTTTCGGGTCTAACTCGGGTTCAGCTTCTTGTTGCGGTTAGGGTTATGTTTCGGGTTGTTAGGAAAGAGTGAAGACGCAGAGTCCTGTTGAGTGTGGGGTTGCGTAAAGGCTCCCCCAGGGAGTTCAGGTGTACCCAAAGGCTTCCGCTGAGAGCACTTTTTGATGGCAGAAAGTGGCACCGTACGTGTTTTTTCGGGTCTAACTCGGGTTCAGCTTCTTGTTGCGGTTAGGGTTATGTTTAGGGTTGTTAGGAAAGAGTGAAGACGCAGAGTCCTGTTGAGTGTGGGGTGGCGTAAAGGCTCCCCCAGGGAGTTCAGGTGTACCCAAAGGCTTCCGCTGAGAGCACTTTTTGATGGCAGAAAGTGGCACCGTCCGTGTTTTTTCGGGTCTAACTCGGGTTCAGCTTCTTGTTGCGGTTAGGGTTATGTTTAGGGTTGTTAGGAAGGAGTGAAGACGCAGAGTCCTGTTGAGTGTGGGGTTGCGTAAAGGCTCCCCCAGGGAGTTCAGGTGTACCCAAAGGCTTCCGCTGAGAGCACTTTTTGATGGCAGAAAGTGGCACCGTCCGTGTTTTTTCGGGTCTAACTCGGGTTCAGCTTCTTGTTCCGGTTAGGGTTATGTTTAGGGTTGTTAGGAAAGAGTGAAGGCGCAGAGTCCTGTTGAGTGTGGGGTTGCGTAAAGGCTCCCCCAGGGAGTTCAGGTGTACCCAAAGGCTTCCGCTGAGAGCACTTTTTGATGGCAGAAAGTGGCACCGTACGTGTTTTTTCGGGTCTAACTCGGGTTCAGCTTCTTGTTCCGGTTAGGGTTATGTTTAGGGTTGTTAGGAAGGAGTGAAGACGCAGAGTCCTGTTGAGTGTGGGGTTGCGTAAAGGCTCCCCCAGGGAGTTCAGGTGTACCCAAAGGCTTCCGCTGAGAGCACTTTTTGATGGCAGAAAGTGGCACCGTACGTGTTTTTTCGGGTCTAACTCGGGTTCAGCTTCTTGTTGCGGTTAGGGTTATGTTTAGGGTTGTTAGGAAAGAGTGAAGACGCAGAGTCCTGTTGAGTGTGGGGTTGCGTAAAGGCTCCCCCAGGGAGTTCAGGTGTACCCAAAGGCTTCCGCTGAGAGCACTTTTTTTTTTTGATGGCAGAAAGTGGCACCGTCCGTGTTTTTTCTGGTCTAACTCGGGTTCAGCTTCTTGTTCCGGTTAGGGTTATGTTTAGGGTTGTTAGGAAAGAGTGAAGGCGCAGAGTCCTGTTGAGTGTGGGGTTGCTTAAAGGCTCCCCCAGGGAGTTCACGTGTCCCCAAAGGCTTCCGCTGAGAGCACTTTTTGATGGCAGAAAGTGGCACCGTACGTGTTTTTTCGGGTCTAACTCGGGTTCAGCTTCTTGTTCCGGTTAGGGTTATGTTTAGGGTTGTTTGGAAAGAGTGAAGACGCAGAGTCCTGTTGAGTGTGGGGTTGCGTAAAGGCTCCCCGAGGGAGTTAAGGTGTACCCAAAGGCTTCCGCTGAGAGCACTTTTTGATGGCAGAAAGTGGCACCGTACGTGTTTTTTCGGGTCTAACTCGGGTTCAGCTTCTTGTTCCGGTTAGGGTTATGTTTAGGGTTGTTAGGAAAGAGTGAAGACGCAGAGTCCTGTTGAGTGTGGGGTTGCGTAAAGGCTCCCCCAGGGAGTTCAGGTGTACCCAAAGGCTTCCGCTGAGAGCACTTTTTGATGGCAGAAAGTGGCACCGTACGTGTTTTTTCGGGTCTAACTCGGGTTCAGCTTCTTGTTCCTGTTAGGGTTATGTTTCGGGTTGTTAGGAAAGAGTGAAGACGCAGAGTCCTGTTGAGTGTGGGGTTGCGTAAAGGCTCCCCCAGGGAGTTCAGGTGTACCCAAAGGCTTCCGCTGAGAGCACGTTTTGATGGCAGAAAGTGGCACCGTACGTGTTTTTTCGGGTCTAACTCGGGTTCAGCTTCTTGTTCCGGTTAGGGTTATGTTTAGGGTTGTTAGGAAAGAGTGAAGACGCAGAGTCCTGTTGAGTGTGGGGTTGCGTAAAGGCTCCCCCAGGGAGTTCAGGTGTACCCAAAGGCTTCCGCTGAGAGCACTTTTTGATGGCAGAAAGTGGCACCGTCCGTGTTTTTTCGGGTCTAACTCGGGTTCAGCATCTTGTTCCGGTTAGGGTTATGTTTAGGGTTGTTAGGAAAGAGTGAAGGCGCAGAGTCCTGTTGAGTGTGGGGTTGCGTAAAGGCTCCCCCAGGCAGTTCAGGTGTACCCAAAGGCTTCCGCTGAGAGCACTTTTTGATGGCAGAAAGTGGCACCGTACGTGTTTTTTCGGGTCTAACTCGGGTTCAGCTTCTTGTTCCGGTTAGGGTTATGTTTAGGGTTGTTAGGAAAGAGTGAAGGCGCAGAGTCCTGTTGAGTGTGGGGTTGCGTAAAGGCTCCCCCAGGGAGTTCAGGTGTACCCAAAGGCTTCCGCTGAGAGCACTTTTTGATGGCAGAAAGTGGCACCGTACGTGTTTTTTCGGGTCTAACTCGGGTTCAGCTTCTTGTTCCGGTTAGGGTTATGTTTAGGGTTGTTAGGAAAGAGTGAAGACGCAGAGTCCTGTTGAGTGTGGGGTTGCGTAAAGGCTCCCCCAGGGAGTTCAGGTGTACCCAAAGGCTTCCGCTGAGAGCACTTTTTGATGGCAGAAAGTGGCACCGTAGGTGTTTTTTCGGGTCTAACTCGGGTTCAGCTTCTTGTTCCTGTTAGGGTTACGTTTAGGGTTGTTAGGAAAGAGTGAAGGTGCAGAGTCCTGTTGAGTGTGGGGTTGCGTAAAGGCTCCCCCAGGGAGTTCAGGTGTACCCAAAGGCTTCCGCTGAGAGCACGTTTTGATGGCAGAAAGTGGCACCGTACGTGTTTTTTCGGGTCTAACTCGGGTTCAGCTTCTTGTTGCGGTTAGGGTTATGTTTAGGGTTGTTAGGAAAGAGTGAAGACGCAGAGTCCTGTTGAGTGTGGGGTTGCGTAAAGGCTCCCCCAGGGAGTTCAGGTGTACCCAAAGGCTTCCGCTGAGAACACTTTTTGATGGCAGAAAGTGGCACCGTACGTGTTTTTTCGGGTCTAACTCGGGTTCAGCTTCTTGTTCCGGTTAGGGTTATGTTTAGGGTTGTTAGGAAAGAGTGAAGGCGCAGAGTCCTGTTGAGTGTGGGGTTGCGTAAAGGCTCCCCCAGGGAGTTCAGGTGTACCCAAAGGCTTCCGCTGAGAGCACGTTTTGATGGCAGAAAGTGGCACCGTACGTGTTTTTTCGGGTCTAACTCGGGTTCAGCTTCTTGTTCCGGTTAGGGTTATGTTTAGGGTTGTTAGGAAAGAGTGAAGACACAGAGTCCTGTTGAGTGTGGGGTTGCTTAAAGGCTCCACCAGGGAGTTCAGGTGTACCCAAAGGCTTCCGCTGAGAGCACTCTTTGATGGCAGAAAGTGGCACCGTACGTGTTTTTTCGGGTCTAACTCGGGTTCAGCTTCTTGTTCCGGTTAGGGTTATGTTTAGGGTTGTTAGGAAAGAGTGAAGACGCAGAGTCCTGTTGAGTGTGGGGTTGCTTAAAGGCTCCCCCAGGGAGTTCAGGTGTACCCAAAGGCTTCCGCTGAGAGCACTTTTTGATGGCAGAAAGTGGCACCGTACGTGTTTTTTCGGGTCTAACTCGGGTTCAGCTTCTTGTTGCGGTTAGGGTTATGTTTAGGGTTGTTAGGAAAGAGTGAAGACGCAGAGTCCTGTTGAGTGTGGGGTTGCGTAAAGGCTCCCCCAGGGAGTTCAGGTGTACCCAAAGGCTTCCGCTGAGAGCACTTTTTGATGGCAGAAAGTGGCACCGTACGTGTTTTTTCGGGTCTAACTCGGGTTCAGCTTCTTGTTCCGGTTAGGGTTATGTTTAGGGGTGTTTGGAAAGAGTGAAGGCGCAGAGTCCTGTTGAGTGTGGGGTTGCGTAAAGGCTCCCCCAGGGAGTTCAGGTGTACCCAAAGGCTTCCGCTGAGAGCACTTTTTGATGGCAGAAAGTGGCACCGTACGTGTTTTTTCGGGTCTAACTCGGGTTCAGCTTCTTGTTCCGGTTAGGGTTATGTTTAGGGTTGTTAGGAAAGAGTGAAGGCGCAGAGTCCTGTTGAGTGTGGGGTTGCGTAAAGGCTCCCCCAGGGAGTTCAGGTGTACCCAAAGGCTTCCGCTGAGAGCACTTTTTGATGGCAGAAAGTGGCACCGTACGTGTTTTTTCGGGTCTAACTCGGGTTCAGCTTCTTGTTGCGGTTAGGGTTATGTTTAGGGTTGTTAGGAAAGAGTGAAGACGCAGAGTCCTGTTGAGTGTGGGGTTGCGTAAAGGCTCCCCCAGGGAGTTCAGGTGTACCCAAAGGCTTCCGCTGAGAGCACTTTTTTTTTTTGATGGCAGAAAGTGGCACCGTCCGTGTTTTTTCTGGTCTAACTCGGGTTCAGCTTCTTGTTCCGGTTAGGGTTATGTTTAGGGTTGTTAGGAAAGAGTGAAGGCGCAGAGTCCTGTTGAGTGTGGGGTTGCTTAAAGGCTCCCCCAGGGAGTTCACGTGTCCCCAAAGGCTTCCGCTGAGAGCACTTTTTGATGGCAGAAAGTGGCACCGTACGTGTTTTTTCGGGTCTAACTCGGGTTCAGCTTCTTGTTCCGGTTAGGGTTATGTTTAGGGTTGTTTGGAAAGAGTGAAGACGCAGAGTCCTGTTGAGTGTGGGGTTGCGTAAAGGCTCCCCGAGGGAGTTAAGGTGTACCCAAAGGCTTCCGCTGAGAGCACTTTTTGATGGCAGAAAGTGGCACCGTACGTGTTTTTTCGGGTCTAACTCGGGTTCAGCTTCTTGTTCCGGTTAGGGTTATGTTTAGGGTTGTTAGGAAAGAGTGAAGACGCAGAGTCCTGTTGAGTGTGGGGTTGCGTAAAGGCTCCCCCAGGGAGTTCAGGTGTACCCAAAGGCTTCCGCTGAGAGCACTTTTTGATGGCAGAAAGTGGCACCGTACGTGTTTTTTCGGGTCTAACTCGGGTTCAGCTTCTTGTTCCTGTTAGGGTTATGTTTCGGGTTGTTAGGAAAGAGTGAAGACGCAGAGTCCTGTTGAGTGTGGGGTTGCGTAAAGGCTCCCCCAGGGAGTTCAGGTGTACCCAAAGGCTTCCGCTGAGAGCACGTTTTGATGGCAGAAAGTGGCACCGTACGTGTTTTTTCGGGTCTAACTCGGGTTCAGCTTCTTGTTCCGGTTAGGGTTATGTTTAGGGTTGTTAGGAAAGAGTGAAGACGCAGAGTCCTGTTGAGTGTGGGGTTGCGTAAAGGCTCCCCCAGGGAGTTCAGGTGTACCCAAAGGCTTCCGCTGAGAGCACTTTTTGATGGCAGAAAGTGGCACCGTCCGTGTTTTTTCGGGTCTAACTCGGGTTCAGCTTCTTGTTCCGGTTAGGGTTATGTTTAGGGTTGTTAGGAAAGAGTGAAGGCGCAGAGTCCTGTTGAGTGTGGGGTTGCGTAAAGGCTCCCCCAGGCAGTTCAGGTGTACCCAAAGGCTTCCGCTGAGAGCACTTTTTGATGGCAGAAAGTGGCACCGTACGTGTTTTTTCGGGTCTAACTCGGGTTCAGCTTCTTGTTCCGGTTAGGGTTATGTTTAGGGTTGTTAGGAAAGAGTGAAGGCGCAGAGTCCTGTTGAGTGTGGGGTTGCGTAAAGGCTCCCCCAGGGAGTTCAGGTGTACCCAAAGGCTTCCGCTGAGAGCACTTTTTGATGGCAGAAAGTGGCACCGTACGTGTTTTTTCGGGTCTAACTCGGGTTCAGCTTCTTGTTCCGGTTAGGGTTATGTTTAGGGTTGTTAGGAAAGAGTGAAGACGCAGAGTCCTGTTGAGTGTGGGGTTGCGTAAAGGCTCCCCCAGGGAGTTCAGGTGTACCCAAAGGCTTCCGCTGAGAGCACTTTTTGATGGCAGAAAGTGGCACCGTAGGTGTTTTTTCGGGTCTAACTCGGGTTCAGCTTCTTGTTCCTGTTAGGGTTACGTTTAGGGTTGTTAGGAAAGAGTGAAGGTGCAGAGTCCTGTTGAGTGTGGGGTTGCGTAAAGGCTCCCCCAGGGAGTTCAGGTGTACCCAAAGGCTTCCGCTGAGAGCACGTTTTGATGGCAGAAAGTGGCACCGTACGTGTTTTTTCGGGTCTAACTCGGGTTCAGCTTCTTGTTGCGGTTAGGGTTATGTTTAGGGTTGTTAGGAAAGAGTGAAGACGCAGAGTCCTGTTGAGTGTGGGGTTGCGTAAAGGCTCCCCCAGGGAGTTCAGGTGTACCCAAAGGCTTCCGCTGAGAACACTTTTTGATGGCAGAAAGTGGCACCGTACGTGTTTTTTCGGGTCTAACTCGGGTTCAGCTTCTTGTTCCGGTTAGGGTTATGTTTAGGGTTGTTAGGAAAGAGTGAAGGCGCAGAGTCCTGTTGAGTGTGGGGTTGCGTAAAGGCTCCCCCAGGGAGTTCAGGTGTACCCAAAGGCTTCCGCTGAGAGCACGTTTTGATGGCAGAAAGTGGCACCGTACGTGTTTTTTCGGGTCTAACTCGGGTTCAGCTTCTTGTTCCGGTTAGGGTTATGTTTAGGGTTGTTAGGAAAGAGTGAAGACACAGAGTCCTGTTGAGTGTGGGGTTGCTTAAAGGCTCCACCAGGGAGTTCAGGTGTACCCAAAGGCTTCCGCTGAGAGCACTCTTTGATGGCAGAAAGTGGCACCGTACGTGTTTTTTCGGGTCTAACTCGGGTTCAGCTTCTTGTTCCGGTTAGGGTTATGTTTAGGGTTGTTAGGAAAGAGTGAAGACGCAGAGTCCTGTTGAGTGTGGGGTTGCTTAAAGGCTCCCCCAGGGAGTTCAGGTGTACCCAAAGGCTTCCGCTGAGAGCACTTTTTGATGGCAGAAAGTGGCACCGTACGTGTTTTTTCGGGTCTAACTCGGGTTCAGCTTCTTGTTGCGGTTAGGGTTATGTTTAGGGTTGTTAGGAAAGAGTGAAGACGCAGAGTCCTGTTGAGTGTGGGGTTGCGTAAAGGCTCCCCCAGGGAGTTCAGGTGTACCCAAAGGCTTCCGCTGAGAGCACTTTTTGATGGCAGAAAGTGGCACCGTACGTGTTTTTTCGGGTCTAACTCGGGTTCAGCTTCTTGTTCCGGTTAGGGTTATGTTTAGGGGTGTTTGGAAAGAGTGAAGGCGCAGAGTCCTGTTGAGTGTGGGGTTGCGTAAAGGCTCCCCCAGGGAGTTCAGGTGTACCCAAAGGCTTCCGCTGAGAGCACTTTTTGATGGCAGAAAGTGGCACCGTACGTGTTTTTTCGGGTCTAACTCGGGTTCAGCTTCTTGTTGCTTCTTGATGCACTGCATCCCCAGTCGTGCCAGTGCACTCTCTGGACTCACTGCTCTGCATCCCCAAGGTGCCAGTGCACGCTCTGGAATCACTTCACTGCATCCCCAGTGTTGCCAGTGCACTCTCTGGACTCACTGCACTGCATCCCCAGTGGTGCCAGTGCACTCTTTGGACTCACTGCACTGCATCCCCAGTGGTGCCAGTGCACTCTCTGGACTCTCGGCACTGCATCACCAGTGGTGCCAGTGCACTCTGTATACTCACTGCACTGCATCCCCAGTGGTGCCAGTGCGCTCTCTGGACTCACTGCACTGCATTCCCAGTTGTGCCAGGGCACTCTCTGGAGTCACTGCAGTGCATTCCCAGTGGTGCCAGTGCACTCTCTGGACTCACTGCACTGCATTACCAGTGGTGCCAGTGCACTCTCTGGACTCACTGCAGTGCATCCCCAGTGTTGCCAAGGCACTCTCTGGACTTACAGGACTGCATCCCCAGTGGTGCCAGTGCACTCTCTGGACTCACGGCACTGCATCCCTTAGTGCTGCTAGTGCACTCTCTGAAGTCACTGCAGTGCATCCCCAGTGGGGCCAGTGCACTCTCTGGACTCACGGCACTGCTACCCAGTGGTTCCATTGAACTCTGTGGACTCACTGCACTGCATCCCCAGTGGTGCCAGGGCACTCTCTGCACTCACTGCACTGCATCCCCAGTGGTGCCAGTGCACTCTCTGGACTTACTACAGTACAGCTCCAGTGGTGCCAGTGCACTCACTGCAGTGCATCCCCACTGGTACCTTTGCACTTACTGGACTCACTACACTAAATCCCCAGTGGTGCCAGTGCACTCTATGGACTCACTGCACTGCATCCCCAGTGGTGCCAGTGCACTCTCTGGACTCACTGCACTGCATCCCCAGTGGTGCCAGTGCACTCTCTGGACTCACTGCACTGCATCCCCAGTGCTGACAGTGCACTCTCTGGACTCACGGCACTGCATCCGCAGTGGTGCCAGTACACTCTGTTTACTCACTGCACTGCATCACCAGTGGTGCCAGTGCATTCTCTGGACTCACTGCACTGCATTCCCAGAGGTGCCAGTGCACTCTCTGGACTCACTAAAGTACAGCTCCAGTGGTGCCAGTGCACTCTCTGGACTCACTGCACTGCATCCCCAGTGGTGCCAGTGCACTCTCTGGACTCACTGCACTGCATCCCCACTGGTGCCAGTGCACTCTCTGGACTCACTGCAGTGTATTCCCAGTGGTGCCAGTGCACTCTTTAGCGTCACTGCAGTGCATCCCCAGTGGTGCCAGTGCACTCACTGCAGTGCATCCCCACTGGTGCCAGTGCACTCTCTGGACTCACTGCACTGCATCCCCAGTGGTGCCAGTGCACTCTCTGGACTCACAGCACTGCATCCCCAGTGGTGCCAGTGCACTCTATGGACTCACTGCACTGCATCCCCAGTGGTGCCAGTGCACTCTCTGGACTCACTGCACTGCATCCTCAGTGGTGCCAGTGCACACACTGGACTCCCTGCTTCTGCATCCCCAGTGGTGCCAGTGCACTCTCTGGACTCACTGCATTGCATTCCCAGTGGTGCCAGTGCACTCTCTGGACTCACTACAGTACAGCTCCAGTGGTGCCAGTGCACTCTCTGGACTCACTGCACTGCATCCCCAGTGGTGCCAGTGCACTCTCTGGACTCACTGCACTGCATCTTCAATGGTGCCAGTGCACTCTTTGGACTCACTGCACTGCATCCCCAGTGGTGCCAGGGCACTCTCTGCACTCACTGCACTGCATCCCCAGTGGTGCCAGTGCACTCTCTGGACTCACTGCACTGCATCCCCAGTGGTGCCAGTGCACTCTCTGGACTCACTGCACTGCATCCCCAGTGGTGCCAGTGCACTCTCTAGAGTCACTGCAGTGCATCCCCAGTGGTGCCAGTGCACTCTTTGGACTCACTGCAGTGCATCCCCACTGGTGCCCGTGCACTCTCTGGACTCACTGCACTGCATCCCCAATGGTGCCAGTGCACTCTATGGACTCACTGCACTGCATCCCCAGTGGTGCCACTGCACTCTATGGACTCACTGCACTGCATTCCCATTGCTGCTAGTGCACTCTGTGGACTCACTGCACTGCATCCCCAGTGGTGCCAGGGCACTCTCTGGGCTCACTGCAGTGCGTCCCCAGTGGTGCCAGTGCACTCTCTGGACTCACTGCAGTGCATTCCCACTGGTCCCAGGGCACTCTCTGGACTCACTGCAGTGCATCCCCAGTGGTGCCAGTGCACTCTCTGGACTCCCTGCACTGCATCCCGAGTGGTGCCAGTGCACGCTCTGGACTCACTGCTCTGCATCCCCAAGGTGACAGTGCACGCTCTGGAATCACTTCACTGCATCACCAGTGTTGCCAGTGCACTCTCTGGACGCATTGCACTGCATCCCCAGTGGTGCCAGTGCACTCTTTGGACTCACTGCACTGCATCCCCAGTGGAGCCAGTGCACTCTCTGGACTCACTGCACTGCATCCCAATGGTGCCAGGGCAACCTCTGCACTCACTGCACTGCATCCCCAGTGGTGCCAGGGCACTCTCTGCACTCACTGCACTGCATCCCCAGTGGTGCCAGTGCACTCTCTGGACTCACTGCACTGCTTCCCCAGTGGTGCCAGTGCACTCTCTGGAATCACTGCAGTGCATCTGCAGTGGTGACAGTGCACTCTCTGGATTCACTGCACTACATCCCCAGTGGTGCCAGTGCACTCTCTGGACTCTCGGCACTGCATCACCAGTGGTGCCAGTGCACTCTGATTACTCACTGCACTGCATCCCCAGTGGTGCCAGTGCGCTCTCTGGACTCACTGCACTGCATTCCCAGTTGTGCCAGGGCACTCTCTGGAGTCACTGCAGTGCATTCCCACTGGTCCCCGGGCACTCTCTGGACTCACTGCACTGCATCCCCAGTGGTGCCAGTGCACTCTCTGCACTCACTGCACTGCATCCCCAGTCGTGCCAGTGCACTCTCTGGACTCACTGCTCTGCATCCCCAAGGTGCCAGTGCACGCTCTGGAATCACTTCACTGCATCCCCAGTGTTGCCAGTGCACTCTCTGGACTCACTGCACTGCATCCCCAGTGGTGCCAGTGCACTCTTTGGACTCACTGCACTGCATCCCCAGTGGTGCCAGTGCACTCTCTGGACTCTCGGCACTGCATCACCAGTGGTGCCTTTGCACTCTGTATACTCACTGCACTGCATCCCCAGTGGTGCCAGTGCGCTCTCTGGACTCACTGCACTGCATCCCCACTGGTGCCAGTGCACTCTCTGGACTCACTGCAGTGCATCCCCAGTGGTGCCAGTACACTCTCTGGACTCACTGCACTGCATCCCTAGTGGTGCCAGTGCACTCTCTGGACTCACTGCACTGCATCCTCAGTGGTGCCAGTGCACACACTGGACTCCCTGCACTGCATCCCCAGTGGTGCCAGTGCACTCTCTGGACTCACTGCACTGCATTCCCAGTGGTGCCAGTGCACTCTCTGGACTCACTACAGTACAGGTCCAGTGGTGCCAGTGCACTCTCTGGACTCACTGCACTGCATCCCCAGTGGTGCCAGTGCACTCTCTGGACTCACTGCACTGCATGTTCAATGGTGCCAGTGCACTCTTTGGACTCACTGCACTGCATCCCCAGTGGTGCCAGGGCACTCTCTGCACTCACTGCACTGCATCCCCAGTGGTGCCACTGCACTCTCTGGACTCACTGCAGTGCATCCCCAGTGGTGCCAGTGCACTCTCTGGACTCACTGCAGTGCATCCCCAGTGGTGCCAGTGCACTCTCTAGAGTCACTGCAGTGCATCCCCAGTGGTGCCAGTGCACTCTCTGGACTCACTGCAGTGCATCCCCAGTGGTGCCAGTGCACTCTCTGGACTCACTGCACTGCATCCCCAGTGGTGCCAGTGCACTCTCTGGACTCACTGCACTGCATCCCCAATGGTGCCACTGCACTCTCTGGACTCACTGCACTGCATTCCCATTGCTGCCAGTGCACTCTCTGGACTCACTGCACTGCATCCCCAGTGGTGCCAGGGCACTCTCTGGACTCTCGGCACTGCATCACCAGTGGTGCCAGTGCACTCTGTTTACTCACGGCACTGCATCCCCAGTGGTGCCAGTGCACTCTCTGGACTCACTGCTCTGCATCCCCAAGGTGCCAGTGCACGCTCTGGAATCACTTCACTGCATCCCGAGTGTTGCCAGTGCACTCTCTGGACTCACTGCACTGCATCCCCAGTGGTGCCAGTGCACTCTCTGGACTCACTGCACTGCATCCCCAGTGGTGCCAGGGCACTCTCTGGACTCACTGCACTGCATCCCCAGTGGTGCCAGTGCACTCTCTGGACTCACTGCACTGCTTCCCGAGTGGTGCCAGTGCACTCTCTGAAATCACTGCAGTGCATCCGCAGTGGTGCAGTGCACTCTCTGGATTCACTGCACTACATCCCCAGTGGTGCCAGTGCACTCTCTGGAGTCACTGCACTGCATCCCCAGTGGTGCCAGTGCACTCTGTTTACTCACTGCACTGCATCACCAGTGGTGCCAGTGCACTCTGTTTACTCACTGCACTGCATCCCCAGTGGTGCCAGTGCACTCTCTGGACTCACTGCACTGCATCCCCAGTGGTGCCAATGCACTCTCTGGACTCACTGCAGTGTATTCACAGTGGTGCCAGTGCACTCTTTAGCGTCACTGCAGTGCATCCCCAGTGGTGCCAGTGCACTCACTGCAGTGCATCCCCACTGGTGCCAGTGCACTTACTGGACTCACTGCACTGCATCCCCAGTGGTGCCAGTGCACTCTCTGGACTCACTGCACTGCATCCCCAGTGGTGCCAGTGCACTCTATGGACTCACTGCACTGCATCCCCAGTGGTGTCACTGCACTCTCTGGACTCACTGCACTGCATTCCCAGTGGTACCAGTGCACTCTATGGACTCACTGCACTGCATCCCCAGTGGTGCCAGTGCTCACACTGGACTCACTGCAGTGCATCCCCAGTGGTGCCAGTGCACTCTCTGGACTCACTGCACTGCATCCCCAGTGGCGCCAGTACACTCTCTGGACTCACTGCACTGCATCACCAGTGGTGCCAGTGCACTCTCTGGACTCACGGCACTGCATCACCAGTGGTGCCAGTGCACTCTGTTTACTCACTGCACTGCATCCCCAGTGGTGCCAGTGCACTCTCTGGACTCACTGCACTGCATTCCCAGTTGTGCCAGGGCACTCTCTGGAGTCACTGCAGTGCATTCCCAGTGGTGCCATTGCACTCTCAGGACTCACTGCACTGCATTACCAGTGGTGCCAGTGCACTCTCTGGACTCACTGCAGTGCATCCCCAATGTTGCCAGGGCACTCTCTGACACACAGCACTGCATTCCCAGTGGTGCCAGTGCACTCTCTGGACTCACGGCACTGCATCCCCAGTGCTCCTAGTGCACTCTCTGGAGTCACTGCACTGCATCCACAGTGGTGTGAGTGCACTCTCTGGACTCACTGCACTGCATCCCCAGTGGTGCCAGTGCAATCTCTGGACTTACTACAGTACAGGTCCAGTGGTGCCAGTGCACTCTCTGGACTCACTGCAGTGCATCCCCAGTGGTGCCAGTGCACTCTGTGCACTCACTGCAGTGCATCCCCAGTGGTGCCAGTGCACTCTCTGGACTCACTGCAGTGTATTCCCAGTGGTGCCAGTGCACTCTTTAGCGTCACTGCAGTGCATCCCCAGTGGTGCCAGTGCACTCACTGCAGTGCATCCCCAGTGGTGCCAGTGCACTTACTGGACTCACTGCACTGCATCCCCAGTGGTGCCAGTGCACTCTCTGGACTCACTGCACTGCATCCCCAGTGGTGCCAGTTCACTCTATGGACTCACAGCACTGCATCCCCAGTGGTGTCACTGCACTCTCTGGACTCACTGCACTGCATTCCCAGTGGTGCCAGTGCACTCTATGGACTCACTGCACTGCATCCCCAGTGGTGCCAGTGCTCACACTGGACTCCCTGCAGTGCATCCCCAGTGTTGCCAGTGCACTCTCTGGACTCACTGCACTGCATCCCCAGTGGTGCAGGAGCACTCTCTGGACTCTCGGCACTGCATCACCAGTGGTGCCAGTGCACTCTGTTTACTCACTGCACTGCATCCCCAGTGGTGCCAGTGCGCTCTCTGGACTCACTGCACTGCATTCCCAGTTGTGCCAGGGCACTCTCTGGAGTCACTGCAGTGCATTCCCAGTGGTGCCAGTGCACTCCCTGGACTCACTGCACTGCATCCCCAGTGGTGCCAGTGCACTCTTTAGCGTCACTGCAGTGCATCGCCAGTGGTGCCAGTGCACTCACTGCAGTGCATCCCCACTGGTACCAGAGCACTTACTAGACTCACTACACTGCATCCCCAGTGGTGCCAGTGCACTCTCTGGACTCACTGCACTGCATCCCCAGTGGTGCCAGGGCACTCTCTGCACTCACTGCACTGCATCCCCAGTGGTGCCAGTGCACTCTCTGGACTCACTGCACTGCATCCCCAGTGCTGACAGTGCACTCTCTGGACTCACTGCACTGCATCCCCAGTGGTGCCAGTGCACTCTCTGGACTCACTGCACTGCATCCCCAGTGGTGCCAGTGCACTCTATGGACTCACTGCACTGCATCCCCAGTGGTGTCACTGCACTCTCTGGACTCACTGCACTGCATTCCCAGTGGTGCCAGTGCACTCTCTGGACTCACTGCAGTGCATCCCCATTGGTGCCAGTACACTCTCTGGACTCACTGCACTGCATCCCCAGTGGTGCCAGTGCACTCTCTGGACTCACTGCACTGCATCCCCAGTGGTGCCAGTGCACTCTCTGGAGTCACTGCAGTGTATCCCCAGTGGTGCCAGTGCACTCTCTGGACTCACGGTACTGCATCCGCAGTGGTGGCAGTGCACTCTTTAGCGTCACTGCAGTGCATCCCCAGTGGTGCCAGTGCACTCTCTGCAGTGCATCCCCACTGGTGCCAGTGCACTCTCTGCACTCACTGCACTGCATCCCCAGTGGGGCCAGTGCACTCTCTGGACTCACTGCACTGCATCCCCAGTGGTGCCACTGCACTCTATGGACTCACTGCACTGCATCCCCAGTGGTGCCAGTGCACTCTCTGGACTCACTGCACTGCATCCCCAGTGGTGCCAGGGCACTCTCTGGACTCACTGCACTGCATCCCCAGTGCTGACAGTGCACTCCCTGGACTCACGGCACTGCATCCGCAGTGGTGCCAGTGCACTCTGTTTACTCACTGCACTGCATCCCCAGTGGTGCCAGTGCACTCTCTGGACTCACTGCACTGCATTCCCAGTGGTGCCAGTGCACTCTCTGGACTCACTACAGTACAGCTCCAGTGGTGCCAGAGCACTCTCTGGACTCACTGCACTGCATCCCGAGTGGTGCCAGTGCACTCTTTGGACTCACTGCAGTGCATTCCCACTGGTCCCAGGGCACTCTCTGGACTCGCTGCACTGCATCCCCAGTGGTGCCAGTGCACGCTCTGGAATCACTTCACTGCATCCCCAGTGTTGCCAGTGCACTCTCTGGACTCACTGCACTGCATCCCGAGTGGTGCCAGTGCACTCTCTGGACTCACTGCTCTGCATCCCCAAGGTACAGTGCACGCTCTGGAATCACTTCACTGCATCCCCAGTGTTGCCAGTGCACTCTCTGGACTCACTGCAGTGCATCCCCAGTGGTGCCACTGCACTCTCTGGACTCACTGCACTGCATCCCAAGTCGTGCCAGTGCACTCTCTGGACTCACTGCACTGCATCCCCAGTGGTGCCAGTGCACTCTCTGGACTCACTGCAGTGCATCCCCAGTGTTGCCAGTGCACTCTGTGGACTCACGGCACTGCATTCCCAGTGGTGCCAGTGCACTCTCTGGACTCACTGCACTGCATTACCAGTGCTGCCAGAGCACTCTCTGGACTAACTGCAGTGCATCCCCAGTGTTGCCAGGGCACTCTCTGGACTCACAGCACTGCATTCCCAGTGGTGCCAGTGCACTCTCTGGACTCACAGCACTGCATCCCCAGTGCTGCTAGTGCACTCTCTGGACTCACTGCACTGCATCCCCAGTGGGGCAAGTGCACTCTCTGGACTCACGGCACTGCATCCCCAGTGGTGCCATTGAACTCTGTGGACTCACAGCACTGCATCCCCAGTGGTGCCAGTGCACTCTCTGGACTCACTGCACTGCATCACCAGTGGTGCCAGTACACTCTCTGGACTCACTGCACTGCATCCCCAGTGGTGCCAGTGCACTCTCTGGACTCACTGCACTGCATCCCCAGAGGTGCCAGTGCAATCTCTGGACTCACTACAGTACAGCTCCAGTGGTGCCAGTGCACTCTCTGGACTCACTGCACTGCATCCCCAGTGGTGCCAGTGCACTCTCTGGACTCACTGCACTGCATCCCCAGTGGTGCCAGTGCACTCTCTGGACTCACTGCAGTGTATTCACAGTGGTGCCAGTGCACTCTTTAGCGTCACTGCAGTGCATCCCCAGTGGTGCCAGTGCACTCACTGCAGTGCATCCCCACTGGTGCCAGTGCACTTACTGGACTCACTGCACTGCATCCCCAGTGGTGCCAGTGCACTCTCTGGACTCACTGCACTGCATCCCCAGTGGTGCCAGTGCACTCTATGGACTCACTGCACTGCATCCCCAGTGGTGTCACTGCACTCTCTGGACTCACTGCACTGCATTCCCAGTGGTACCAGTGCACTCTATGGACTCACTGCACTGCATCCCCAGTGGTGCCAGTGCTCACACTGGACTCACTGCAGTGCATCCCCAGTGGTGCCAGTGCACTCTCTGGACTCACTGCACTGCATCCCCAGTGGCGCCAGTACACTCTCTGGACTCACTGCACTGCATCACCAGTGGTGCCAGTGCACTCTCTGGACTCACGGCACTGCATCACCAGTGGTGCCAGTGCACTCTGTTTACTCACTGCACTGCATCCCCAGTGGTGCCAGTGCGCTCTCTGTACTCACTGCACTGCATTCCCAGTTGTGCCAGGGCACTCTCTGGAGTCACTGCAGTGCATTCCCAGTGGTGCCAGTGCACTCTCAGGACTCACTGCACTGCATTACCAGTGGTGCCAGTGCACTCTCTGGACTCACTGCAGTGCATCCCCAATGTTGCCAGGGCACTCTCTGGACACACAGCACTGCATTCCCAGTGGTGCCAGTGCACTCTCTGGACTCACGGCACTGCATCCCCAGTGCTCCTAGTGCACTCTCTGGAGTCACTACACTGCATCCCCAGTGGTGCCAGTGCACTCTCTGGACTCACTGCACTGCATCCCCAGTGGTGCCAGTGCAATCTCTGGACTTACTAAAGTACAGGTCCAGTGGTGCCAGTGCACTCTCTGGACTCACTGCACTGCATCCCCAGTGGTGCCAGTGCACTCTGTGCACTCACTGCAGTGCATCCCCAGTGGTGCCAGTGCACTCTCTGGACTCACTGCAGTGTATTCCCAGTGGTGCCAGTGCACTCTTTAGCGTCACTGCAGTGCATCCCCAGTGGTGCCAGTGCACTCACTGCAGTGCATCCCCACTGGTGCCAGTGCACTTACTGGACTCACTGCACTGCATCCCCAGTGGTGCCAGTGCACTCTCTGGACACACTGCACTGCATCCCCAGTGGTGCCAGTTCACTCTATGGACTCACAGCACTGCATCCCCAGTGGTGTCACTGCACTCTCTGGACTCACTGCACTGCATTCCCAGTGGTGCCAGTGCACTCTATGGACTCCCTGCAGTGCATCCCCAGTGGTGCCAGTGCACTCTCTGGACTCACTGCACTGCATCCCCAGTGGCGCCAGTGCACTCTCTGGACTCACTGCACTGCATCCCCAGTGGTGCCAGAGCACTCTCTGGACTCACGGCACTGCATCACCAGTGGTGCCAGTGCGCTCTGTTTACTCACTGCACTGCATCCCCAGTGGTGCCAGTGCGCTCTCTGGACTCACTGCACTGCATTCCCAGTTGTGCCAGGGCACTCTCTGGAGTCACTGCAGTGCATTCCCAGTGGTGCCAGTGCACTCTCTGGACTCACTGCACTGCATTACCAGTGGTGCCAGTGCACTCTCTGGACTCACTGCAGTGCATCCCCAGTGTTGCCAAGGCACTCTCTGGACTTACAGGACTGCATTCCCAGTGGTGCCAGTGCACTCTCTGGACTCACGGCACTGCATCCCTTAGTGCTGCTAGTGCACTCTCTGAAGTCACTGCAGTGCATCCCCAGTGGGGCCAGTGCACTCTCTGGACTCACGGCACTGCTACCCAGTGGTGCCATTGAACTCTGTGGACTCACTGCACTGCATCCCCAGTGGTGCCAGGGCACTCTCTGCACTCACTGCACTGCATCCCCAGTGGTGCCAGTGCACTCTCTGGACTCACTGCACTGCATTCCCAGTGGTGCCAGTGCACTCTCTGGACTCACTACAGTACAGCTCCAGTGGTGCCAGTGCACTCACTGCAGTGCATCCCCACTGGTACCTTTGCACTTACTGGACTCACTACACTGAATCCCCAGTGGTGCCAGTGCACTCTATGGACTCACTGCACTGCATCCCCAGTGGTGCCAGTGCACTCTCTGGACTCACTGCACTGCATCCCCAGTGGTGCCAGTGCACTCTCTGGACTCACTGCACTGCATCCCCAGTGCTGACAGTGCACTCTCTGGACTCACGGCACTGCATCCGCAGTGGTGCCAGTACACTCTGTTTACTCACTGCACTGCATCACCAGTGGTGCCAGTGCATTCTCTGGACTCACTGCACTGCATTCCCAGAGATGCCAGTGCACTCTCTGGACTCACTAAAGTACAGCTCCAGTGGTGCCAGTGCACTCTCTGGACTCACTGCACTGCATCCCCAGTGGTGCCAGTGCACTCTCTGGACTCACTGCACTGCATCCCCACTGGTGCCAGTGCACTCTCTGGACTCACTGCAGTGTATTCCCAGTGGTGCCAGTGCACTCTTTAGCGTCACTGCAGTGCATCCCCAGTGGTGCCAGTGCACTCACTGCAGTGCATCCCCACTGGTGCCAGTGCACTCACTGCACTGCATCCCCAGTGGTGCCAGTGCACTCTCTGGACTCACAGCACTGCATCCCCAGTGGTGCCAGTGCACTCTATGGACTCACTGCACTGCATCCCCAGTGGTTCCAGTGCACTCTCTGGACTCACTGCACTGCATACTCAGTGGTGCCAGTGCACACACTGGACTCCCTGCTCTGCATCCCCAGTGGTGCCAGTGCACTCTCTGGACTCACTGCATTGCATTCCCAGTGGTGCCAGTGCACTCTCTGGACTCACTACAGTACAGCTCCAGTGGTGCCAGTGCACTCTCTGGACTCACTACACTGCATCCCCAGTGGTGCCAGTGCACTCTCTGGACTCACTGCACTGCATCTTCAATGGTGCCAGTGCACTCTTTGGACTCACTGCACTGCATCCCCAGTGGTGCCAGGGCACTCTCTGCACTCACTGCACTGCATCCCCAGTGGTGCCAGTGCACTCTCTGGACTCACTGCACTGCATCCCCAGTGGTGCCAGTGCACTCTCTGGACTCACTGCACTGCATCCCCAGTGGTGCCAGTGCACTCTCTAGACTCACTGCAGTGCATCCCCAGTGGTGCCAGTGCACTCTTTGGACTCACTGCAGTGCATCCCCACTGGTGCCCGTGCACTCTCTGGACTCACTGCACTGCATCCCCAGTGGTGCCAGTGCACTCTCTGGACTCACTGCACTGCATCCCCAATGGTGCCAGTGCACTCTATGGACTCACTGCACTGCATCCCCAGTGGTGCCAGTGCACTCTCTGGACTCACTGCACTGCATTCCCATTGCTGCTAGTGCACTCTGTGGACTCACTGCACTGCATCCCCAGTGGTGCCAGGGCACTCTCTGGGCTCACTGCAGTGCATCCCCAGTGGTGCCAGTGCACTCTCTGGACTCACAGCAGTGCATTCCCACTGGTCCCAGGGCACTCTCTGGACTCACTGCAGTGCATCCCCAGTGGTGCCAGTGCACTCTCTGGACTCCCTGCACTGCATCCCGAGTGGTGCCAGTGCACGCTCTGGACTCACTGCTCTGCATCCCCAAGGTGACAGTGCACGCTCTGGAATCACTTCACTGCATCACCAGTGTTGCCAGTGCACTCTCTGGACGCACTGCACTGCATCCCCAGTGGTGCCAGTGCACTCTTTGGACTCACTGCACTGCATCCCCAGTGGAGCCAGTGCACTCTCTGGACTCACTGCACTGCATCCCAATGGTGCCAGGGCAACCTCTGCACTCACTGCACTGCATCCCCAGTGGTGCCAGGGCACTCTCTGCACTCACTGCACTGCATCCCCAATGGTGCCAGTACACTCTCTGGACTCACTGCACTGCTTCCCCAGTGGTGCCAGTTCACTCTCTGGAATCACTGCAGTGCATCCGCAGTGGTGACAGTGCACTCTCTGGATTCACTGCACTGCATCCCCAGTGGTGCCAGTGCACTCTCTGGACTCTCGGCACTGCATCACCAGTGGTGCCAGTGCACTCTGTTTACTCACAGCACTGCATCCCCAGTGGTGCCAGTGCGCTCTCTGGACTCACTGCACTGCATTCCCAGTTGTGCCAGGGCACTCTCTGGAGTCACTGCAGTGCATTCCCACTGGTCCCAGGGCACTCTCTGGACTCACTGCACTGCATTACCAGTGGTGCCAGTGCACTCTCTGCACTCACTGCACTGGATCCCCAGTCGTGCCAGTGCACTCTCTGGACTCACTGCTCTGCATCCCCAAGTTGCCAGTGCACGCTCTGGAATCACTTCACTGCATCCCCAGTGTTGCCAGTGCACTCTCTGGACTCACTGCACTGCATCCCCAGTGGTGCCAGTGCACTCTTTGGACTCACTGCACTGCATCCCCAGTGGTGCCAGTGCACTCTCTGGACTCTCGGCACTGCATCACCAGTGGTGCCAGTGCACTCTGTATACTCACTGCACTGCATCCCCAGTGGTGCCAGTGCGCTCTCTGGACTCACTGCACTGCATTCCCAGTTGTGCCAGGGCACTCTCTGGAGTCACTGCAGTGCATTCCCAGTGGTGCGAGTGCACTCTCTGGACTCACTGCACTGCATTACCAGTGGTGCCAGTGCACTCTCTGGACTCACTGCAGTGCATCCCCAGTGTTGCCAAGGCACTCTCTGGACTTACAGGACTGCATTCCCAGTGGTGCCAGTGCACTCTCTGGACTCACGGCACTGCATCCCTTAGTGCTGCTAGTGCACTCTCTGGAGTCACTGCACTGCATCCCCAGTGGGGCCAGTGCACTCTCTGGACTCACGGCGCTGCTACCCAGTGGTGCCATTGAACTCTGTGGACTCACTGCACTGCATCCCCAGTGGTGCCAGGGCACTCTCTGCACTCACTGCACTGCATCCCCAGTGGTGCCAGTGCACTCTCTGGACTCACTGCAGTGTATTCACAGTGGTGCCAGTGCACTCTTTAGCGTCACTGCAGTGCATCCCCAGTGGTGCCAGTGCACTCACTGCAGTGCATCCCCACTGGTGCCAGTGCACTCTCTGGACTCACTGCAGTGCATCCCCAGTGGTGCCAGTACACTCTCTGGACTCACTGCACTGCATCCCCAGTGGTGCCAGTGCACTCTATGGACTCACTGCACTGCATCCCCAGTGGTGCCAGTGCACTCTCTGGACTCACTGCACTGCATCCTCAGTGGTGCCAGTGCACACACTGGACTCCCTGCACTGCATCCCCAGTGGTGCCAGGGTACTCTGTGGACTCACTGCACGGCATCCCGAGTGGTGCCAGTGCACTCTCTGGACTCACTGCACTGCATTCCCAGTGGTGCCAGTGCACTCTATGGACTCCCTGCAGTGCATCCCCAGTGGTGCCAGTGCACTCTCTGGACTCACTGCACTGCATCCCCAGTGGCGCCAGTGCACTCTCTGGACTCACTGCACTGCATCCCCAGTGGTGCCAGAGCACTCTCTGGACTCACGGCACTGCATCACCAGTGGTGCCAGTGCGCTCTGTTTACTCACTGCACTGCATCCCCAGTGGTGCCAGTGCGCTCTCTGGACTCACTGCACTGCATTCCCAGTTGTGCCAGGGCACTCTCTGGAGTCACTGCAGTGCATTCCCAGTGGTGCCAGTGCACTCTCTGGACTCACTGCACTGCATTACCAGTGGTGCCAGTGCACTCTCTGGACTCACTGCAGTGCATCCCCAGTGTTGCCAAGGCACTCTCTGGACTTACAGGACTGCATTCCCAGTGGTGCCAGTGCACTCTCTGGACTCACGGCACTGCATCCCTTAGTGCTGCTAGTGCACTCTCTGAAGTCACTGCAGTGCATCCCCAGTGGGGCCAGTGCACTCTCTGGACTCACGGCACTGCTACCCAGTGGTGCCATTGAACTCTGTGGACTCACTGCACTGCATCCCCAGTGGTGCCAGGGCACTCTCTGCACTCACTGCACTGCATCCCCAGTGGTGCCAGTGCACTCTCTGGACTCACTGCACTGCATTCCCAGTGGTGCCAGTGCACTCTCTGGACTCACTACAGTACAGCTCCAGTGGTGCCAGTGCACTCACTGCAGTGCATCCCCACTGGTACCTTTGCACTTACTGGACTCACTACACTGAATCCCCAGTGGTGCCAGTGCACTCTATGGACTCACTGCACTGCATCCCCAGTGGTGCCAGTGCACTCTCTGGACTCACTGCACTGCATCCCCAGTGGTGCCAGTGCACTCTCTGGACTCACTGCACTGCATCCCCAGTGCTGACAGTGCACTCTCTGGACTCACGGCACTGCATCCGCAGTGGTGCCAGTACACTCTGTTTACTCACTGCACTGCATCACCAGTGGTGCCAGTGCATTCTCTGGACTCACTGCACTGCATTCCCAGAGATGCCAGTGCACTCTCTGGACTCACTAAAGTACAGCTCCAGTGGTGCCAGTGCACTCTCTGGACTCACTGCACTGCATCCCCAGTGGTGCCAGTGCACTCTCTGGACTCACTGCACTGCATCCCCACTGGTGCCAGTGCACTCTCTGGACTCACTGCAGTGTATTCCCAGTGGTGCCAGTGCACTCTTTAGCGTCACTGCAGTGCATCCCCAGTGGTGCCAGTGCACTCACTGCAGTGCATCCCCACTGGTGCCAGTGCACTCACTGCACTGCATCCCCAGTGGTGCCAGTGCACTCTCTGGACTCACAGCACTGCATCCCCAGTGGTGCCAGTGCACTCTATGGACTCACTGCACTGCATCCCCAGTGGTTCCAGTGCACTCTCTGGACTCACTGCACTGCATACTCAGTGGTGCCAGTGCACACACTGGACTCCCTGCTCTGCATCCCCAGTGGTGCCAGTGCACTCTCTGGACTCACTGCATTGCATTCCCAGTGGTGCCAGTGCACTCTCTGGACTCACTACAGTACAGCTCCAGTGGTGCCAGTGCACTCTCTGGACTCACTACACTGCATCCCCAGTGGTGCCAGTGCACTCTCTGGACTCACTGCACTGCATCTTCAATGGTGCCAGTGCACTCTTTGGACTCACTGCACTGCATCCCCAGTGGTGCCAGGGCACTCTCTGCACTCACTGCACTGCATCCCCAGTGGTGCCAGTGCACTCTCTGGACTCACTGCACTGCATCCCCAGTGGTGCCAGTGCACTCTCTGGACTCACTGCACTGCATCCCCAGTGGTGCCAGTGCACTCTCTAGACTCACTGCAGTGCATCCCCAGTGGTGCCAGTGCACTCTTTGGACTCACTGCAGTGCATCCCCACTGGTGCCCGTGCACTCTCTGGACTCACTGCACTGCATCCCCAGTGGTGCCAGTGCACTCTCTGGACTCACTGCACTGCATCCCCAATGGTGCCAGTGCACTCTATGGACTCACTGCACTGCATCCCCAGTGGTGCCAGTGCACTCTCTGGACTCACTGCACTGCATTCCCATTGCTGCTAGTGCACTCTGTGGACTCACTGCACTGCATCCCCAGTGGTGCCAGGGCACTCTCTGGGCTCACTGCAGTGCATCCCCAGTGGTGCCAGTGCACTCTCTGGACTCACAGCAGTGCATTCCCACTGGTCCCAGGGCACTCTCTGGACTCACTGCAGTGCATCCCCAGTGGTGCCAGTGCACTCTCTGGACTCCCTGCACTGCATCCCGAGTGGTGCCAGTGCACGCTCTGGACTCACTGCTCTGCATCCCCAAGGTGACAGTGCACGCTCTGGAATCACTTCACTGCATCACCAGTGTTGCCAGTGCACTCTCTGGACGCACTGCACTGCATCCCCAGTGGTGCCAGTGCACTCTTTGGACTCACTGCACTGCATCCCCAGTGGAGCCAGTGCACTCTCTGGACTCACTGCACTGCATCCCAATGGTGCCAGGGCAACCTCTGCACTCACTGCACTGCATCCCCAGTGGTGCCAGGGCACTCTCTGCACTCACTGCACTGCATCCCCAATGGTGCCAGTACACTCTCTGGACTCACTGCACTGCTTCCCCAGTGGTGCCAGTTCACTCTCTGGAATCACTGCAGTGCATCCGCAGTGGTGACAGTGCACTCTCTGGATTCACTGCACTGCATCCCCAGTGGTGCCAGTGCACTCTCTGGACTCTCGGCACTGCATCACCAGTGGTGCCAGTGCACTCTGTTTACTCACAGCACTGCATCCCCAGTGGTGCCAGTGCGCTCTCTGGACTCACTGCACTGCATTCCCAGTTGTGCCAGGGCACTCTCTGGAGTCACTGCAGTGCATTCCCACTGGTCCCAGGGCACTCTCTGGACTCACTGCACTGCATTACCAGTGGTGCCAGTGCACTCTCTGCACTCACTGCACTGGATCCCCAGTCGTGCCAGTGCACTCTCTGGACTCACTGCTCTGCATCCCCAAGTTGCCAGTGCACGCTCTGGAATCACTTCACTGCATCCCCAGTGTTGCCAGTGCACTCTCTGGACTCACTGCACTGCATCCCCAGTGGTGCCAGTGCACTCTTTGGACTCACTGCACTGCATCCCCAGTGGTGCCAGTGCACTCTCTGGACTCTCGGCACTGCATCACCAGTGGTGCCAGTGCACTCTGTATACTCACTGCACTGCATCCCCAGTGGTGCCAGTGCGCTCTCTGGACTCACTGCACTGCATTCCCAGTTGTGCCAGGGCACTCTCTGGAGTCACTGCAGTGCATTCCCAGTGGTGCGAGTGCACTCTCTGGACTCACTGCACTGCATTACCAGTGGTGCCAGTGCACTCTCTGGACTCACTGCAGTGCATCCCCAGTGTTGCCAAGGCACTCTCTGGACTTACAGGACTGCATTCCCAGTGGTGCCAGTGCACTCTCTGGACTCACGGCACTGCATCCCTTAGTGCTGCTAGTGCACTCTCTGGAGTCACTGCACTGCATCCCCAGTGGGGCCAGTGCACTCTCTGGACTCACGGCACTGCTACCCAGTGGTGCCATTGAACTCTGTGGACTCACTGCACTGCATCCCCAGTGGTGCCAGGGCACTCTCTGCACTCACTGCACTGCATCCCCAGTGGTGCCAGTGCACTCTCTGGACTCACTGCAGTGTATTCACAGTGGTGCCAGTGCACTCTTTAGCGTCACTGCAGTGCATCCCCAGTGGTGCCAGTGCACTCACTGCAGTGCATCCCCACTGGTGCCAGTGCACTCTCTGGACTCACTGCAGTGCATCCCCAGTGGTGCCAGTACACTCTCTGGACTCACTGCACTGCATCCCCAGTGGTGCCAGTGCACTCTATGGACTCACTGCACTGCATCCCCAGTGGTGCCAGTGCACTCTCTGGACTCACTGCACTGCATCCTCAGTGGTGCCAGTGCACACACTGGACTCCCTGCACTGCATCCCCAGTGGTGCCAGGGTACTCTGTGGACTCACTGCACGGCATCCCGAGTGGTGCCAGTGCACTCTCTGGACTCACTGCACTGCATCCCCAGTGGTGCCAGTGCACTCTATGGACTCACTGCATGGCATCCCGAGTGGTGCCAGTGCACTCTCTGGACTCACTGCACTGCATCCCCAAGGTGCCAGTGCACGCTCTGGAATCACTTCACTGCATCCCCAGTGTTGCCAGTGCACTCTCTGGACTCACTGCACTGCATCCCCAGTGGTGCCAGTGCACTCTTTGGACTCACTGAACTGCATCCCCAATGGTGCCAGGGCACTCAATGCACTCACTGCACTGCATCCCGAGTGGTGCCAGTGCACTCTCTGCACTCACTGCACTGCATCCCCAGTGGTGCCAGTGCACTCTCTGGAGTCACTGCAGTGCATCCCCAGTGGTGCCAGTGCACTCTCTGGAATCACTGCACTACATCCCCAGTGGTGCCAGTGCACTCTCTGGACTAACTGCAGTGCATCCCCAGTGGTGCCAGTGCACTCTCTGGAGACACTGCTGTGCATCTCCACTAGTGCCAGGGCACTCTCTGGAGTCACTGCAGTGCATCCCCATTGGTGCCAGTACACTCTCTGGACTCACTGCACTGCATCCCCAGTGGTGCGAGTGCACTCTCTGGACTCACTGCACTGCATCCCCAGTGGTGCCAGTGCACTCTCTGCACTCACTGCACTGCATCCCCAGTGGTGCCAGTGCACTCTCTGGACTCACGGTACTGCATCCGCAGTGGTGCCAGTGCACTCTTTAGCGTCACTGCAGTGCATCCCCAGTGGTGCCAGTGCACTCTCTGCAGTGCATCCCCACTGGTGCCAGTGCACTCTCTGCACTCACTGCACTGCATCCCCAGTGGGGCCAGTGCACTCTCTGGACTCACTGCACTGCATCCCCAGTGGTGCCACTGCACTCTATGGCCTCACTGCACTGCATCCCCAGTGGTGCCAGTGCACTCTCTGGACTCACTGCACTGCATCCCCAGTGGTGCCAGGGCACTCTCTGGACTCACTGCACTGCATCCCCAGTGCTGACAGTGCACTCCCTGGACTCACGGCACTGCATCCGCAGTGGTGCCAGTGCACTCTGTTTACTCACTGCACTGCATCCCCAGTGGTGCCAGTGCACTCTCTGGACTCACTGCACTGCATTCCCAGTGGTGCCAGTGCACTCTCTGGACTCACTGCAGTACAGCTCCAGTGGTGTCAGAGCACTCTCTGGACTCACTGCACTGCATCCCGAGTGGTGCCAGTGCACTCTCTGGACTCACTGCAGTGCATTCCCACTGGTCCCAGGGCACTCTCTGGACTCACTGCACTGCATCCCCAGTGGTGCCAGTGCACGCTCTGGAATCACTTCACTGCATCCCCAGTGTTGCCAGTGCACTCTCTGGACTCACTGCACTGCATCCCGAGTGGTGCCAGTGCACTCTCTGGACTCACTGCTCTGCATCCCCAAGGTGCAGTGCACGCTCTGGAATCACTTCACTGCATCCCCAGTGTTGCCAGTGCACTCTCTGGACTCACTGCAGTGCATCCCCAGTGGTGCCACTGCACTCTCTGGACTCACTGCACTGCATCCCAAGTCGTGCCAGTGCACTGTCTATACTCACTGCAGAGCATCCCCAGTGGTGCCAGTGCACTCTCTGGACTCACTGCAGTGCATCCCCAGTGTTGCCAGTGCACTCTGTGGACTCACGGCACTGCATTCCCAGTGGTGCCAGTGCACTCTCTGGACTCACTGCACTGCATTACCAGTGCTGCCAGAGCACTCTCTGGACTCACTGCAGTGCATCCCCAGTGTTGCCAGGGCACTCTCTGGACTCACAGCACTGCATTCCCAGTGGTGCCAGTGAACTCTCTGGACTCACAGCACTGCATCCCCAGTGCTGCTAGTGCACTCTCTGGACTCACTGCACTGCATCCCCAGTGGGGCAAGTGCACTCTCTGGACTCACGGCACTGCATCCCCAGTGGTGCCATTGAACTCTGTGGACTCACAGCACTGCATCCCCAGTGGTGCCAGTGCACTCTCTGGACTCACTGCACTGCATCACCAGTGGTGCCAGTACACTCTCTGGACTCACTGCACTGCATCCCGAGTGGTGCCAGTGCACTCTCTGGACTCACTGCACTGCATCCCCAGTGGTGCCAGTGCACTCTATGGACTCACTGCATGGCATCCCGAGTGGTGCCAGTGCACTCTCTGGACTCACTGCACTGCATCCCCAAGGTGCCAGTGCACGCTCTGGAATCACTTCACTGCATCCCCAGTGTTGCCAGTGCACTCTCTGGACTAACTGCAGTGCATCCCCAGTGGTGCCAGTGCACTCTCTGGAGACACTGCTGTGCATCTCCACTAGTGCCAGGGCACTCTCTGGAGTCACTGCAGTGCATCCCCAGTGGTGCCAGTGCACTCTCTGGACTCACTGCACTGCATTACCAGTGGTGCCAGGGCACTCTCTGGAGACACTGCAGTGCATCTTCACTAGTGCCACGGCACTCTCTGGAGTCACTGCAGTGCATCCCCAGTGGTGCCAGTGCACTCTCTGGACTCACTGCACTGCATCCCCAGTGGTGCCAGTGCACTCTCTGGACTCACTGCACTGCATCCCCAGTGGTGCCAGTGCACTCTATGGACTCACTGCACTGCATCCCCAGTGGTGTCACTGCACTCTCTGGACTCACTGCACTGCATTCCCAGTGGTGCCAGTGCACTCTCTGGACTCACTGCAGTGCATCCCCATTGGTGCCAGTACACTCTCTGGACTCACTGCACTGCATCCCCAGTGGTGCGAGTGCACTCTCTGGACTCACTGCACTGCATCCCCAGTGGTGCCAGTGCACTCTCTGCACTCACTGCACTGCATCCCCAGTGGTGCCAGTGCACTCTCTGGACTCACGGTACTGCATCCGCAGTGGTGCCAGCGCACTCTTTAGCGTCACTGCAGTGCATCCCCAGTGGTGCCAGTGCACTCTCTGCAGTGCATCCCCACTGGTGCCAGTGCACTCTCTGCACTCACTGCACTGCATCCCCAGTGGGGCCAGTGCACTCTTTGGACTCACTGCACTGCATCCCCAGTGGTGCCACTGCACTCTATGGCCTCACTGCACTGCATCCCCAGTGGTGCCAGTGCACTCTCTGGACTCACTGCACTGCATCCCCAGTGGTGCCAGGGCACTCTCTGGACTCACTGCACTGCATCCCCAGTGCTGACAGTGCCCTCCCTGGACTCACGGCACTGCATCCGCAGTGGTGCCAGTGCACTCTGTTTACTCACTGCACTGCATCCCCAGTGGTGCCAGTGCACTCTCTGGACTCACTGCACTGCATTCCCAGTGGTGCCAGTGCACTCTCTGGACTCACTACAGTACAGCTCCAGCGGTGCCAGAGCACTCTCTGGACTCACTGCACTGCATCCCGAGTGGTGCCAGTGCACTCTCTGGACTCACTGCAGTGCATTCCCACTGGTCCCAGGGCACTCTCTGGACTCACTGCACTGCATCCCCAGTGGTGCCAGTGCACGCTCTGGAATCACTTCACTGCATCCCCAGTGTTGCCAGTGCACTCTCTGGACTCACTGCACTGCATCCCGAGTGGTGCCAGTGCACTCTCTGGACTCACTGCTCTGCATCCCCAAGGTGCAGTGCACGCTCTGGAATCACTTCACTGCATCCCCAGTGTTGCCAGTGCACTCTCTGGACTCACTGCAGTGCATCCCCAGTGGTGCCACTGCACTCTCTGGACTCACTGCACTGCATCCCAAGTCGTGCCAGTGCACTGTCTATACTCACTGCAGAGCATCCCCAGTGGTGCCAGTGCACTCTCTGGACTCACTGCAGTGCATCCCCAGTGTTGCCAGTGCACTCTGTGGACTCACGGCACTGCATTCCCAGTGGTGCCAGTGCACTCTCTGGACTCACTGCACTGCATTACCAGTGCTGCCAGTGCACTCTCTGGACTCACTGCAGTGCATCCCCAGTGTTGCCAGGGCACTCTCTGGACTCACAGCACTGCATTCCCAGTGGTGCCAGTGCACTCTCTGGACTCACTGCACTGCATCCCCAGTGGGGCAAGTGCACTCTCTGGACTCACGGCACTGCATCCCCAGTGGTGCCATTGAACTCTGTGGACTCACAGCACTGCATCCCCAGTGGTGCCAGTGCACTCTCTGGACTCACTGAACTGCATCACCAGTGGTGCCAGTACACTCTCTGGACTCACTGCACTGCATCCCCAGTGGTGCCAGTGCACTCTCTGGACTCACTGCACTGCATCCCCAGAGGTGCCAGTGCAATCTCTGGACTCACTACAGTACAGCTCCAGTGGTGCCAGTGCACTCTCTGGACTCACTGCACTGCATCCCCAGTGGTGCCAGTGCACTCTCTGGACTCACTGCACTGCATCCCCAGTGGTGCCAGTGCACTCTCTGGACTCACTGCAGTGTATTCACAGTGGTGCCAGTGCACTCTTTAGCGTCACTGCAGTGCATCCCCAGTGGTGCCAGTGCACTCACTGCAGTGCATCCCCACTGGTGCCAGTGCACTTACTGGACTCACTGCACTGCATCCCCAGTGGTGCCAGTGCACTCTCTGGACTCACTGCAGTGCATCCCCAGTAGTGCCAGTGCACTCTATGGACTCACTGCACTGCATCCCCAGTGGTGTCACTGCACTCTCTGGACTCACTGCACTGCATTCCCAGTGGTACCAGTGCACTCTATGGACTCACTGCACTGCATCCCCAGTGGTGCCAGTGCTCACACTGGACTCACTGCAGTGCATCCCCAGTGGTGCCAGTGCACTCTCTGGACTCACTGCACTGCATCACCAGTGGTGCCAGTGCACTCTCTGGACTCACGGCACTGCATCACCAGTGGTGCCAGTGCACTCTGTTTACTCACTGCACTGCATCCCCAGTGGTGCCAGTGCGCTCTCTGGACTCACTGCAGTGCATTCCCAGTGGTGCCAGTGCACTCTCAGGACTCACTGCACTGCATTACCAGTGGTGCCAGTTCACTCTATGGACTCACAGCACTGCATCCCCAGTGGTGTCACTGCACTCTCTGGACTCACTGCACTGCATTCCCAGTGGTGCCAGTGCACTCTATGGACTCACTGCACTGCATCCCCAGTGGTGCCAGTGCTCACACTGGACTCCCTGCAGTGCATCCCCAGTGGTGCCAGTGCACTCTCTGGACTCACTGCACTGCATCTCCAGTGGCGCCAGTGCACTCTCTGGACTCACTGCACTGCATCCCCAGTGGTGCCAGAGCACTCTCTGGACTCACGGCACTGCATCACCAGTGGTGCCAGTGCGCTCTGTTTACTCACTGCACTGCATCCCCAGTGGTGCCAGTGCGCTCTCTGGACTCACTGCACTGCATTCCCAGTTGTGCCAGGGCACTCTCTGGAGTCACTGCAGTGCATTCCCAGTGGTGCCAGTGCACTCTCTGGACTCACTGCACTGCACTACCAGTGGTGCCAGTGCACTCTCTGGACTCACTGCAGTGCATCGCCAGTGTTGCCAGGGCACTCTCTGGACTCACAGCACTGCATTCCCAGTGGTGCCAGTGCACGCTCTGGACTCACGGCACTGCATCCCCAGTGCTCCTAGTGCACTCTCTGGAGTCACTGCACTGCATCCCCTGTGGGGCCAGTGCACTCTCTGGACTCACTGCACTGCATCCCCAGTGGTGCCATTGAACTCTGTGGACTCACTGCACTGCATCCCCAGTGGTGCCAGTGCACTCTCTGGACTCACTGCAGTGCATCCCCAGTGGTGCCAGTACACTCTCTGGACTCACTGCACTGCATCCCCAGTGGTGCCAGTGCACTCTCTGGACTCACTGCACTGCATCCCCAGTGGTGCCAGTGCAATCTCTGGACTCACTACAGTACAGCTCCAATGGTGCCAGTGCACTCTCTGGAGTCACTGCACTGCATCCCCAGTGGTGCCAGTGCACTCTATGGACTCACTGCACTGCATCACCAGTGGTGCCACTGCACTCTCTGGACTCACTGCACTGCATTCCCAGTGGTGCCAGTGCACTTTCTGGACTCACTGCACTGCATCCCCAGTGGTGCCAGTGCTCACACTGGACTCCCTGCAGTGCATCCCCAGTGGTGCCAGTGCACTCTCTGGACTGACTGCACTGCATCCCCAGTGGTGCAGGAGCACTCTCTGGACTCTCGGCACTGCATCACCAGTGGTGCCAGTGCACTCTGTTTACTCACTGCACTGCATCCCCAGTGGTGCCAGTGCGCTCTCTGGACTCACTGCACTGCATTCCCAGTTGTGCCAGGGCACTCTCTGGAGTCACTGCAGTGCATTCCCAGTGGTGCCAGTGCACTCTCTGGACTCACTGCACTGCATCCCCAGTGGTGCCAGTGCACTCTCTGGACTCACTGCACTGCATCCCCAGTGGTGCCAGTGCACTCTCTGGACTCACTGCAGTGTATTCCCAGTGGTACCAGTGCACTCTTTAGCGTCACTGCAGTGCATCCCCAGTGGTGCCAGTGCACTCACTGCAGTGCATCCCCACTGGTACCAGAGCACTTACTAGACTCACTACACTGCATCCCCAGTGGTGCCAGTGCACTCTATGGACTCACTGCACTGCATCTTCAATGGTGCCAGTGCACTCTTTGGACTCACTGCACTGCATCCCCAATGGTGCCAGTGCACTCTCTGGAGTCACTGCAGTGCATTCCCAGTGGTGCCAGTGCACTCTCTGGACTCACTGCACTGCATTACCAGTGGTGCCAGTGCACTCTCTGGACTCACTGCACTGCATCCCCAGTGCTGACAGTGCACTCTCTGGACTCACGGCACTGCATCCCCAGTGCTGACAGTGCACTCTCTGGACTCACGGCACTTCATCCGCAGTGGTGCCAGTGCACTCTCTGGACTCACTGCACTGCATTCCCAGTGGTGCCAGTGCACTCTCTGGACTCCCTGCACTGCATCCCGAGTGGTGCCAGTGCACGCTCTGCACTCACTGCTCTGCATCCCCAAGGTGACAGTGCACGCTCTGGAATCACTTCACTGCATCACCAGTGTTGCCAGTGCACTCTCTGGACGCACTGCACTGCATCCCCAGTGGTGCCAGTGCACTCTTTGGATTCACTGCACTGCATCCCCAGTGGAGCCAGTGCACTCTCTGGACTCACTGCACTGCATCCCAATGGTGCCAGGGCAACCTCTGCACTCACTGCACTGCATCCCCAGTGGTGCCAGGGCACTCTCTGCACTCACTGCACTGCATCCCCAGTGGTGCCAGTGCACTCTCTGGACTCACTGCACTGCTTCCCCAGTGGTGCCAGTGCACTCTCTGGAATCACTGCAGTGCATCCGCAGTGGTGACAGTGCACTCTCTGGATTCACTGCACTACATCCCCAGTGGTGCCAGTGCACTCTCTGGACTCTCGGCACTGCATCACCAGTGGTGCCAGTGCACTCTGTTTACTCACAGCACTGCATCCCCAGTGGTGCCAGTGCGCTCTCTGGACTCACTGCACTGCATTCCCAGTTGTGCCAGGGCACTCTCTGGAGTCACTGCAGTGCATTCCCACTGGTCCCAGGGCACTCTCAGGACTCACTGCACTGCATCCCCAGTGGTGCCAGTGCACTCTCTGCACTCACTGCACTGGATCCCCAGTCGTGCCAGTGCACTCTCTGGACTCACTGCTCTGCATCCCCAAGTTGCCAGTGCACGCTCTGGAATCACTTCACTGCATCCCCAGTGTTGCCAGTGCACTCTCTGGACTCACTGCACTGCATCCCCAGTGGTGCCAGTGCACTCTTTGGACTCACTGCACTGCATCCCCAGTGGTGCCAGTGCACTCTCTGGACTCTCGGCACTGCATCACCAGTGGTGCCAGTGCACTCTGTATACTCACTGCACTGCATTCCCAGTGGTGCGAGTGCACTCTCTGGACTCTCTGCACTGCATTACCAGTGGTGCCAGTGCACTCTCTGGACTCACTGCAGTGCATCCCCAGTGTTGCCAAGGCACTCTCTGGACTTACAGGACTGCATTCCCAGTGGTGCCAGTGCACTCTCTGGACTCACGGCACTGCATCCCTTAGTGCTGCTAGTGCACTCTCTGGAGTCACTGCACTGCATCCCCAGTGGGGCCAGTGCACTCTCTGGACTCACGGCACTGCTACCCAGTGGTGCCATTGAACTCTGTGGACGCACTGCACTGCATCCCCAGTGGTGCCAGGGCACTCTCTGCACTCACTGCACTGCATCCCCAGTGGTGCCAGTGCACTCTCTGGACTCACTGCAGTGTATTCCCACTGGTGCCAGTGCACTCTTTAGCGTCACTGCAGTGCATCCCCAGTGGTGCCAGTGCACTCTCTGGACTCACTGCACTGCATCCCCAGTGGTGCCAGTGCACGCTCTGGAATCACTTCACTGCATCCCCAGTGTTGCCAGTGCACTCTCTGGACTCACTGCACTGCATCCCGACTGGTGCCAGTGCACTCTCTGGACTCACTGCTCTGCATCCCCAAGGTGCAGTGCACTCTCTGGAATCACTTCCCTGCATCCCCAGTGTTGCCAGTGCACTCTCTGGACTCACTGCAGTGCATCCCCAGTGGTGCCACTGCACTCTCTGGACTCACTGCACTGCATCCCAAGTCGTGCCAGTGCACTGTCTATACTCACTGCAGAGCATCCCCAGTGGTGCCAGTGCACTCTCTGGACTCACTGCAGTGCATCCCCAGTGTTGCCAGTGCACTCTGTGGACTCACGGCACTGCATTCCCAGTGGTGCCAGTGCACTCTCTGGACTCACTGCACTGCATTACCAGTGCTGCCAGAGCACTCTCTGGACTCACTGCAGTGCATCCCCAGTGTTGCCAGGGCACTCTCTGGACTCACAGCACTGCATTCCCAGTGGTGCCAGTGCACTCTCTGGACTCACTGCACTGCATCCCCAGTGGGGCAAGTGCACTCTCTGGACTCACGGCACTGCATCCCCAGTGGTGCCATTGAACTCTGTGGACTCACAGCACTGCATCCCCAGTGGTGCCAGTGCACTCTCTGGACTCACTGCACTGCATCACCAGTGGTGCCAGTGCACTCTCTGGACTCACTGCACTGCATCCCAATGGTGCCAGGGCAACCTCTGCACTCACTGCACTGCATCCCCAGTGGTGCCAGGGCACTCTCTGCACTCACTGCACTGCATCCCCAGTGGTGCCAGTGCACTCTCTGGACTCACTGCACTGCTTCCCCAGTGGTGCCAGTGCACTCTCTGGAATCACTGCAGTGCATCCGCAGTGGTGACAGTGCACTCTCTGGATTCACTGCACTACATCCCCAGTGGTGCCAGTGCACTCTCTGGACTCTCGGCACTGCATCACCAGTGGTGCCAGTGCACTCTGTTTACTCACTGCACTGCATCCCCAGTGGTGCCAGTGCGCTCTCTGGACTCACTGCACTGCATTCCCAGTTGTGCCAGGGCACTCTCTGGAGTCACTGCAGTGCATTCCCAGTGGTGCCAGTGCACTCTCTGGACTCACTGCACTGCATTACCAGTGGTGCCAGTGCACTCTCTGGACTCACTGCACTGCATCCCCAGTGGTGCCAGTGCACTCTCTGGACTCACTGCAGTGTATTCCCAGTGGTACCAGTGCACTCTTTAGCGTCACTGCAGTGCATCCCCAGTGGTGCCAGTGCACTCACTGCAGTGCATCCCCACTGGTACCAGAGCACTTACTAGACTCACTACACTGCATCCCCAGTGGTGCCAGTGCACTCTCTGGACTCACTGCACTGCATCTTCAATGGTGCCAGTGCACTCTTTGGACTCACTGCACTGCATCCCCAATGGTGCCAGTGCACTCTCTGGAGTCACTGCAGTGCATTCCCAGTGGTGCCAGTGCACTCTCTGGACTCACTGCACTGCATTACCAGTGGTGCCAGTGCACTCTCTGGACTCACTGCACTGCATCCCCAGTGCTGACAGTGCACTCTCTGGACTCACGGCACTGCATCCCCAGTGCTGACAGTGCACTCTCTGGACTCACGGCACTTCATCCGCAGTGGTGCCAGTGCACTCTCTGGACTCACTGCACTGCATTCCCAGTGGTGCCAGTGCACTCTCTGGACTCACTGCACTGCATCCCCACTGGTGCCAGTGCACTCTCTGGACTCACTGCACTGCATCCCCAGTGGTGCCAGTGCACTCTCTGGACTCACTGCACTGCATCCCCAGTGGTGCCAGTGCACTCTCTGGACTCACTGCAGTGTATTCACAGTGGTGCCAGTGCACTCTTTAGCGTCACTGCAGTGCATCCCCAGTGGTGCCAGTGCACTCACTGCAGTGCATCCCCACTGGTGCCAGTGCACTCTCTGGACTCACTCCACTGCATCCCCAGTGTTGCCAGTGCACTCTCTGGACTCACTGCACTGCATCCCCAGTGGTGCCAGTGCACTCTATGGACTCACTGCACTGCATCCCCAGTGGTGCCAGTGCACTCTCTGTACTCACTGCACTGCATCCCCAGTGGTGCCAGTGCACACACTGGACTCACTGCACTGCATCCCCAGTGGTGCCAGTGCACTCTCTGGACTCACTGCAGTGTATTCCCAGTGGTGCCAGTGCACTCTTTAGCGTCACTGCAGTGCATCCCCAGTGGTGCCAGTGCACTCACTGCAGTGCATCCCCACTGGTACCTTTGCACTTACTAGACTCACTACACTGAATCCCCAGTGGTGCCAGTGCACTCTCTGGACTCACTGCAGTGCATCCCCAGTGGTGCCAGTGCACTCTCAGGACTCACTGCACTGCATCCCCAGTGGTGCCAGTGCACTCTCTGGACTCACTGCACTGCATCCCCAGTGCTGACAGTGCACTCTCTGGACTCACGGCACTGCATCCGCAGTGGTGCCAGTACACTCTGTTTACTCACTGCACTGCATCACCAGTGGTGCCAGTGCATTCTCTGGACTCACTGCACTGCATTCCCAGTGGTGCCAGTGCACTCTCTGGACTCACTATAGTACAGCTCCAGTGGTGCCAGTGCACTCTCTGGACTCACTGCACTGCATCCCCAGTGGTGCGAGTGCACTCTCTGGACTCACTGCACTGCATCCCCACTGGTGCCAGTGCAATCTCTGGACTCACTGCAGTGTATTCCCAGTGGTGCCAGTGCACTCTTTAGCGTCACTGCAGTGCATCCCCAGTGGTGCCAGTGCACTCACTGCAGTGCATCCCCACTGGTGCCAGTGCACTCTCTGGACTCACTGCACTGCATCCCCAGTGGTGCCAGTGCACTCTCTGGACTCACAGCACTGCATCCCCAGTGGTGCCAGTGCACTCTATGGACTCACTGCACTGCATCCCCAGTGGTGCCAGTGCACTCTCTGGACTCACTGCACTGCATCCTCAGTGGTGCCAGTGCACACACTGGACTCCCTGCACTGCATCCCCAGTGGTGCCAGTGCACTCTCTGGACTCACTGCACTGCATCTCCAGTGGTGCCAGTGCACTCTCTGGACTCACTACAGTACAGCTCCAGTGGTGCCAGTGCACTCTCTGGACTCACTGCACTGCATCCCCAGTGGTGCCAGTGCACTCTCTGGACTCACTGCACTGCATCTTCAATGGTGCCAGTGCACTCTCTGGACTCACTGCACTGCATCCCCAGTGGTGCCAGGGCACTCTCTGCACTCACTGCACTGCATCCCCAGTGGTGCCAGTGCACTCTCTGGACTCACTGCACTGCATCCCCAGTGGTGCCAGTGCACTCTCTGGACTCACTGCAGTGCATTCCCACTGGTCCCAGGGCACTCTCTGGACTCACTGCAGTGCATCCCCAGTGGTGCCAGTGCACTCTCTGGACTCCCTGCACTGCATCCCGAGTGGTGCCAGTGCACTCTCTGGACTCACTGCACTGCATCCCCAGTGGTACCAGTGCACTCTCTGGACTCACTGCACTGCATCCCCAGTGGTGCCAGTGCACTCTCTGGACTCACTGCACTGCATCCCCAGTGGTGCCAGTGCACTCTTTGGACTCACTGCACTGCATCCCCAGTGGAGCCAGTGCACTCTCTGGACTCACTGCACTGCATCCCAATGGTGCCAGGGCAACCTCTGCACTCACTGCACTGCATCCCCAGTGGTGCCAGGGCACTCTCTGCACTCACTGCACTGCATCCCCAGTGGTGCCAGTGCACTCTCTGGACTCACTGCACTGCTTCCCCAGTGGTGCCAGGGCACTCTCTGGAATCACTGCAGTGCATCCGCAGTGGTGACAGTGCACTCTCTGGATTCACTGCACTACATCCCCAGTGGTGCCAGTGCACTCTCTGGACTCTCGGAACTGCATCACCAGTGGTGCCAGTGCACTCTGTTTACTCACTGCACTGCATCCCCAGTGGTGCCAGTGCGCTCTCTGGACTCACTGCACTGCATTCCCAGTTGTGCCAGGGCACTCTCTGGAGTCACTGCAGTGCATTCCCACTGGTCCCAGGGCACTCCCTGGACTCACTGCACTGCATCCCCAGTGGTGCCAGTGCACTCTCTGCACTCACTGCACTGCATCCCCAGTCGTGCCAGTGCACTCTCTGGACTCACTGCTCTGCATCCCCAAGGTGCCAGTGCACTCTTTAGCGTCACTGCAGTGCATCCCCAGTGGTGCTAGTGCACTCACTGCAGTGCATCCCCACTGGTGCCAGTGCACTCTCTGGACTCACTGCAGTGCATCCCCAGTGGTGCCAGTACACTCTCTGGACTCACTGCACTGCATCCCCAGTGGTGCCAGTGCACTCTATGGACTCACTGCACTGCATCCCCAGTGGTGCCAGTGCACTCTCTGGACTCACTGCACTGCATCCCCAGTGGTGCCAGTGCACTCTCTGGACTCTCGGCACTGCATCACCAGTGGTGCCAGTGCACTCTGTATACTCACTGCACTGCATCCCCAGTGGTGCCAGTGCGCTCTCTGGACTCACTGCACTGCATTCCCAGTTGTGCCAGGGCACTCTCTGGAGTCACTGCAGTGCATTCCCAGTGGTGCGAGTGCACTCTCTGGACTCACTGCACTGCATTACCAGTGGTGCCAGTGCACTCTCTGGACTCACTGCAGTGCATCCCCAGTGTTGCCAAGGCACTCTCTGGACTTACAGGACTGCATTCCCAGTGGTGCCAGTGCACTCTCTGGACTCACGGCACTGCATCCCTTAGTGCTGCTAGTGCACTCTCTGGACTCACTGCACTGCATCCCCAGTGGGGCCAGTGCACTCTCTGGACTCATGGCACTGCTACCCAGTGGTGCCATTGAACTCTGTGGACTCACTGCACTGCATCCCCAGTGGTGCCAGGGCACTCTCTGCACTCACTGCACTGCATCCCCAGTGGTGCCAGTGCACTCTCTGGACTCACTGCAGTGTATTCCCAGTGGTGCCAGTGCACTCTTTAGCGTCACTGCAGTGCATCCCCAGTGGTGCCAGTGCACTCACTGCAGTGCATCCCCACTGGTGCCAGTGCACTCTCTGGACTCACTGCAGTGCATCCCCAGTGGTGCCAGTACACTCTCTGGACTCACTGCACTGCATCCCCAGTGGTGCCAGTGCACTCTATGGACTCACTGCACTGCATCCCCAGTGGTGCCAGTGCACTCTCTGGACTCACTGCACTGCATCCTCAGTGGTGCCAGTGCACACACTGGACTCCCTGCACTGCATCCCCAGTGGTGCCAGGGTACTCTGTGGACTCACTGCACGGCATCCCGAGTGGTGCCAGTGCACTCTCTGGACTCACTGCACTGCATCCCCAGTGGTGCCAGTGCACTCTCTGGACTCACTGCACTGCATCCCCAGTGGTGCCAGTGCACTCTATGGACTCACTGCACTGCATCCCCAGTGGTGTCACTGCACTCTCTGGACTCACTGCACTGCATTCCCAGTGGTGCCAGTGCACTCTCTGGACTCACTGCAGTGGATCCCCATTGGTGCCAGTACACTCTCTGGACTCACTGCACTGCATCCCCAGTGGTGCGAGTGCACTCTCTGGACTCACTGCACTGCATCCCCAGTGGTGCCAGTGCACTCTCTGCACTCACTGCACTGCATCCCCAGTGGTGCCAGTGCACGCTCTGGACTCACGGTAATGCATCCGCAGTGGTGCCAGTGCACTCTTTAGCGTCACTGCAGTGCATCCCCAGTGGTGCCAGTGCACTCTCTGCAGTGCATCCCCACTGGTGCCAGTGCACTCTCTGCACTCACTGCACTGCATCCCCAGTGGGGCCAGTGCACTCTCTGGACTCACTGCACTGCATCCCCAGTGGTGCCACTGCACTCTATGGCCTCACTGCACTGCATCCCCAGTGGTGCCAGTGCACTCCCTGGACTCACGGCACTGCATCCGCAGTGGTGCCAGTGCACTCTGTTTACTCACTGCACTGCATCCCCAGTGGTGCCAGTGCACTCTCTGGACTCACTGCACTGCATTCCCAGTGGTGCCAGTGCACTCTCTGGACACACTACAGTACAGCTCCAGTGGTGCCAGAGCACTCTCTGGACTCACTGCAATGCATCCCGAGTGGTGCCAGTGCACTCTCTGGACTCACTGCAGTGCATTCCCACTGGTCCCAGGGCACTCTCTGGACTCACTGCACTGCATCCCCAGTGGTGCCAGTGCACGCTCTGGAATCACTTCACTGCATCCCCAGTGTTGCCAGTGCACTCTCTGGACTCACTGCACTGCATCCCGAGTGGTGCCAGTGCACTCTCTGGACTCACTGCTCTGCATCCCCAAGGTGCAGTGCACGCTCTGGAATCACTTCACTGCATCCCCAGTGTTGCCAGTGCACTCTCTGGACTCACTGCAGTGCATCCCGAGTGGTGCCAGTGCACTCTCTGGACTCACTGCTCTGCATCCCCAGTGGTGCCAGTGCACGCTCTGGAATCACTTCACTGCATCCCCAGTGTTGCCAGTGCACTCTCTGGACTCACTGCAGTGCATCCCCAGTGGTGCCACTGCACTCTCTGGACTCACTGCACTGCATTCCAAGTCGTGCCAGTGCACTGTCTATACTCACTGCAGAGCATCCCCAGTGGTGCCAGTGCACTCTCTGGACTCACTGCAGTGCATCCCCAGTGTTGCCAGTGCACTCTGTGGACTCACGGCACTGCATTCCCAGTGGTGCCAGTGCACTCTCTGGACTCACTGCACTGCATTACCAGTGCTGCCAGAGCACTCTCTGGACTCACTGCAGTGCATCCCCAGTGTTGCCAGGGCACTCTCTGGACTCACAGCACTGCATTCCCAGTGGTGCCAGTGCACTCTCTGGACTCACAGCACTGCATCCCCAGTGCTGCTAGTGCACTCTCTGGACTCACTGCTTTGCATCCCCAGTGGGGCAAGTGCACTCTCTGGACTCACGGCACTGCATCCCCAGTGGTGCCAGTGCACTCTCTGGACTCACTGCACTGCATCACCAGTGGTGCCAGTACACTCTCTGGACTCACTGCACTGCATCCCCAGTGGTGCCAGTGCACTCTCTGGACTCACTGCACTGCATCCCCAGAGGTGCCAGTGCAATCTCTGGACTCACTACAGTACAGCTCCAGTGGTGCCAGTGCACTCTCTGGACTCACTGCACTGCATCCCCAGTGGTGCCAGTGCACTCTCTGGACTCACTGCACTGCATCCCCAGTGGTGCCAGTGCACTCTCTGGACTCACTGCAGTGTATTCACAGTGGTGCCAGTGCACTCTTTAGCGTCACTGCAGTGCATCCCCAGTGGTGCCAGTGCACTCACTGCAGTGCATCCCCACTGGTGCCAGTGCACTTACTGGACTCACTGCACTGCATCCCCAGTGGTGCCAGTGCACTCTCTGGACTCACTGCACTGCATCCCCAGTGGTGCCAGTGCACTCTATGGACTCACTGCACTGCATCCCCAGTGGTGTCACTGCACTCTCTGGACTCACTGCACTGCATTCCCAGTGGTACCAGTGCACTCTATGGACTCACTGCACTGCATCCCCAGTGGTGCCAGTGCTCACACTGGACTCACTGCAGTGCATCCCCAGTGGTGCCAGTGCACTCTCTGGACTCACTGCACTGCATCCCCAGTGGCGCCAGTACACTCTCTGGACTCACTGCACTGCATCACCAGTGGTGCCAGTGCACTCTCTGGACTCACGGCACTGCATCACCAGTGGTGCCAGTGCACTCTGTTTACTCACTGCACTGCATCCCCAGTGGTGCCAGTGCGCTCTCTGGACTCACTGCACTGCATTCCCAGTTGTGCCAGGGCACTCTCTGGAGTCACTGCAGTGCATTCCCAGTGGTGCCAGTGCACTCTCTGGACTCACTGCACTGCATTACCAGTGGTGCCAGTGCACTCTCTGGACTCACTGCAGTGCATCGCCAGTGTTGCCAGGGCACTCTCTGGACTCACAGCACTGCATTCCCAGTGGTGCCAGTGCGCGCTCTGGACTCACGGCACTGCATCCCCAGTGCTCCTAGTGCACTCTCTGCAGTCACTGCACTGCATCCCCTGTGGGGCCAGTGCACTCTCTGGACTCACTGCACTGCATCCCCAGTGGTGCCAGTACACTCTCTGGACTCACTGCACTGCATCCCCAGTCGTGCCAGTGCACTCTCTGGACTCACTGCACTGCATCCCCAGTGGTGCCAGTGCAATCTCTGGACTCACTACAGTACAGCTCCAATGGTGCCAGTGCACTCTCTGGAGTCACTGCACTGCATCCCCAGTGGTGCCAGTGCACTCTATGGACTCACTGCACTGCATCACCAGTGGTGCCACTGCACTCTCTGGACTCACTGCACTGCATTCCCAGTGGTGCCAGTGCACTCTCTGGACTCACTGCACTGCATCCCCAGTGGTGCCAGTGCTCACACTGGACTCCCTGCAGTGCATCCCCAGTGGTGCCAGTGCACTCTCTGGACTCACTGCACTGCATCCCCAGTGGTGCAGGAGCACTCTCTGGACTCTCGGCACTGCATCACCAGTGGTGCCAGTGCACTCTGTTTACTCACTGCACTGCATCCCCAGTGGTGCCAGTGCACTCTCTGGACTCACTGCACTGCATTCCCAGTTGTGCCAGGGCACTCTCTGGAGTCACTGCAGTGCATTCCCAGTGGTGCCAGTGCACTCTCTGGACTCACGGCACTGCATCTTCAATGGTGCCAGTGCACTCTTTGGACTCACTGCACTGCATCCCCAATGGTGCCAGTGCACTCTCTGGAGTCACTGCAGTGCATTCCCAGTGGTGCCAGTGCACTCTCTGGACTCACTGCACTGCATTACCAGTGGTGCCAGTGCACTCTCTGGACTCACTGCACTGCATCCCCAGTGGTGCCAGTGCACTCTCTGGACTCACTGCACTGCATCCCCAGTGGTGCCAGTGCACTCTCTGGACTCACTGCACTGCATCGCCAGTGGTGCCAGTGCACTCTTTAGCGTCACTGCAGTGCATCCCCAGTGGTGCCAGTGCACTCACTGCAGTGCATCCCCACTGGTGCCAGTGCACTCTCTGGACTCACTCCACTGCATCCCCAGTGGTGCCAGTGCACTCTCTGGACTCACTGCACTGCATCCCCAGTGGTGCCAGTGCACTCTATGGACTCACTGCACTGCATCCCCAGTGGTGCCAGTGCACTCTCTGTACTCACTGCACTGCATCCCCAGTGGTGCCAGTGCACACACTGGACTCACTGCACTGCATCCCCAGTGGTGCCAGTGCACTCTCTGGACTCACTGCAGTGCATCCCCAGTGGTGCCAGTGCACTCACTGCAGTGCATCCCCACTGGTACCTTTGCACTTACTGGACTCACTACACTGAATCCCCAGTGGTGCCAGTGCACTCTATGGACTCACTGCACTGCATCCCCAGTGGTGCCAGTGCACTCTCTGGACTCACTGCACTGCATCCCCAGTGGTGCCAGTGCACTCTCTGGACTCACTGCATTGCATCCCCAGTGCTGACAGTGCACTCTCTGGACTCACGGCACTGCATCCGCAGTGGTGCCAGTACACTCTGTTTACTCACTGCACTGCATCACCAGTGGTGCCAGTGCATTCTCTGGACTCACTGCACTGCATTCCCAGAGGTGCCAGTGCACTCTCTGGACTCACTATAGTACAGCTCCAGTGGTGCCAGTGCACTCTCTGGACTCACTGCACTGCATCCCCAGTGGTGCCAGTGCACTCTCTGGACTCACTGCACTGCATCCCCACTGGTGCCAGTGCACTCTCTGGACTCACTGCAGTGTATTCCCAGTGGTGCCAGTGCACTCTTTAGCGTCACTGCAGTGCATCCCCAGTGGTGCCAGTGCACTCACTGCAGTGCATCCCCAGTGGTGCCAGTGCACTCTCTGGACTCACTGCACTGCATCCCCAGTGGTGCCAGTGCACTCTCTGGACTCACAGCACTGCATCCCCAGTGGTGCCAGTGCACTCTACGGACTCACTGCACTGCATCCCCAGTGGTGCCAGTGCACTCTCTGGACTCACTGCACTGCATCCTCAGTGGTGCCAGTGCACACACTGGACTCCCTGCACTGCATCCCCAGTGGTGCCAGTGCACTCTCTGGACTCACTGCACTGCATTCCCAGTGGTGCCAGTGCACTCTCTGGACTCACTGCAGTACAGCTCCAGTGGTGCCAGTGCACTCTCTGGACTCACTGCACTGCATCCCCAGTGGTGCCAGTGCACTCTCTGGACTCACTGCACTGCATCCCCAGTGGTGCCAGTGCACTCTCTGGACTCACTGCACTGCATCCCCAGTGGTGCCAGTGCACTCTCTAGAGTCACTGCAGTGCATCCCCAGTGGTGCCAGTGCACTCTTTGGACTCACTGCAGTGCATCCCCACTGGTGCCCGTGCACTCTCTGGACTCACTGCACTGCATCCCCAGTGGTGCCAGTGCACTCTCTGGACTCACTGCACTGCATCCCCAATGGTGCCAGTGCACTCTTTGGACTCACTGCACTGCATCCCCAGTGGTGCCAGTGCACTCTCTGGACTCACTGCACTGCATTCCCATTGCTGCTAGTGCACTCTGTGGACTCACTGCACTGCATCCCCAGTGGTGCCAGGGCACTCTCTGGGCTCACTGCAGTGCGTCCCCAGTGGTGCCAGTGCACTCTCTGGACTCACTGCAGTGCATTCCCACTGCTCCCAGTGCACTCTCTGGACTCCCTGCACTGCATCCCGAGTGGTGCCAGTGCACGCTCTGGACTCACTGCTCTGCATCCCCAAGGTGACAGTGCACGCTCTGGAATCACTTCACTGCATCACCAGTGTTGCCAGAGCACTCTCTGGACGCACTGCACTGCATCCCCAGTGGTGCCAGTGCACTCTTTGGACTCACTGCACTGCATCCCCAGTGGAGCCAGTGCACTCTCTGGACTCACTGCACTGCATCCCAATGGTGCCAGGGCAACCTCTGCACTCACTGCACTGCATTCCCAGTGGTGGCAGGGCACTCTCTGCACTCACTGCACTGCATCCCCAGTGGTGCCAGTGCACTCTCTGGACTCACTGCACTGCTTCCCCAATGGTGCCAGTGCACTCTCTGGAATCACTGCAGTGCATCCGCAGTGGTGACAGTGCACTCTCTGGATTCACTGCACTACATCCCCAGTGGTGCCAGTGCACTCTCTGGACTCTCGGCACTGCATCACCAGTGGTGCCAGTGCACTCTGTTTACTCACTGCACTGCATCCCCAGTGGTGCCAGTGCGCTCTCTGGACTCACTGCACTGCATTCCCAGTTGTGCCAGGGCACTCTCTGGAGTCACTGCAGTGCATTCCCACTGGTCCCAGGGCACTCTCTGGACTCACTGCACTGCATCCCCAGTGGTGCCAGTGCACTCTCTGCACTCACTGCACTGCATCCCCAGTCGTGCCAGTGCACTCTCTGGACTCACTGCTCTGCATCCCCAAGGTGCCAGTGCACGCTCTGGAATCACTTCACTGCATCCCCAGTGTTGCCAGTGCACTCTCTGGACTCACTGCACTGCATCCCCAGTGGTGCCAGTGCACTCTTTGGACTCACTGCACTGCATCCCCAGTGGTGCCAGTGCACTCTCTGGACTCTCGGCACTGCATCACCAGTGGTGCCAGTGCACTCTGTATACTCACTGCACTGCATCCCCAGTGGTGCCAGTGCGCTCTCTGGACTCACTGCACTGCATTCCCAGTTGTGCCAGGGCACTCTCTGGAGTCACTGCAGTGCATTCCCAGTGGTGCGAGTGCACTCTCTGGACTCACTGCACTGCATTACCAGTGGTGCCAGTGCACTCTCTGGACTCACTGCAGTGCATCCCCAGTGTTGCCAAGGCACTCTCTGGACTTACAGGACTGAATTCCCAGTGGCGCCAGTGCACTCTCTGGACTCACGGCACTGCATCCCTTAGTGCTGCTAGTGCACTCTCTGGACTCACTGCACTGCATCCCCAGTGGTGCCAGTGCACTCTCTGGACTCACGGCACTGCTACCCAGTGGTGCCATTGAACTCTGTGGACTCACTGCACTGCATCCCCAGTGGTGCCAGGGCACTCTGTGCACTCACTGCACTGCATCCCCAGTGGTGCCAGTGCACTCTCTGGACTCACTGCAGTGTATTCCCAGTGGTGCCAGTGCACTCTTTAGCGTCACTGCAGTGCATCCCCAGTGGTGCCAGTGCACTCACTGCAGTGCATCCCCACTGGTGCCAGTGCACTCTCTGGACTCACTGCAGTGCATCCCCAGTGGTGCCAGTACACTCTCTGGACTCACTGCACTGCATCCCCAGTGGTGCCAGTGCACTCTATGGACTCACTGCACTGCATCCCCAGTGGTGCCAGTGCACTCTCTGGACTCACTGCACTGCATCCTCAGTGGTGCCAGTGCACACACTGGACTCCCTGCACTGCATCCCCAGTGGTGCCAGTGCACTCTCTGGACTCACTGCACTGCATTCCCAGTGGTGCCAGTGCACTCTCTGGACTCACTACAGTACAGCTCCAGTGGTGCCAGTGCACTCTCTGGACTCACTGCACTGCATCACCAGTGGTGCCAGTGCACTCTCTGGACTCACTGCACTGCATGTCCAATGGTGCCAGTGCACTCTTTGGACTCACTGCACTGCATCCCCAGTGGTGCCAGGGCACTCTCTGCACTCACTGCACTGCATCCCCAGTGGTGCCACTGCACTCTCTGGACTCACTGCACTGCATCCCCAGTGGTGCCAGTGCACTCTCTGGACTCACTGCACTGCATCCCCAGTGGTGCCAGTGCACTCTCTAGAGTCACTGCAGTGCATCCCCAGTGGTGCCAGTGCACTCTCTGGACTCACTGCAGTGCATCCCCTGTGGTGCCAGTGCACTCTCTGGACTCACTGCACTGCATTCCCAGTGGTGCCAGTGCACTCTCTGGACTCACTGCACTGCATCCCCAATGGTGCCACTGCACTCTCTGGACTCACTGAACTGCATTCCCATTGCTGCCAGTGCACTCTCTGGACTCACTGCACTGCATCCCCAGTGGTGCCAGGGCACTCTCTGGACTCACTGCAGTGCATCCCCAGTGGTGCCAGTGCACTCTCTGGACTCACTGCACTGCATCCCCAATGGTGCCAGGGCACTCTCTGCACTCACTACACTGCATCCCCGTGGTGCCAGGGCACTCTCTGCTCTCACTGCACTGCATCCCCAGTGGTGCCAGTGCACTCTCTGGACTCACTGCACTGCTTCCCCAGTGGTGCCAGTGCACTCTCTGGAATCACTGCAGTGCATCCGCAGTGGTGACAGTGCACTCTCTGGATTCACTGCACTACATCCCCAGTGGTGCCAGTGCACTCTCTGGACTCTCGGCACTGCATCACCAGTGGTGCCAGTGCACTCTGTTTACTCACGGCACTGCATCCCCAGTGGTGCCAGTGCGCTCTCTGGACTCACTGCACTGCATTCCCAGTTGTGCCAGGGCACTCTCTGGAGTCACTGCAGTGCATTCCCACTGGTCCCAGGGCACTCTCTGGACTCACTGCACTGCATCCCCAGTGGTGCCAGTGCACTCTCTGGACTCACTGCACTGCATCCCGAGTGGTGCCAGTGCACTCTCTGGACTCACTGCTCTGCATCCCCAAGGTGCCAGTGCACGCTCTGGAATCACTTCACTGCATCCCGAGTGTTGCCAGTGCACTCTCTGGACTCACTGCACTGCATCCCCAGTGGTGCCAGTGCACTCTCTGGACTCACTGCACTGCATCCCCAGTGGTGCCAGGGCACTCTCTGGACTCACTGCACTGCATCCCCAGTGGTGCCAGTGCACTCTCTGGACTCACTGCACTGCTTCCCGAGTGGTGCCAGTGCACTCTCTGAAATCACTGCAGTGCATCCGCAGTGGTGCAGTGCACTCTCTGGATTCACTGCACTACATCCCCAGTGGTGCCAGTGCACTCTCTGGACTCTCGGCACTGCATCACCAGTGGTGCCAGTGCACTCTGTTTACTCACTGCACTGCATCACCAGTGGTGCCAGTGCACTCTGTTTACTCACTGCACTGCATCCCCAGTGGTGCCAGTGCACTCTCTGGACTCACTGCACTGCATCCCCAGTGGTGCCAATGCACTCTCTGGACTCACTGCAGTGTATTCACAGTGGTGCCAGTGCACTCTTTAGCGTCACTGCAGTGCATCCCCAGTGGTGCCAGTGCACTCACTGCAGTGCATCCCCACTGGTGCCAGTGCACTTACTGGACTCACTGCACTGCATCCCCAGTGGTGCCAGTGCACTCTCTGGACTCACTGCACTGCATCCCCAGTGGTGCCAGTGCACTCTATGGACTCACTGCACTGCATCCCCAGTGGTGTCACTGCACTCTCTGGACTCACTGCACTGCATTCCCAGTGGTACCAGTGCACTCTATGGACTCACTGCACTGCATCCCCAGTGGTGCCAGTGCTCACACTGGACTCACTGCAGTGCATCCCCAGTGGTGCCAGTGCACTCTCTGGACTCACTGCACTGCATCCCCAGTGGCGCCAGTACACTCTCTGGACTCACTGCACTGCATCACCAGTGGTGCCAGTGCACTCTCTGGACTCACGGCACTGCATCACCAGTGGTGCCAGTGCACTCTGTTTACTCACTGCACTGCATCCCCAGTGGTGCCAGTACACTCTCTGGACTCACTGCACTGCATTCCCAGTTGTGCCAGGGCACTCTCTGGAGTCACTGCACTGCATCCCCCGTGGTGCCAGGGCACTCTCTGGACTCACTGCACTGCATTACCTGTGGTGCCAGTGCACTCTCTGGACTCACTGCAGTGCAGCCCCAATGTTGCCAGGGCACTCTCTGACACACAGCACTGCATTCCCAGTGGTGCCAGTGCACTCTCTGGACTCACGGCACTGCATCCCCAGTGCTCCTAGTGCACTCTCTGGAGTCACTGCACTGCATCCCCAGTGGTGTGAGTGCACTCTCTGGACTCACTGCACTGCATCCCCAGTGGTGCCAGTGCAATCTCTGGACTTACTACAGTACAGGTCCAGTGGTGCCAGTGCACTCTCTGGACTCACTGCAGTGCATCCCCAGTGGTGCCAGTGCACTCTGTGCACTCACTGCAGTGCATCCCCAGTGGTGCCAGTGCACTCTCTGGACTCACTGCAGTGTATTCCCAGTGGTGCCAGTGCACTCTTTAGCGTCACTGCAGTGCATCCCCAGTGGTGCCAGTGCACTCACTGCACTGCATCCCCAGTGGTGCCAGTGCACTTACTGGACTCACTGCACTGCATCCCCAGTGGTGCCAGTGCACTCTCTGGACACACTGCACTGCATCCCCAGTGGTGCCAGTTCACTCTATGGACTCACAGCACTGCATCCCCAGTGGTGTCACTGCACTCTCTGGACTCACTGCACTGCATTCCCAGTGGTGCCAGTGCACTCTATGGACTCACTGCACTGCATCCCCAGTGGTGCCAGTGCTCACACTGGACTCCCTGCAGTGCATCCCCAGTGTTGCCAGTGCACTCTCTGGACTCACTGCACTGCATCCCCAGTGGTGCAGGAGCACTCTCTGGACTCTCGGCACTGCATCACCAGTGGTGCCAGTGCACTCTGTTTACTCACTGCACTGCATCCCCACTGGTGCCAGTGCACTCTCTGGACTCACTGCACTGCATCCCCAGTGGGGCCAGTGCACTCTCTGGACTCACTGCACTGCATCCCCAGTGGTGCCACTGCACTCTATGGACTCACTGCACTGCATCCCCAGTGGTGCCAGTGCACTCTCTGGACTCACTGCACTGCATCCACAGTGGTGCCAGGGCACTCTCTGGACTCACTGCACTGCATCCCCAGTGCTGACAGTGCACTCCCTGGACTCACTGCACTGCATCCCCAGTGGTGCCAGTGCACTCTCTGGACTCACTGCAGTGCATTCCCACTGGTCCCAGGGCACTCTCTGGACTCACTGTACTGCATCCCCAGTGGTGCCAGTGCACGCTCTGGAATCACTTCACTGCATCCCCAGTGTTGCCAGTGCACTCTCTGGACTCACTGCACTGCATCCCGAGTGGTGCCAGTGCACTCTCTGGACTCACTGCTCTTCATCCCCAAGGTGCAGTGCACGCTCTGGAATCACTTCACTGCATCCCCAGTGTTGCCAGTGCACTCTCTGGACTCACTGCAGTGCATCCCCAGTGGTGCCACTGCACTCTCTGGACTCACTGCACTGCATCCCAAGTCGTGCCAGTGCACTGTCTATACTCACTGCAGAGCATCCCCAGTGGTGCCAGTGCACTCTCTGGACTCACTGCACTGCATCCCCAGTGGTGCCAGTGCACTCTCTGGACTCACTGCAGTGTATTCACACTGGTGCCAGTGCACTCTTTAGCGTCACTGCAGTGCATCCCCAGTGGTGCCAGTGCACTCACTGCAGTGCATCCCCACTGGTGCCAGTGCACTTACTGGACTCACTGCACTGCATCCCCAGTGGTGCCAGTGCACTCTCTGGACTCACTGCACTGCATCCCCAGTGGTGCCAGTGCACTCTATGGACTCAGTGCACTGCATCCCCAGTGGTGTCACTGCACTCTCTGGACTCACTGCACTGCATTCCCAGTGGTACCAGTGCACTCTATGGACTCACTGCACTGCATCCCCAGTGGTGCCAGTGCACTCTCTGGACTCACTGCAGTGCATCCCCAGTGGTGCCAGTGCACTCTCTGGACTCACTGCACTGCATCCCCAGTGGCGCCAGTACACTCTCTGGACTCACTGCACTGCATCACCAGTGGTGCCAGTGCACTCTCTGGACTCACGGCACTGCATCACCAGTGGTGCCAGTGCACTCTGTTTACTCACTGCACTGCATCCCCAGTGGTGCCAGTGCGCTCTCTGGACTCACTGCACTGCATTCCCAGTTGTGCCAGGGCACTCTCTGGAGTCACTGCAGTGCATTCCCAGTGGTGCCAGTGCACTCTCAGGACTCACTGCACTGCATTACCAGTGGTGCCAGTGCACTCTCTGGACTCACTGCAGTGCATCCCCAATGTTGCCAGGGCACTCTCTGGACACAGAGCACTGCATTCCCAGTGGTGCCAGTGCACTCTCTGGACTAACGGCACTGCATCCCCAGTGCTCCTAGTGCACTCTCTGGAGTCACTGCACTGCATCCCCAGTGGTGCCAGTGCACTCTCTGGACTCACTGCACTGCATCCCCAGTGGTGCCAGTGCAATCTCTGGACTTACTACAGTACAGGTCCAGTGGTGCCAGTGCACTCTCTGGACTCACTGCACTGCATCCCCAGTGGTGCCAGTGCACTCTGTGCACTCACTGCAGTGCATCCCTAGTGGTGCCAGTGCACTCTCTGGACTCACTGCAGTGTATTCCCAGTGGTGCCAGTGCACTCTTTAGCGTCACTGCACTGCATCCCCAGTGGTGCCAGTGCACTCACTGCAGTTCATCCCCACTGGTGCCAGTGCACTTACTGGACTCACTGCACTGCATCCCCAGTGGTGCCAGTGCACTCTCTGGACACACTGCACTGCATCCCCAGTGGTGCCAGTTCACTCTATGGACTCACAGCACTGCATCCCCAGTGGTGTCACTGCACTCTCTGGACTCACTGCACTGCATTCCCAGTGGTGCCAGTGCACTCTATGGACTCACTGCACTGCATCCCCAGTGGTGCCAGTGCTCACACTGGACTCCCTGCAGTGCATCCCCAGTGGTGCCAGTGCACTCTCTGGACTCACTGCACTGCATCCCCAGTGGCGCCAGTGCACTCTCTGGACTCACTGCACTGCATCCCCAGTGGTGCCAGAGCACTCTCTGGACTCACGGCACTGCATCACCAGTGGTGCCAGTGCGCTCTGTTTACTCACTGCACTGCATCCCCAGTGGTGCCAGTGCGCTCTCTGGACTCACTGCACTGCATTCCCAGTTGTGCCAGGGCACTCTCTGGAGTCACTGCAGTGCATTCCCAGTGGTGCCAGTGCACTCTCTGGACTCACTGCACTGCATTACCAGTGGTGCCAGTGCACTCTCTGGACTCACTGCAGTGCATCGCCAGTGTTGCCAGGGCACTCTCTGGACTCACAGCACTGCATTCCCAGTGGTGCCAGTGCACTCTCTGGACTCACGGCACTGCATCCCCAGTGCTCCTAGTGCACTCTCTGGAGTCACTGCACTGCATCCCCTGTGGGGCCAGTGCACTCTCTGGACTCACTGCACTGCATCCCCAGTGGTGCCAGTGCACTCTCTGGACTCACGGCAGTGCATCCCCAGTGGTGCCAGTACACTCTCTGGACTCACTGCACTGCATCCCCAGTGGTGCCAGTGCACTCTCTGGACTCACTGCAGTGCATCCCCAGTGGTGCCAGTGCAATCTCTGGACTCACTACAGTACAGCTCCAATGGTGCCAGTGCACTCTCTGGAGTCACTGCACTGCATCCCCAGTGGTGCCAGTGCACTCTATGGACTCACTGCACTGCATCACCAGTGGTGCCACTGCACTCTCTGGACTCACTGCACTGCATTCCCAGTGGTGCCAGTGCACTCTCTGGACTCACTGCACTGCATCCCCAGTGGTGCCAGTGCACTCTCTGGACTCACTGCAGTGCATCCCCAGTGGTGCCACTGCACTCTCTGGACTCACTGCAGTGCATCCCCAGTGGTGCCAGTACACTCTCTGGACTCACTGCACTGCATCCCCAGTGGTGCCAGTGCACTCTCTGGACTCACTGCAGTGCATCCCCAGTGGTGCCAGTGCAATCTCTGGACTCACTACAGTACAGCTCCAATGGTGCCAGTGCACTCTCTGGAGTCACTGCACTGCATCCCCAGTGGAGACAGTGCACTCTCTGGACTCACTGCACTGCATCACCAGTGGTGCCACTGCACTCTCTGGATTCACTGCACTGCATTCCCAGTGGTGCCAGTGCACTCTCTAGACTCACTACACTGCATCCCCAGTGGTGCCAGTGCTCACACTGGACTCCCTGCAGTGCATCCCCAGTGGTGCCAGTGCACTCTCTGGACTCACTGCACTGCATCCCCAGTGGTGCAGGAGCACTCTCTGGACTCTCGGCACTGCATCACCAGTGGTGCCAGTGCACTCTGTTTACTCACTGCACTGCATCCCCAGTGGTGCCAGTGCGCTCTCTGGACTCACTGCACTGCATTCCCAGTTGTGCCAGGGCACTCTCTGGAGTCACTGCAGTGCATTCCCAGTGGTGCCAGTGTACTCTCTGGACTCACTGCACTGCATTACCAGTGGTGCCAGTGCACTCTCTGGACTCACTGCACTGCATCCCCAGTGGTGCCACTGCACTCTCTGGACTCACTGCAGTGTATTCCCAGTGGTGCCAGTGCACTCTTTAGCGTCACTGCAGTGCATCCCCAGTGGTGCCAGTGCACTCACTGCAGTGCATCCCCACTGGTACCAGAGCACGTACTAGACTCACTACACTGCATCCCCAGTGGTGCCAGTGCACTCTCTGGACTCACTGCACTGCATCCCCACTGGTGCCAGTGCACTCTCTGGACTCACTGCACTGCATCCCCAGTGGTGCCAGTGCACTCTCTGGACTCACTGCACTGCATCCCCAGTGGTGCCAGTGCACTCTCTGGACTCACTGCAGTGTATTCCCAGTGGTGCCAGTGCACTCTTTAGCGTCACTGCAGTGCATCCCCAGTGGTGCCAGTGCACTCACTGCAGTGCATCCCCACTGGTGCCAGTGCACTCTCTGGACTCACTGCAGTGCATCCCCAGTGGTGCCAGTGCACTCTCTGGACTCACGGCACTGCATCCGCAGTGGTGCCAGTACACTCTGTTTACTCACTGCACTGCATCACCAGTGGTGCCAGTGCATTCTCTGGACTCACTGCACTGCATTCCCAGAGGTGCCAGTGCACTCTCTGGACTCACTATAGTACAGCTCCAGTGGTGCCAGTGCACTCTCTGGACTCACTGCACTGCATCCCCAGTGGTGCCAGTGCACTCTCTGGACTCACTGCACTGCATCCCCACTGGTGCCAGTGCACTCTCTGGACTCACTGCAGTGTATTCCCTGTGGTGCCAGTGCACTCTTTAGCGTCACTGCAGTGCATCCCCAGTGGTGCCAGTGCACTCACTGCAGTGCATCCCCACTGGTGCCAGTGCACTTACTGGACTCACTGCACTGCATCCCCAGTGGTGCCAGTGCACTCTCTGGACTCACTGCACTGCATCCCCAGTGGTGCCAGTGCACTCTATGGACTCACTGCACTGCATCCCCAGTGGTGTCACTGCACTCTCTGGACTCACTGCACTGCATTCCCAGTGGTACCAGTGCACTCTATGGACTCACTGCACTGCATCCCCAGTGGTGCCAGTGCTCACACTGGACTCACTGCAGTGCATCCCCAGTGGTGCCAGTGCACTCTCTGGACTCACTGCACTGCATCCCCAGTGGCGCCAGTACACTCTCTGGACTCACTGCACTGCATCACCAGTGGTGCCAGTGCACTCTCTGGACTAACGGCACTGCATCCCCAGTGCTCCTAGTGCACTCTCTGGAGTCACTGCACTGCATCCCCAGTGGTGCCAGTGCACTCTCTGGACTCACTGCACTGCATCCCCAGTGGTGCCAGTGCAATCTCTGGACTTACTACAGTACAGGTCCAGTGGTGCCAGTGCACTCTCTGGACTCACTGCACTGCATCCCCAGTGGTGCCAGTGCACTCTGTGCACTCACTGCAGTGCATCCCTAGTGGTGCCAGTGCACTCTCTGGACTCACTGCAGTGTATTCCCAGTGGTGCCAGTGCACTCTTTAGCGTCACTGCACTGCATCCCCAGTGGTGCCAGTGCACTCACTGCAGTGCATCCCCACTGGTGCCAGTGCACTTACTGGACTCACTGCACTGCATCCCCAGTGGTGCCAGTGCACTCTCTGGACACACTGCACTGCATCCCCAGTGGTGCCAGTTCACTCTATGGACTCACAGCACTGCATCCCCAGTGGTGTCACTGCACTCTCTGGACTCACTGCACTGCATTCCCAGTGGTGCCAGTGCACTCTATGGACTCACTGCACTGCATCCCCAGTGGTGCCAGTGCTCACACTGGACTCCCTGCAGTGCATCCCCAGTGGTGCCAGTGCACTCTCTGGACTCACTGCACTGCATCCCCAGTGGCGCCAGTGCACTCTCTGGACTCACTGCACTGCATCCCCAGTGGTGCCAGAGCACTCTCTGGACTCACGGCACTGCATCACCAGTGGTGCCAGTGCGCTCTGTTTACTCACTGCACTGCATCCCCAGTGGTGCCAGTGCGCTCTCTGGACTCACTGCACTGCATTCCCAGTTGTGCCAGGGCACTCTCTGGAGTCACTGCAGTGCATTCCCAGTGGTGCCAGTGCACTCTCTGGACTCACTGCACTGCATTACCAGTGGTGCCAGTGCACTCTCTGGACTCACTGCAGTGCATCGCCAGTGTTGCCAGGGCACTCTCTGGACTCACAGCACTGCATTCCCAGTGGTGCCAGTGCACTCTCTGGACTCACGGCACTGCATCCCCAGTGCTCCTAGTGCACTCTCTGGAGTCACTGCACTGCATCCCCTGTGGGGCCAGTGCACTCTCTGGACTCACTGCACTGCATCCCCAGTGGTGCCAGTGCACTCTCTGGACTCACGGCAGTGCATCCCCAGTGGTGCCAGTACACTCTCTGGACTCACTGCACTGCATCCCCAGTGGTGCCAGTGCGCTCTCTGGACTCACTGCAGTGCATCCCCAGTGGTGCCAGTGCAATCTCTGGACTCACTACAGTACAGCTCCAATGGTGCCAGTGCACTCTCTGGAGTCACTGCACTGCATCCCCAGTGGTGCCAGTGCACTCTATGGACTCACTGCACTGCACCACCAGTGGTGCCACTGCACTCTCTGGACTCACTGCACTGCATTCCCAGTGGTGCCAGTGCACTCTCTGGACTCACTGCACTGCATCCCCAGTGGTGCCAGTGCACTCTCTGGACTCACTGCAGTGCATCCCCAGTGGTGCCACTGCACTCTCTGGACTCACTGCAGTGCATCCCCAGTGGTGCCAGTACACTCTCTGGACTCACTGCACTGCATCCCCAGTGGTGCCAGTGCACTCTCTGGACTCACTGCAGTGCATCCCCAGTGGTGCCAGTGCAATCTCTGGACTCACTACAGTACAGCTCCAATGGTGCCAGTGCACTCTCTGGAGTCACTGCACTGCATCCCCAGTGGTGCCAGTGCACTCTATGGACTCACTGCACTGCATCACCAGTGGTGCCACTGCACTCTCTGGATTCACTGCACTGCATTCCCAGTGGTGCCAGTGCACTCTCTAGACTCACTGCACTGCATCCCCAGTGGTGCCAGTGCTCACACTGGACTCCCTGCAGTGCATCCCCAGTGGTGCCAGTGCACTCTCTGGACTCACTGCACTGCATCCCCAGTGGTGCAGGAGCACTCTCTGGACTCTCGGCACTGCATCACCAGTGGTGCCAGTGCACTCTGTTTACTCACTGCACTGCATCCCCAGTGGTGCCAGTGCGCTCTCTGGACTCACTGCACTGCATTCCCAGTTGTGCCAGGGCACTCTCTGGAGTCACTGCAGTGCATTCCCAGTGGTGCCAGTGTACTCTCTGGACTCACTGCACTGCATTACCAGTGGTGCCAGTGCACTCTCTGGACTCACTGCACTGCATCCCCAGTGGTGCCACTGCACTCTCTGGACTCACTGCAGTGTATTCCCAGTGGTGCCAGTGCACTCTTTAGCGTCACTGCAGTGCATCCCCAGTGGTGCCAGTGCACTCACTGCAGTGCATCCCCACTGGTACCAGAGCACGTACTAGACTCACTACACTGCATCCCCAGTGGTGCCAGTGCACTCTCTGGACTCACTGCACTGCATCCCCACTGGTGCCAGTGCACTCTCTGGACTCACTGCACTGCATCCCCAGTGGTGCCAGTGCACTCTCTGGACTCACTGCACTGCATCCCCAGTGGTGCCAGTGCACTCTCTGGACTCACTGCAGTGTATTCCCAGTGGTGCCAGTGCACTCTTTAGCGTCACTGCAGTGCATCCCCAGTGGTGCCAGTGCACTCACTGCAGTGCATCCCCACTGGTGCCAGTGCACTCTCTGGACTCACTGCAGTGCATCCCCAGTGGTGCCAGTGCACTCTCTGGACTCACGGCACTGCATCCGCAGTGGTGCCAGTACACTCTGTTTACTCACTGCACTGCATCACCAGTGGTGCCAGTGCATTCTCTGGACTCACTGCACTGCATTCCCAGAGGTGCCAGTGCACTCTCTGGACTCACTATAGTACAGCTCCAGTGGTGCCAGTGCACTCTCTGGACTCACTGCACTGCATCCCCAGTGGTGCCAGTGCACTCTCTGGACTCACTGCACTGCATCCCCACTGGTGCCAGTGCACTCTCTGGACTCACTGCAGTGTATTCCCTGTGGTGCCAGTGCACTCTTTAGCGTCACTGCAGTGCATCCCCAGTGGTGCCAGTGCACTCACTGCAGTGCATCCCCACTGGTGCCAGTGCACTTACTGGACTCACTGCACTGCATCCCCAGTGGTGCCAGTGCACTCTCTGGACTCACTGCACTGCATCCCCAGTGGTGCCAGTGCACTCTATGGACTCACTGCACTGCATCCCCAGTGGTGTCACTGCACTCTCTGGACTCACTGCACTGCATTCCCAGTGGTACCAGTGCACTCTATGGACTCACTGCACTGCATCCCCAGTGGTGCCAGTGCTCACACTGGACTCACTGCAGTGCATCCCCAGTGGTGCCAGTGCACTCTCTGGACTCACTGCACTGCATCCCCAGTGGCGCCAGTACACTCTCTGGACTCACTGCACTGCATCACCAGTGGTGCCAGTGCACTCTCTGGACTCACGGCACTGCATCACCAGTGGTGCCAGTGCACTCTGTTTACTCACTGCACTGCATCCCCAGTGGTGCCAGTGCGCTCTCTGGACTCACTGCACTGCATTCCCAGTTGTGCCAGGGCACTCTCTGGAGTCACTGCAGTGCATTCCCAGTGGTGCCAGTGCACTCTCAGGACTCACTGCACTGCATTACCAGTGGTGCCAGTGCACTCTCTGGACTCACTGCAGTGCATCCCCAATGTTGCCTGGGCACTCTCTGGACACACAGCACTGCATTCCCAGTGGTGCCAGTGCACTCTCTGGACTCACGGCACTGCATCCCCAGTGCTCCTAGTGCACTCTCTGGAGTCACTGCACTGCATCCCCAGTGGTGCCAGTGCACTCTCTGGACTCACTGCACTGCATCCCCAGTGGTGCCAGTGCAATCTCTGGACTTACTACAGTACAGGTCCAGTGGTGCCAGTGCACTCTGTGCACTCACTGCAGTGCATCCCCAGTGGTGCCAGTGCACTCTCTGGACTCACTGCAGTGTATTCCCAGTGGTGCCAGTGAACTCTTTAGCGTCACTGCAGTGCATCCCCAGTGGTGCCAGTGCACTCACTGCAGTGCATCCCCACTGGTGCCAGTGCACTTACTGGACTCACTGCACTGCATCCCCAGTGGTGCCAGTGCACTCTCTGGACACACTGCACTGCATCCCCAGTGGTGCCAGTTCACTCTATGGACTCACAGCACTGCATCCCCAGTGGTGTCACTGCACTCTCTGAACTCACTGCACTGCATTCCCAGTGGTGCCAGTGCACTCTATGGACTCCCTGCACTGCATCCCCAGTGGTGCCAGTGCTCACACTGGACTCCCTGCAGTGCATCCCCAATGGTGCCAGTGCACTCTCTGGACTCACTGCACTGCATCTCCAGTGGCGCCAGTGCACTCTCTGGACTCACTGCACTGCATCCCCAGTGGTGCCAGAGCACTCTCTGGACTCACGGCACTGCATCACCAGTGGTGCCAGTGCGCTCTGTTTACTCACTGCACTGCATCCCCAGTGGTGCCAGTGCACTCTCTGGACTCACTGCACTGCATTCCCAGTTGTGCCAGGGCACTCTCTGGAGTCACTGCAGTGCATTCCCAGTGGTGCCAGTGCACTCTCTGGACTCACTGCACTGCATTACCAGTGGTGCCAGTGCACTCTCTGGACTCACTGCAGTGCATCGCCAGTGTTGCCAGGGCACTCTCTGGACTCACAGCACTGCATTCCCAGTGGTGCCAGTGCACTCTCTGGACTCACGGCACTGCATCCCCAGTGCTCCTAGTGCACTCTCTGGAGTCACTGCACGGCATCCCGAGTGGTGCCAGTGCACTCTCTGGACTCACTGCACTGCATCCCCAGTGGTGCCATTGAACTCTGTGGACTCACTGCACTGCATCCCCAGTGGTGCCAGTGCACTCTCTGGACTCACTGCAGTGCATCCCCAGTGGTGCCAGTACACTCTCTGGACTCACTGCACTGCATCCCCAGTGGTGCCAGTGCACTCTCTGGACTCACTGCACTGCATCCCCAGTGGTGCCAGTGCAATCTCTGGACTCACTACAGTACAGCTCCAATGGTGCCAGTGCACTCTCTGGAGTCACTGCACTGCATCCCCAGTGGTGCCAGTGCACTCTATGGACTCACTGCACTGCATCACCAGTGGTGCCACTGCACTCTCTGGACTCACTGCACTGCATCCCCAGTGGTGCCAGTGCACTCTCTGGACTCACTGCACTGCATCCCCACTGGTGCCAGTGCACTCTCTGGACTCACTGCAGTGTATTCCCAGTGGTGCCAGTGCACTCTTTAGCGTCACTGCAGTGCATCCCCAGTGGTGCCAGTGCACTCACTGCAGTGCATCCCCACTGGTGCCAGTGCACTCTCTGGACTCACAGCACTGCATCCCCAGTGGTGCCAGTGCACTCTATGGACTCACTGCACTGCATCCCCAGTGGTGCCAGTGCACTCTCTGGACTCACTGCACTGCATCCTCAGTGGTGCCAGTGCACACACTGGACTCCCTGCACTGCATCCCCAGTGGTGCCAGTGCACTCTCTGGACTCACTGCACTGCATTCCCAGTGGTGCCAGTGCACTCTCTGGACTCACTACAGTACAGCTCCAGTGGTGCCAGTGCACTCTGTTTACTCACTGCACTGCATCCCCAGTGGTGCCAGTGCACTCTCTGGACTCACTGCACTGCATCTTCAATGGTGCCAGTGCACTCTCTGGACTCACTGCACTGCATCCCCAGTGGTGCCAGGGCACTCTCTGCACTCACTGCACTGCATCCCCAGTGGTGCCAGTGCACTCTCTGGACTCACTGCACTGCATCCCCAGTGGTGCCAGTGCACTCTCTGGACTCACTGCAGTGCATTCCCACTGGTCCCAGGGCACTCTCTGGACTCACTGCAGTGCATCCCCAGTGGTGCCAGTGCACTCTCTGGACTCCCTGCACTGCATCCCGAGTGGTGCCAGTGCACTCTCTGGACTCACTGCACTGCATCCCCAGTGGTACCAGTGCACTCTCTGGACTCACTGCACTGCATCCCCAGTGGTGCCAGTGCACTCTCTGGAGTCACTGCACTGCATCCCCAGTGGTGCCAGTGCACTCTTTGGACTCACTGCACTGCATCCCTAGTGGAGCCAGTGCACTCTCTGGACTCACTGCACTGCATCCCAATGGTGCCAGGGCAACCTCTGCACTCACTGCACTGCATCCCCTGTGGTGCCAGGGCACTCTCTGCACTCACTGCACTGCATCCCCAGTGGTGCCAGTGCACTCTCTGGACTCACTGCACTGCTTCCCCAGTGGTGCCAGGGCACTCTCTGGAATCACTGCAGTGCATCCGCAGTGGTGACAGTGCACTCTCTGGATTCACTGCACTACATCCCCAGTGGTGCCAGTGCACTCTCTGGACTCTCGGCACTGCATCACCAGTGGTGCCAGTGCACTCTGTTTACTCACTGCACTGCATCCCCAGTGGTGCCAGTGCGCTCTCTGGACTCACTGCACTGCATTCCCAGTTGTGCCAGGGCACTCTCTGGAGTCACTGCAGTGCATTCCCACTGGTCCCAGGGCACTCTCTGGACTCACTGCACTGCATCCCCAGTGGTGCCAGTGCACTCTCTGCACTCACTGCACTGCATCCCCAGTCGTGCCAGTGCACTCTCTGGACTCACTGCTCTGCATCCCCAAGGTGCCAGTGCACGCTCTGGAATCACTTCACTGCATCCCCAGTGTTGCCAGTGCACTCTCTGGACTCACTGCACTGCATCCCCAGTGGTGCCAGTGCACTCTTTGGACTCACTGCACTGCATCCCCAGTGGTGCCAGTGCACTCTCTGGACTCTCGGCACTGCATCACCAGTGGTGCCAGTGCACTCTGTATACTCACTGCACTGCATCCCCAGTGGTGCCAGTGCGCTCTCTGGACTCACTGCACTGCATTCCCAGAGGTGCCAGTGCACTCTCTGGACTCGCGGCACTGCATCCGCAGTGGTGCCAGTACACTCTGTTTACTCACTGCACTGCATCACCAGTGGTGCCAGTGCATTCTCTGGACTCACTGCACTGCATTCCCAGAGGTGCCAGTGCACTCTCTGGACTCACTAAAGTACAGCTCCAGTGGTGCCAGTGCACTCTCTGGACTCACTGCACTGCATCCCCAGTGGTGCCAGTGCACTCTCTGGACTCACAGCACTGCATCCCCAGTGGTGCCAGTGCACTCTATGGACTCACTGCACTGCATCCCCAGTGGTGCCAGTGCACTCTCTGGACTCACTGCACTGCATCCTCAGTGGTGCCAGTGCACACACTGGACTCCCTGCTCTGCATCCCCAGTGGTGCCAGTGCACTCTCTGGACTGACTGCATTGCATTCCCAGTGGTGCCAGTGCACTCTCTGGACTCACTACAGTACAGCTCCAGTGGTGCCAGTGCACTCTCTGGACTCACTGCACTGCATCCCCAGTGGTGCCAGTGCACTCTCTGGACTCACTGCACTGCATCTTCAATGGTGCCAGTGCACTCTTTGGACTCACTGCACTGCATCCCCAGTGGTGCCAGGGCACTCTCTGGACTCACTGCACTGCATCCCCAGTGGTGCCAGTGCACTCTCTGGACTCACTGCACTGCATCCCCAGTGGTGCCAGTGCACTCTCTGGACTCACTGCACTGCATCCCCAGTGGTGCCAGTGCACTCTCTAGAGTCACTGCAGTGCATCCCCAGTGGTGCCAGTGCACTCTTTGGACTCACTGCAGTGCATCCCCACTGGTGCCCGTGCACTCTCTGGACTCACTGCACTGCATCCCCAGTGGTGCCAGTGCACTCTCTGGACTCACTGCACTGCATCCCCAATGGTGCCAGTGCACTCTATGGACTCACTGCACTGCATCCCCAGTGGTGCCAGTGCACTCTCTGGACTCACTGCACTGCATTCCCATTGTTGCTAGTGCACTCTGTGGACTCACTGCACTGCATCCCCAGTGGTGCCAGGGCACTCTCTGGGCTCACTGCAGTGCATCCCCAGTGGTGCCAGTGCACTCTCTGGACTCACTGCAGTGCATTCCCACTGGTCCCAGGGCACTCTCTGGACTCACTGCAGTGCATCCCCAGTGGTGCCAGTGCACTCTCTGGACTCCCTGCACTGCATCCCGAGTGGTGCCAGTGCACGCTCTGGACTCACTGCTCTGCATCCCCAAGGTGACAGTGCACGCTCTGGAATCACTTCACTGCATCACCAGTGTTGCCAGTGCACTCTCTGGACGCACTGCACTGCATCCCCAGTGGTGCCAGTGCACTCTTTGGACTCACTGCACTGCATCCCCAGTGGAGCCAGTGCACTCTCTGGACTCACTGCACTGCATCCCAATGGTGCCAGGGCAACCTCTGCACTCACTGCACTGCATTCCCAGTGGTGGCAGGGCACTCTCTGCACTCACTGCACTGCATCCCCAGTGGTGCCAGTGCACTCTCTGGACTCACTGCACTGCTTCCCCAGTGGTGCCAGTGCACTCTCTGGAATCACTGCAGTGCATCCGCAGTGGTGACAGTGCACTCTCTGGATTCACTGCACTACATCCCCAGTGGTGCCAGTGCACTCTCTGGACTCTCGGCACTGCATCACCAGTGGTGCCAGTGCACTCTGTTTACTCACTGCACTGCATCCCCAGTGGTGCCAGTGCGCTCTCTGGACTCACTGAACTGCATTCCCAGTTGTGCCAGGGCACTCTCTGGAGTCACTGCAGTGCATTCCCACTGGTCCCAGGGCACTCTCTGGACTCACTGCACTGCATCCCCAGTGGTGCCAGTGCACTCTCTGCACTCACTGCACTGGATCCCCAGTCGTGCCAGTGCACTCTCTGGACTCACTGCTCTGCATCCCCAAGGTGCCAGTGCACGCTCTGGAATTACTTCACTGCATCCCCAGTGTTGCCAGTGCACTCTCTGGACTCACTGCACTGCATCCCCAGTGGTGCCAGTGCACTCTTTGGACTCACTGCACTGCATCCCCAGTGGTGCCAGTGCACTCTCTGGACTCTCGGCACTGCATCACCAGTGGTGCCAGTGCACTCTGTATACTCACTGCACTGCATCCCCAGTGGTGCCAGTGCGCTCTCTGGACTCACTGCACTACATTCCCAGTTGTGCCAGGGCACTCTCTGGAGTCACTGCAGTGCATTCCCAGTGGTGCGAGTGCACTCTCTGGACTCACTGCACTGCATTACCAGTGGTGCCAGTGCACTCTCTGGACTCACTGCAGTGCATCCCCAGTGTTGCCAAGGCACTCTCTGGACTTACAGGACTGCATTCCCAGTGGTGCCAGTGCACTCTCTGGACTCACGGCACTGCATCCCTTAGTGCTGCTAGTGCACTCTCTGGAGTCACTGCACTGCATCCCCAGTGGGGCCAGTGCACTCTCTGGACTCACGGCACTGCTACCCAGTGGTGCCATTGAACTCTGTGGACTCACTGCACTGCATCCCCAGTGGTGCCAGGGCACTCTCTGCACTCACTGCACTGCATCCCCAGTGGTGCCAGTGCACTCTCTGGACTCACTGCAGTGTATTCCCAGTGGTGCCAGTGCACTCTTTAGCATCACTGCAGTGCATCCCCAGTGGTGCCAGTGCACTCACTGCAGTGCATCCCCACTGGTGCCAGTGCACTCTCTGGACTCACTGCAGTGCATCCCCAGTGGTGCCAGTACACTCTCTGGACTCACTGCACTGCATCCCCAGTGGTGCCAGTGCACTCTATGGACTCACTGCACTGCATCCCCAGTGGTGCCAGTGCACTCTCTGGACTCACTGCACTGCATCCTCAGTGGTGCCAGTGCACACACTGGACTCCCTGCACTGCATCCCCAGTGGTGCCAGTGCACTCTCTGGACTCACTGCACTGCATTCCCAGTGGTGCCAGTGCACTCTCTGGACTCACTACAGTACAGCTCCAGTGGTGCCAGTGCACTCTCTGGACTCACTGCACTGCATCCCCAGTGGTGCCAGTGCACTCTCTGGACTCACTGCACTGCATGTTCAATGGTGCCAGTGCACTCTTTGGACTCACTGCACTGCATCCCCAGTGGTGCCAGGGCACTCTCTGCACTCACTGCACTGCATCCCCAGTGGTGCCACTGCACTCTCTGGACTCACTGCACTGCATCCCCAGTGGTGCCAGTGCACTCTGTGGACTCACTGCAGTGCATCCCCAGTGGTGCCAGTGCACTCTCTAGAGTCACTGCAGTGCATCCCCAGTGGTGCCAGTGCACTCTCTGGACTCACTGCACTGCATCCCCAGTGGTGCCAGTGCACTCTCTGGACTCACTGCACTGCATCCCCAATGGTGCCCCTGCACTCTCTGGACTCACTGCACTGCATTCCCATTGCTGCCAGTGCACTCTCTGGACTCACTGCACTGCATCCCCAGTGGTGCGAGGGCACTCTCTGGACTCACTGCAGTGCATCCCCAGTGGTGCCAGTGCACTCTCTGGACTCACTGCACTGCATCCCCAATGGTGCCAGGGCACTCTCTGCACTCACTACACTGCATCCCCGTGGTGCCAGGGCACTCTCTGCTCTCACTGCACTGCATCCCCAGTGGTGCCAGTGCACTCTCTGGACTCACTGCACTGCTTCCCCAGTGGTGCCAGTGCACTCTCTGGAATCACTGCAGTGCATCCGCAGTGGTGACAGTGCACTCTCTGGATTCACTGCACTACATCCCCAGTGGTGCCAGTGCACTCTCTGGACTCTCGGCACTGCATCACCAGTGGTGCCAGTGCACTCTGTTTACTCACGGCACTGCATCCCCAGTGGTGCCAGTGCGCTCTCTGGACTCACTGCACTGCATTCCCAGTTGTGCCAGGGCACTCTCTGGAGTCACTGCAGTGCATTCCCACTGGTCCCAGGGCACTCTCTGGACTCACTGCACTGCATCCCCAGTGGTGCCAGTGCACTCTCTGGACTCACTGCACTGCATCCCGAGTGGTGCCAGTGCACTCTCTGGACTCACTGCTCTGCATCCCCAAGGTGCCAGTGCACGCTCTGGAATCACTTCACTGCATCCCGAGTGTTGCCAGTGCACTCTCTGGACTCACTGCACTGCATCCCCAGTGGTGCCAGTGCACTCTCTTGGACTCACTGCACTGCATCCCCAGTGGTGCCAGGGCACTCTCTGGACTCACCGCACTGCATCCCCAGTGGTGCCAGTGCACTCTCTGGACTCACTGCACTGCATCCCCAGTGGTGCCAATGCACTCTCTGGACTCACTGCAGTGTATTCACAGTGGTGCCAGTGCACTCTTTAGCGTCACTGCAGTGCATCCCCAGTGGTGCCAGTGCACTCACTGCAGTGCATCCCCACTGGTGCCAGTGCACTTACTGGACTCACTGCACTGCATCCCCAGTGGTGCCAGTGCACTCTCTGGACTCACTGCACTGCATCCCCAGTGGTGCCAGTGCACTCTATGGACTCACTGCACTGCATCCCCAGTGGTGTCACTGCACTCTCTGGACTCACTGCACTGCATTCCCAGTGGTACCAGTGCACTCTATGGACTCACTGCACTGCATCCCCAGTGGTGCCAGTGCTCACACTGGACTCACTGCAGTGCATCCCCAGTGGTGCCAGTGCACTCTCTGGACTCACTGCACTGCATCCCCAGTGGCGCCAGTACACTCTCTGGACTCACTGCACTGCATCACCAGTGGTGCCAGTGCACTCTCTGGACTCACGGCACTGCATCACCAGTGGTGCCAGTGCACTCTGTTTACTCACTGCACTGCATCCCCAGTGGTGCCAGTGCACTCTCTGGACTCACTGCACTGCATTCCCAGTTGTGCCAGGGCACTCTCTGGAGTCACTGCAGTGCATTCCCAGTGGTGCCATTGCACTCTCAGGACTCACTGCACTGCATTACCAGTGGTGCCAGTGCACTCTCTGGACTCACTGCAGTGCATCCCCAATGTTGCCAGGGCACTCTCTGACACACAGCACTGCATTCCCAGTGGTGCCAGTGCACTCTCTGGACTCACGGCACTGCATCCCCAGTGCTCCTAGTGCACTCTCTGGAGTCACTGCACTGCATCCCCAGTGGTGTGAGTGCACTCTCTGGACTCACTGCACTGCATCCCCAGTGGTGCCAGTGCAATCTCTGGACTTACTACAGTACAGGTCCAGTGGTGCCAGTGCACTCTCTGGACTCACTGCACTGCATCCCCAGTGGTGCCAGTGCACTCTGTGCACTCACTGCAGTGCATCCCCAGTGGTGCCAGTGCACTCTCTGGAATCACTGCAGTGTATTCCCAGTGGTGCCAGTGCACTCTTTAGCGTCACTGCAGTGCATCCCCAGTGGTGCCAGTGCACTCACTGCAGTGCATCCCCAGTGGTGCCAGTGCACTTACTGGACTCACTGCACTGCATCTCCAGTGGTGCCAGTGCACTCTCTGGACACACTGCACTGCATCCCCAGTGGTGCCAGTTCACTCTATGGACTCACAGCACTGCATCCCCAGTGGTGTCACTGCACTCTCTGGACTCACTGCACTGCATTCCCAGTGGTGCCAGTGCACTCTATGGACTCACTGCACTGCATCCCCAGTGGTGCCAGTGCTCACACTGGACTCCCTGCAGTGCATCCCCAGTGGTGCCAGTGCACTCTCTGGACTCTCGGCACTGCATCACCAGTGGTGCCAGTGCACTCTGTTTACTCACTGCACTGCATCACCAGTGGTGCCAGTGCACTCTGTTTACTCACTGCACTGCATCCCCAGTGGTGCCAGTGCACTCTCTGGACTCACTGCACTGCATCCCCAGTGGTGCCAATGCACTCTCTGGACTCACTGCAGTGTATTCACAGTGGTGCCAGTGCACTCTTTAGCGTCACTGCAGTGCATCCCCACTGGTGCCAGTGCACTCACTGCAGTGCATCCCCACTGGTGCCAGTGCACTTACTGGACTCACTGCACTGCATCCCCAGTGGTGCCAGTGCACTCTCTGGACTCACTGCACTGCATCCCCAGTGGTGCCAGTGCACTCTATGGACTCACTGCACTGCATCCCCAGTGGTGTCACTGCACTCTCTGGACTCACTGCACTGCATTCCCAGTGGTACCAGTGCACTCTATGGACTCACTGCACTGCATCCCCAGTGGTGCCAGTGCTCACACTGGACTCACTGCAGTGCATCCCCAGTGGTGCCAGTGCACTCTCTGGACTCACTGCACTGCATCCCCAGTGGCGCCAGTACACTCTCTGGACTCACTGCACTGCATCACCAGTGGTGCCAGTGCACTCTCTGGACTCACGGCACTGCATCACCAGTGGTGCCAGTGCACTCTGTTTACTCACTGCACTGCATCCCCAGTGGTGCCAGTGCACTCTCTGGACTCACTGCACTGCATTCCCAGTTGTGCCAGGGCACTCTCTGGAGTCACTGCAGTGCATTCCCAGTGGTGCCATTGCACTCTCAGGACTCACTGCACTGCATTACCAGTGGTGCCAGTGCACTCTCTGGACTCACTGCAGTGCATCCCCAATGTTGCCAGGGCACTCTCTGACACACAGCACTGCATTCCCAGTGGTGCCAGTGCACTCTCTGGACTCACGGCACTGCATCCCCAGTGCTCCTAGTGCACTCTCTGGACTCACTGCACTGCATCCCCAGTGGTGTGAGTGCACTCTCTGGACTCACTGCACTGCATCCCCAGTGGTGCCAGTGCAATCTCTGGACTTACTACAGTACAGGTCCAGTGGTGCCAGTGCACTCTCTGGACTCACTGCAGTGCATCCCCAGTGGTGCCAGTGCACTCTGTGCACTCACTGCAGTGCATCCCCATTGGTGCCAGTGCACTCTCTGGACTCACTGCAGTGTATTCCCAGTGGTGCCAGTGCACTCTTTAGCGTCACTGCAGTGCATCCCCAGTGGTGCCAGTGCACTCACTGCAGTGCATCCCCAGTGGTGCCAGTGCACTTACTGGACTCACTGCACTGCATCCCCAGTGGTGCCAGTGCACTCTCTGGACACACTGCACTGCATCCCCAGTGGTGCCAGTTCACTCTATGGACTCACAGCACTGCATCCCCAGTGGTGTCACTGCACTCTCTGGACTCACTGCACTGCATTCCCAGTGGTGCCAGTGCACTCTATGGACTCACTGCACTGCATCCCCAGTGGTGCCAGTGCTCACACTGGACTCCCTGCAGTGCATCCCCAGTGTTGCCAGTGCACTCTCTGGACTCACTGCACTGCATCCCCAGTGGTGCAGGAGCACTCTCTGGACTCTCGGCACTGCATCACCAGTGGTGCCAGTGCACTCTGTTTACTGACTGCACTGCATCCCCAGTGGTGCCAGTGCGCTCTCTGGACTCACTGCACTGCATTCCCAGTTGTGCCAGGGCACTCTCTGGAGTCACTGCAGTGCATTCCCAGTGGTGCCAGTGCACTCTTTAGCGTCACTGCAGTGCATCCCCAGTGGTGCCAGTGCACTCACTGCAGTGCATCCCCACTGGTACCAGAGCACTTACTAGACTCACTACACTGCATCCCCAGTGGTGCCAGTGCACTCTCTGGACTCACTGCACTGCATCCCCAGTGGTGCCAGGGCACTCTCTGCACTCACTGCACTGCATCCCCAGTGGTGCCAGTGCACTCTCTGGACTCACTGCACTGCATCCCCAGTGCTGACAGTGCACTCTCTGGACTCACTGCACTGCATCCCCAGTGGTGCCAGTGCACTCTCTGGACTCACTGCACTGCATCCCCAGTGGTGCCAGTGCACTCTATGGACTCACTGCACTGCATCCCCAGTGGTGTCACTGCACTCTCTGGACTCACTGCGCTGCATTCCCAGTGGTGCCAGTGCACTCTCTGGACTCACTGCAGTGCATCCCCATTGGTGCCAGTACACTCTCTGGACTCACTGCACTGCATCCCCAGTGGTGCGAGTGCACTCTCTGGACTCACTGCACTGCATCCCCAGTGGTGCCAGAGCACTCTCTGCACTCACTGCACTGCATCCCCAGTGGTGCCAGTGCACTCTCTGGACTCACGGTACTGCATCCGCAGTGGTGCCAGTGCACTCTTTAGCGTCACTGCAGTGCATCCCCAGTGGTGCCAGTGCACTCTCTGCAGTGCATCCCCACTGGTGCCAGTGCACTCTCTGCACTCACTGCACTGCATCCCCAGTGGTGCCAGTGCACTCTCTGGACTCACTGCACTGCATCCCCAGTGGTGCCACTGCACTCTATGGACTCACTGCACTGCATCCCCAGTGGTGCCAGTGCACTCTCTGGACTCACTGCACTGCATCCACAGTGGTGCCAGTGCACTCTCTGGACTCACTGCACTGCATCCCCAGTGCTGACAGTGCACTCCCTGGACTCACAGCACTGCATCCGCAGTGGTGCCAGTGCACTCTGTTTACTCACTGCACTGCATCCCCAGTGGTGCCAGTGCACTCTCTGGACTCACTGCAGTGCATTCCCACTGGTCCCAGGGCACTCTCTGGACTCACTGCACTGCATCCCCAGTGGTGCCAGTGCACGCTCTGGAATCACTTCACTGCATCCCCAGTGTTGCCAGTGCACTCTCTGGACTCACTGCACTGCATCCCGAGTGGTGCCAGTGCACTCTCTGGACTCACTGCTCTGCATCCCCAAGGTGCAGTGCACGCTCTGGAATCACTTCACTGCATCCCCAGTGTTGCCAGTGCACTCTCTGGACTCACTGCAGTGCATCCCCAGTGGTGCCAGTGCACTCTCTGGACTCACTGCACTGCATCCCAAGTCGTGCCAGTGCACTGTCTATACTCACTGCAGAGCATCCCCAGTGGTGCCAGTGCACTCTCTGGACTCACTGCAGTGCATCCCCAGTGTTGCCAGTGCACTCTGTGGACTCACGGCACTGCATTCCCAGTGGTGCCAGTGCACTCTCTGGACTCACTGCACTGCATTACCAGTGCTGCCAGAGCACTCTCTGGACTAACTGCAGTGCATCCCCAGTGTTGCCAGGGCACTCTCTGGACTCACAGCACTGCATTCCCAGTGGTGCCAGTGCACTCTCTGGACTCACAGCACTGCATCCCCAGTGCTGCTAGTGCACTCTCTGGACTCACTGCACTGCATCCCCAGTGGGGCAAGTGCACTCTCTGGACTCACGGCACTGCATCCCCAGTGGTGCCATTGAACTCTGTGGACTCACAGCACTGCATCCCCAGTGCTGCCAGTGCACTCTCTGGACTCACTGCACTGCATCACCAGTGGTGCCAGTACACTCTCTGGACTCACTGCACTGCATCCCCAGTGGTGCCAGTGCACTCTCTGGACTCACTGCACTGCATCCCCAGAGGTGCCAGTGCAATCTCTGGACTCACTACAGTACAGCTCCTGTGGTGCCAGTGCACTCTCTGGACTCACTGCACTGCATCCCCAGTGGTGCCAGTGCACTCTCTGGACTCACTGCACTGCATCCCCAGTGGTGCCAGTGCACTCTCTGGACTCACTGCAGTGTATTCACAGTGGTGCCAGTGCACTCTTTAGCGTCACTGCAGTGCATCCCCAGTGGTGCCAGTGCACTCACTGCAGTGCATCCCCACTGGTGCCAGTGCACTTACTGGACTCACTGCACTGCATCCCCAGTGGTGCCAGTGCACTCTCTGGACTCACTGCACTGCATCCCCAGTGGTGCCAGTGCACTCTATGGACTCACTGCACTGCATCCCCAGTGGTGTCACTGCACTCTCTGGACTCACTGCACTGCATTCCCAGTGGTACCAGTGCACTCTATGGACTCACTGCACTGCATCCCCAGTGGTGCCAGTGCTCACACTGGACTCACTGCAGTGCATCCCCAGTGGTGCCAGTGCACTCTCTGGACTCACTGCACTGCATCCCCAGTGGCGCCAGTACACTCTCTGGACTCACTGCACTGCATCACCAGTGGTGCCAGTGCACTCTCTGGACTCACGGCACTGCATCACCAGTGGTGCCAGTGCACTCTGTTTACTCACTGCACTGCATCCCCAGTGGTGCCAGTGCGCTCTCTGGACTCACTGCACTGCATTCCCAGTTGTGCCAGGGCACTCTCTGGAGTCACTGCAGTGCATTCCCAGTGGTGCCAGTGCACTCTCAGGACTCACTGCACTGCATTACCAGTGGTGCCAGTGCACTCTCTGGACTCACTGCAGTGCATCCCCAATGTTGCCAGGGCACTCTCTGGACACAGAGCACTGCATTCCCAGTGCTGACAGTGCACTCTCTGGACTCACGGCACTGCATCCCCAGTGCTCATAGTGCACTCTCTGGAGTCACTGCACTGCATCCCCAGTGGTGCCAGTGCACTCTCTGGACTCACTGCACTGCATCCCCAGTGGTGCCAGTGCAATCTCTGGACTTACTACAGTACAGGTCCAGTGGTGCCAGTGCACTCTCTGGACTCACTGCACTGCATCCCCAGTGGTGCCAGTGCACTCTGTGCACTCACTGCAGTGCATCCCCATTGGTGCCAGTGCACTCTCTGGACTCACTGCAGTGTATTCCCAGTGGTGCCAGTGCACTCTTTAGCGTCACTGCACTGCATCCCCAGTGGTGCCAGTGCACTCACTGCAGTGCATCCCCACTGGTGCCAGTGCACTTACTGGACTCACTGCACTGCATCCCCAGTGGTGCCAGTGCACTCTCTGGACACACTGCACTGCATCCCCAGTGGTGCCAGTTTACTCTATGGACTCACAGCACTGCATCCCCAGTGGTGTCACTGCACTCTCTGGACTCACTGCACTGCATTCCCAGTGGTGCCAGTGCACTCTATGGACTCACTGCACTGCATCCCCAGTGGTGCCAGTGCTCACACTGGACTCCCTGCAGTGCATCCCCAGTGGTGCCAGTGCACTCTCTGGACTCACTGCACTGCATCCCCAGTGGCGCCAGTGCACTCTCTGTACTCACTGCACTGCATCCCCAGTGGTGCCAGAGCACTCTCTGGACTCACGGCACTGCATCCCCAGTAGTGCCAGTGCGCTCTGTTTACTCACTGCACTGCATCCCCAGTGGTGCCAGTGCACTCTCTGGACTCACTGCACTGCATTCCCAGTTGTGCCAGGGCACTCTCTGGAGTCACTGCAGTGCATTCCCAGTGGTGCCAGTGCACTCTCTGGACTCACTGCACTGCATTACCAGCGGTGCCAGTGCACTCTCTGGACTCACTGCAGTGCATCGCCAGTGTTGCCAGGGCACTCTCTGGACTCACAGCACTGCATTCCCAGTGGTGCCAGTGCACTCTCTGGACTCACGGCACTGCATCCCCAGTGCTCCTAGTGCACTCTCTGGAGTCACTGCACTGCATCCCCTGTGGGGCCAGTGCACTCTCTGGACTCACTGCACTGCATCCCCAGTGGTGCCAGTGCACTCTCTGGACTCACTGCAGTGCATCCCCAGTGGTGCCAGTACACTCTCTGGACTCACTGCACTGCATCCCCAGTGGTGCCAGTGCACTCTCTGGACTCACTGCACTGCATCCCCAGTGGTGCCAGTGCAATCTCTGGACTCACTACAGTACAGCTCCAATGGTGCCAGTGCACTCTCTGGAGTCACTGCACTGCATCCCCAGTGGTGCCAGTGCACTCTATGGACTCACTGCACTGCATCACCAGTGGTGCCACTGCACTCTCTGGACTCACTGCACTGCATTCCCAGTGGTGCCAGTGCACTCTCTGGACTCACTGCACTGCATCCCCAGTGGTGCCAGTGCTCACACTGGACTCACTGCACTGCATCCCCAGTGGTGCGAGTGCACTCTCTGGACTCACTGCACTGCATCCCCAGTGGTGCCAGTGCACTCTCTGCACTCACTGCACTGCATCCCCAGTGGTGCCAGTGCACTCTCTGGACTCACGGTACTGCATCCGCAGTGGTGCCAGTGCACTCTTTAGCGTCACTGCAGTGCATCCCCAGTGGTGCCAGTGCACTCTCTGCAGTGCATCCCCACTGGTGCCAGTGCACTCTCTGCACTCACTGCACTGCATCCCCAGTGGGGCCAGTGCACTCTCTGGACTCACTGCACTGCATCCCCAGTGGTGCCACTGCACTCTATGGACTCACTGCACTGCATCCCCAGTGGTGCCAGTGCACTCTCTGGACTCACTGCACTGCATCCACAGTGGTGCCAGTGCACTCTCTGGACTCACTGCACTGCATCCCCAGTGCTGACAGTGCACTCCCTGGACTCACAGCACTGCATCCGCAGTGGTGCCAGTGCACTCTGTTTACTCACTGCACTGCATCCCCAGTGGTGCCAGTGCACTCTCTGGACTCACTGCAGTGCATTCCCACTGGTCCCAGGGCACTCTCTGGACTCACTGCACTGCATCCCCAGTGGTGCCAGTGCACGCTCTGGAATCACTTCACTGCATCCCCAGTGTTGCCAGTGCACTCTCTGGACTCACTGCACTGCATCCCCAGTGCTGACAGTGCACTCTCTGGACTCACTGCACTGCATCCCCAAGGTGCAGTGCACGCTCTGGAATCACTTCACTGCATCCCCAGTGTTGTCAGTGCACTCTCTGGACTCTCTGCAGTGCATCCCCAGTGGTGCCACTGCACTCTCTGGACTCACTGCACTGCATCCCAAGTCGTGCCAGTGCACTGTCTATACTCACTGCAGAGCATCCCCAGTGGTGCCAGTGCACTCTCTGGACTCACTGCAGTGCATCCCCAGTGTTGCCAGTGCACTCTGTGGACTCACGGCACTGCATTCCCAGTGGTGCCAGTGCACTCTCTGGACTCACTGCACTGCATTACCAGTGCTGCCAGAGCACTCTCTGGACTAACTGCAGTGCATCCCCAGTGTTGCCAGGGCACTCTCTGGACTCACAGCACTGCATTCCCAGTGGTGCCAGTGCACTCTCTGGACTCACAGCACTGCATCCCCAGTGCTGCTAGTGCACTCTCTGGACTCACTGCACTGCATCCCCAGTGGGGCAAGTGCACTCTCTGGACTCACGGCACTGCATCCCCAGTGGTGCCATTGAACTCTGTGGACTCACAGCACTGCATCCCCAGTGGTGCCAGTGCACTCTCTGGACTCACTGCACTGCATCACCAGTGGTGCCAGTACACTCTCTGGACTCACTGCACTGCATCCCCAGTGGTGCCAGTGCACTCTCTGGACTCACTGCACTGCATCCCCAGAGGTGCCAGTGCAATCTCTGGACTCACTACAGTACAGCTCCTGTGGTGCCAGTGCACTCTCTGGACTCACTGCACTGCATCCCCAGTGGTGCCAGTGCACTCTCTGGACTCACTGCACTGCATCCCCAGTGGTGCCAGTTCAATCTCTGGACTTACTACAGTACAGGTCCAGTGGTGCCAGTGCACTCTCTGGACTCACTGCACTGCATCCCCAGTGGTGCCAGTGCACTCTGTGCACTCACTGCAGTGCATCCCCAGTGGTGCCAGTGCACTCTCTGGACTCACTGCAGTGTATTCCCAGTGGTGCCAGTGCACTCTTTAGCGTCACTGCACTGCATCCCCAGTGGTGCCAGTGCACTCACTGCACTGCATCCCCACTGGTGCCAGTGCACTTACTGGACTCACTGCACTGCATCCCCAGTGGTGCCAGTGCACTCTCTGGACACACTGCACTGCATCCCCAGTGGTGCCAGTTTACTCTATGGACTCACAGCACTGCATCCCCAGTGGTGTCACTGCACTCTCTGGACTCACTGCACTGCATTCCCAGTGGTGCCAGTGCACTCTATGGACTCACTGCACTGCATCCCCAGTGGTGCCAGTGCTCACACTGGACTCCCTGCAGTGCATCCCCAGTGGTGCCAGTGCACTCTCTGGACTCACTGCACTGCATCGCCAGTGGTGCCAGTGCACTCTCTGGACTCACTGCACTGCATCCCCAGTGGTGCCAGTGCACTCTCTGGACTCACGGCACTGCATCCCCAGTAGTGCCAGTGCGCTCTGTTTACTCACTGCACTGCATCCCCAGTGGTGCCAGTGCGCTCTCTGGACTCACTGCACTGCATTCCCAGTTGTGCCAGGGCACTCTCTGGAGTCACTGCAGTGCATTCCCAGTGGTGCCAGTGCACTCTCTGGACTCACTGCACTGCATTACCAGCGGTGCCAGTGCACTCTCTGGACTCACTGCAGTGCATCGCCAGTGTTGCCAGGGCACTCTCTGGACTCACAGCACTGCATTCCCAGTGGTGCCAGTGCACTCTCTGGACTCACGGCACTGCATCCCCAGTGCTCCTAGTGCACTCTCTGGAGTCACTGCACTGCATCCCCTGTGGGGCCAGTGCACTCTCTGGACTCACTGCACTGCATCCCCAGTGGTGCCAGTGCACTCTCTGGACTCACTGCAGTGCATCCCCAGTGGTGCCAGTACACTCTCTGGACTCACTGCACTGCATCCCCAGTGGTGCCAGTGCACTCTCTGGACTCACTGCACTGCATCCCCAGTGGTGCCAGTGCAATCTCTGGACTCACTACAGTACAGCTCCAATGGTGCCAGTGCACTCTCTGGAGTCAATGCACTGCATCCCCAGTGGTGCCAGTGCACTCTCTGGACTCACTGCACTGCATCTTCAATGGTGCCAGTGCACTCTTTGGACTCACTGCAGTGCATCCCCAGTGGTGCCAGGGCACTCTCTGGAGTCACTGCAGTGCATTCCCAGTGGTGCCAGTGCACTCTCTGGACTCACTGCACTGCATTACCAGTGGTGCCAGTGCACTCTCTGGACTCACTGCACTGCATTACCAGTGGTGCCAGTGCACTCTCTGGACTCACTGCACTGCATCCCCAGTGCTGACAGTGCACTCTCTGGACTCACTGCACTGCATCCCCAGTGCTGACAGTGCACTCTCTGGACTCACGGCACTTCATCCGCAGTGGTGCCAGTGCACTCTCTGGACTCACTGCACTGCATCCCCAGTGCTGACAGTGCACTCTCTGGACTCACTGCACTGCATCCCCAAGGTGCAGTGCACGCTCTGGAATCACTTCACTGCATCCCCAGTGTTGTCAGTGCACTCTCTGGACTCTCTGCAGTGCATCCCCAGTGGTGCCACTGCACTCTCTGGACTCACTGCACTGCATCCCAAGTCGTGCCAGTGCACTGTCTATACTCACTGCAGAGCATCCCCAGTGGTGCCAGTGCACTCTCTGGACTCACTGCAGTGCATCCCCAGTGTTGCCAGTGCACTCTGTGGACTCACGGCACTGCATTCCCAGTGGTGCCAGTGCACTCTCTGGACTCACTGCACTGCATTACCAGTGCTGCCAGAGCACTCTCTGGACTAACTGCAGTGCATCCCCAGTGTTGCCAGGGCACTCTCTGGACTCACAGCACTGCATTCCCAGTGGTGCCAGTGCACTCTCTGGACTCACAGCACTGCATCCCCAGTGCTGCTAGTGCACTCTCTGGACTCACTGCACTGCATCCCCAGTGGGGCAAGTGCACTCTCTGGACTCACGGCACTGCATCCCCAGTGGTGCCATTGAACTCTGTGGACTCACAGCACTGCATCCCCAGTGGTGCCAGTGCACTCTCTGGACTCACTGCACTGCATCACCAGTGGTGCCAGTACACTCTCTGGACTCACTGCACTGCATCCCCAGTGGTGCCAGTGCACTCTCTGGACTCACTGCACTGCATCCCCAGAGGTGCCAGTGCAATCTCTGGACTCACTACAGTACAGCTCCTGTGGTGCCAGTGCACTCTCTGGACTCACTGCACTGCATCCCCAGTGGTGCCAGTGCACTCTCTGGACTCACTGCACTGCATCCCCAGTGGTGCCAGTTCAATCTCTGGACTTACTACAGTACAGGTCCAGTGGTGCCAGTGCACTCTCTGGACTCACTGCACTGCATCCCCAGTGGTGCCAGTGCACTCTGTGCACTCACTGCAGTGCATCCCCAGTGGTGCCAGTGCACTCTCTGGACTCACTGCAGTGTATTCCCAGTGGTGCCAGTGCACTCTTTAGCGTCACTGCACTGCATCCCCAGTGGTGCCAGTGCACTCACTGCACTGCATCCCCACTGGTGCCAGTGCACTTACTGGACTCACTGCACTGCATCCCCAGTGGTGCCAGTGCACTCTCTGGACACACTGCACTGCATCCCCAGTGGTGCCAGTTTACTCTATGGACTCACAGCACTGCATCCCCAGTGGTGTCACTGCACTCTCTGGACTCACTGCACTGCATTCCCAGTGGTGCCAGTGCACTCTATGGACTCACTGCACTGCATCCCCAGTGGTGCCAGTGCTCACACTGGACTCCCTGCAGTGCATCCCCAGTGGTGCCAGTGCACTCTCTGGACTCACTGCACTGCATCGCCAGTGGTGCCAGTGCACTCTCTGGACTCACTGCACTGCATCCCCAGTGGTGCCAGTGCACTCTCTGGACTCACGGCACTGCATCCCCAGTAGTGCCAGTGCGCTCTGTTTACTCACTGCACTGCATCCCCAGTGGTGCCAGTGCGCTCTCTGGACTCACTGCACTGCATTCCCAGTTGTGCCAGGGCACTCTCTGGAGTCACTGCAGTGCATTCCCAGTGGTGCCAGTGCACTCTCTGGACTCACTGCACTGCATTACCAGCGGTGCCAGTGCACTCTCTGGACTCACTGCAGTGCATCGCCAGTGTTGCCAGGGCACTCTCTGGACTCACAGCACTGCATTCCCAGTGGTGCCAGTGCACTCTCTGGACTCACGGCACTGCATCCCCAGTGCTCCTAGTGCACTCTCTGGAGTCACTGCACTGCATCCCCTGTGGGGCCAGTGCACTCTCTGGACTCACTGCACTGCATCCCCAGTGGTGCCAGTGCACTCTCTGGACTCACTGCAGTGCATCCCCAGTGGTGCCAGTACACTCTCTGGACTCACTGCACTGCATCCCCAGTGGTGCCAGTGCACTCTCTGGACTCACTGCACTGCATCCCCAGTGGTGCCAGTGCAATCTCTGGACTCACTACAGTACAGCTCCAATGGTGCCAGTGCACTCTCTGGAGTCAATGCACTGCATCCCCAGTGGTGCCAGTGCACTCTCTGGACTCACTGCACTGCATCTTCAATGGTGCCAGTGCACTCTTTGGACTCACTGCAGTGCATCCCCAGTGGTGCCAGGGCACTCTCTGGAGTCACTGCAGTGCATTCCCAGTGGTGCCAGTGCACTCTCTGGACTCACTGCACTGCATTACCAGTGGTGCCAGTGCACTCTCTGGACTCACTGCACTGCATCCCCAGTGCTGACAGTGCACTCTCTGGACTCACTGCACTGCATCCCCAGTGCTGACAGTGCACTCTCTGGACTCACGGCACTTCATCCGCAGTGGTGCCAGTGCACTCTCTGGACTCACTGCACTGCATTCCCAGTGGTGCCAGTGCACTCTCTGGACTCACTGCACTGCATCCCCACTGGTGCCAGTGCACTCTCTGGACTCACTGCACTGCATCCCCAGTGGTGCCAGTGCACTCTCTGGACTCACTGCACTGCATCCCCAGTGGTGCCAGTGCACTCTCTGGACTCACTGCAGTGTATTCCCAGTGGTGCCAGTGCACTCTTTAGCGTCACTGCAGTGCATCCCCAGTGGTGCCAGTGCACTCACTGCACTGCATCCCCACTGGTGCCAGTGCACTCTCTGGACTCACTGCAGTGCATCCCCAGTGGTGCCAGTGCGCTCTATGGACTCACTGCACTGCATTCCCAGTTGTGCCAGGGCACTCTCTGGAGTCACTGCAGTGCATTCCCAGTGGTGCCAGTGCACTCTCAGGACTCACTGCACTGCATTACCAGTGGTGCCAGTGCACTCTCTGGACTCACTGCAGTGCATCCCCAATGTTGCCAGGGCACTCTCTGGACACAGAGCACTGCATTCCCAGTGGTGCCAGTGCACTCTCTGGACTCACGGCACTGCATCCCCAGTGCTCCTAGTGCACTCTCTGGAGTCACTGCACTGCATCCCCAGTGGTGCCAGTGCACTCTCTGGACTCACTGCACTGCATCCCCAGTGGTGCCAGTGCAATCTCTGGACTTACTACAGTACAGGTCCAGTGGTGCCAGTGCACTCTCTGGACTCACTGCACTGCATCCCCAGTGGTGCCAGTGCACTCTGTGCACTCACTGCAGTGCATCCCCAGTGGTGCCAGTGCACTCTCTGGACTCACTGCAGTGTATTCCCAGTGGTGCCAGTGCACTCTTTAGCGTCACTGCACTGCATCCCCAGTGGTGCCAGTGCACTCACTGCAGTTATCCCCACTGGTGCCAGTGCACTCTCTGGACTCACTGCACTGCATCCCCAGTGGTGCCACTGCACTCTATGGACTCACTGCACTGCATCCCCAGTGGTGCCAGTTTACTCTATGGACTCACAGCACTGCATCCCCAGTGGTGCCAGTGCTCACACTGGACTCCCTGCAGTGCATCCCCAGTGGTGCCAGTGCACTCTCTGGACTCACTGCACTGCATCCCCAGTGGCGCCAGTGCACTCTCTGTACTCACTGCACTGCATCCCCAGTGGTGCCAGAGCACTCTCTGGACTCACGGCACTGCATCCCCAGTAGTGCCAGTGCGCTCTGTTTACTCACTGCACTGCATCCCCAGTGGTGCCAGTGCGCTCTCTGGACTCACTGCACTGCATTCCCAGTTGTGCCAGGGCACTCTCTGGAGTCACTGCAGTGCATTCCCAGTGGTGCCAGTGCACTCTCTGGACTCACTGCACTGCATTACCAGCGGTGCCAGTGCACTCTCTGGACTCACTGCAGTGCATCGCCAGTGTTGCCAGGGCACTCTCTGGACTCACAGCACTGCATTCCCAGTGGTGCCAGTGCACTCTCTGGACTCACGGCACTGCATCCCCAGTGCTCCTAGTGCACTCTCTGGAGTCACTGCACTGCATCCCCTGTGGGGCCAGTGCACTCTCTGGACTCACTGCACTGCATCCCCAGTGGTGCCAGTGCACTCTCTGGACTCACTGCAGTGCATCCCCAGTGGTGCCAGTGCACTCTCTGGACTCACTGCACTGCATTCCCAGTGGTGCCAGTGCACTCTCTGGACTCACTACAGTACAGCTCCAGTGGTGCCAGTGCACTCTCTGGACTCACTGCACTGCATCTCCAGTGGTGCCAGTGCACTCTCTGGACTCACTGCACTGCATCTTCAATGGTGCCAGTGCACTCTTTGGACTCACTGCACTGCATCCCCAGTGGTGCCAGGGCACTCTCTGCACTCACTGCACTGCATCCCCAGTGGTGCCAGTGCACTCTCTGGACTCACTGCACTGCATCCCCAGTGGTGCCAGTGCACTCTCTGGACTCACTGCAGTGCATCCCCAGTGGTGCCAGTGCACTCTCTGGACTCACTGCACTGCATCCCCAGTGGTGCAGGAGCACTCTCTGGACTCTAGGCACTGCATCACCAGTGGTGCCAGTGCACTCTGTTTACTCACTGCACTGCATCCCCAGTGGTGCCAGTGCGCTCTCTGGACTCACTGCACTGCATTCCCAGTTGTGCCAGGGCACTCTCTGGAGTCACTGCAGTGCATTCCCAGTGGTGCCAGTGTACTCTCTGGACTCACTGCACTGCATCCCGAGTGGTGCCAGTGCACTCTCTGGACTCACTGCACTGCATCCCCAGTGGTGCCACTGCACTCTCTGGACTCACTGCAGTGTATTCCCAGTGGTGCCAGTGCACTCTTTAGCGTCACTGCAGTGCATCCCCAGTGGTGCCAGTGCACTCACTGCAGTGCATCCCCACTGGTACCAGAGCACTTACTAGACTCACTACACTGCATCCCCAGTGGTGCCAGTGCACTCTCTGGACTCACTGCACTGCATCTTCAATGGTGCCAGTGCACTCTTTGGACTCACTGCAGTGCATCCCCAGTGGTGCCAGGGCACTCTCTGGAGTCACTGCAGTGCATTCCCAGTGGTGCCAGTGCACTCTCTGGACTCACTGCACTGCATTACCAGTGGTGCCAGTGCACTCTCTGGACTCACTGCACTGCATCCCCAGTGCTGACAGTGCACTCTCTGGACTCACTGCACTGCATCCCCAGTGCTGACAGTGCACTCTCTGGACTCACGGCACTTCATCCGCAGTGGTGCCAGTGCACTCTCTGGACTCACTGCACTGCATTCCCAGTGGTGCCAGTGCACTCTCTGGACTCACTGCACTGCATCCCCACTGGTGCCAGTGCACTCTCTGGACTCACTGCACTGCATCCCCAGTGGTGCCAGTGCACTCTCTGGACTCACTGCACTGCATCCCCAGTGGTGCCAGTGCACTCTCTGGACTCACTGCAGTGTATTCCCAGTGGTGCCAGTGCACTCTTTAGCGTCACTGCAGTGCATCCCCAGTGGTGCCAGTGCACTCACTGCACTGCATCCCCACTGGTGCCAGTGCACTCTCTGGACTCACTGCAGTGCATCCCCAGTGGTGCCAGTGCACTCTCTGGACTCACTGCACTGCATCCCCAAGGTGCCAGTGCACTCTATGGACTCACTGCACTGCATCCCCAGTGGTGCCAGTGCACTCTCTGGACTCACTGCACTGCATCCTCAGTGGTGCCAGTGCACACACTGGACTCACTGCACTGCATCCCCAGTGGTGCCAGTGCACTCTCTGGACTCACTGCAGTGTATTCCCAGTGGTGCCAGTGCACTCTTTAGCGTCACTGCAGTGCATCCCCAGTGGTGCCAGTGCACTCACTGCAGTGCATCCCCACTGGTACCTTTGCACTTACTGGACTCACTACACTGAATCCCCAGTGGTGCCAGTGCACTCTATGGACTCACTGCACTGCATCCCCAGTGGTGCCAGTGCACTCTCTGGACTCACTGCACTGCATCCCCAGTGGTGCCAGTGCACTCTCTGGACTCACTGCACTGCATCCCCAGTGCTGACAGTGCACTCTCTGGACTCACGGCACTGCATCCGCAGTGGTGCCAGTACACTCTGTTTACTCACTGCACTGCATCACCAGTGGTGCCAGTGCATTCTCTGGACTCACTGCACTGCATTCCCAGAGGTGCCAGTGTACTCTCTGGACTCACTATAGTACAGCTCCAGTGGTGCCAGTGCACTCTCTGGACTCACTGCACTGCATCCCCAGTGGTGCCAGTGCACTCTCTGGACTCACTGCACTGCATCCCCAGTGGTGCCAGTGCACTCTCTGGACTCACTGCAGTGTATTCCCAGTGGTGCCAGTGCACTCTTTAGCGTCACTGCAGTGCATCCCCAGTGGTGCCAGTGCACTCACTGCAGTGCATCCCCACTGGTGCCAGTGCACTCTCTGGACTCACTGCACTGCATCCCCATTGGTGCCAGTGCACTCTCTGGACTCACAGCACTGCATCCCCAGTGGTGCCAGTGCACTCTATGGACTCACTGCACTGCATCCCCAGTGGTGCCAGTGCACTCTCTGGACTCACTGCACTGCATCCTCAGTGGTGCCAGTGCACACACTGGACTCCCTGCACTGCATCCCCAGTGGTGCCAGTGCACTCTCTGGACTCACTGCACTGCATTCCCAGTGGTGCCAGTGCACTCTCTGGACTCACTACAGTACAGCTCCAGTGGTGCCAGTGCACTCTCTGGACTCACTGCACTGCATCCCCAGTGGTGCCAGTGCACTCTCTGGACTCACTGCACTGCATCTTCAATGGTGCCAGTGCACTCTTTGGACTAACTGCACTGCATCCCCAGTGGTGCCAGGGCACTCTCTGCACTCACTGCACTGCATCCCCAGTGGTGCCAGTGCACTCTCTGGACTCACTGCACTGCATCCCCAGTGGTGCCAGTGCACTCTCTGGACTCACTGCACTGCATCCCCAGTGGTGCCAGTGCACTCTCTAGAGTCACTGCAGTGCATCCCCAGTGGTGCCAGTGCACTCTTTGGACTCACTGCAGTGCATCCCCACTGGTGCCCGTGCACTCTCTGGACTCACTGCACTGCATCCCCAGTGGTGCCAGTGCACTCTCTGGACTCACTGCACTGCATCCCCAATGGTGCCAGTGCACTCTATGGACTCACTGCACTGCATCCCCAGTGGTGCCACTGAACTCTCTGGACTCACTGCACTGCATTCCCATTGCTGCCAGTGCACTCTTTGGACTCACTGCACTGCATCCCCAGTGGTGCCAGGGCACTCTCTGGGCTCACTGCAGTGCATCCCCAGTGGTGCCAGTGCACTCTCTGGACTCACTGCAGTGCATTCCCACTGGTCCCAGGGCACTCTCTGGACTCACTGCAGTGCATCCCCAGTGGTGCCAGTGCACTCTCTGGACTCCCTGCACTGCATCCCGAGTGGTGCCAGTGCACTCTCTGGACTCACTGCACTGCATCCCCAGTGGTGCCACTGCACTCTATGGACTCACTGCACTGCATCCCCAGTGGTGCCAGTGTACTCTCTGGAGTCACTGCACTGCATCCCCAGTGGTGCCAGTGCACTCTTTGGACTCACTGCACTGCATCCCCAGTGGAGCCAGTGCACTCTCTGGACTCACTGCACTGCATCCCAATGGTGCCAGGGCAACCTCTGCACTCACTGCACTGCATCCCCAGTGGTGCCAGGGCACTCTCTGCACTCACTGCACTGCATCCCCAGTGGTGCAGTGCACTCTCTGGACTCACTGCACTGCTTCCCCAGTGGTGCCAGTGCACTCTCTGGAATCACTGCAGTGCATCCGCAGTGGTGACAGTGCACTCTCTGGATTCACTGCACTACATCCCCAGTGGTGCCAGTGCACTCTCTGGACTCTCGGCACTGCATCACCAGTGGTGCCAGTGCACTCTGTTTACTCACTGCACTGCATCCCCAGTGGTGCCAGTGCGCTCTCTGGACTCACTGCACTGCATTCCCAGTTGTGCCAGGGCACTCTCTGGAGTCACTGCAGTGCATTCCCACTGGTCCCAGGGCACTCTCTGGACTCACTGCACTGCATCCCCAGTGGTGCCAGTGCACTCTCTGCACTCACTGCACTGCATTCCCAGTGGTGCCAGTGCACTCTCTGGACTCACTGCTCTGCATCCCCAAGGTGCCAGTGCACGCTCTGGAATCACTTCACTGCATCCCCAGTGTTGCCAGTGCACTCTCTGGACTCACTGCACTGCATCCCCAGTGGTGCCAGTGCACTCTTTGGACTCACTGCACTGCATCCCCAGTGGTGCCAGTGCACTCTCTGGACTCTCGGCACTGCATCACCAGTGGTGCCAGTGCACTCTGTATACTCACTGCACTGCATCCCCAGTGGTGCCAGTGCACTCTCTGGACTCACTGCACTGCATTCCCAGTTGTGCCAGGGCACTCTCTGGAGTCACTGCAGTGCATTCCCAGTGGTGCCAGTGCACTCTCTGGACTCACTGCACTGCATTACCAGTGGTGCCAGTGCACTCTCTGGACTCACTGCAGTGCATCCCCAGTGTTGCCAAGGCACTCTCTGGACTTACAGGACTGCATTCCCAGTGGTGCCAGTGCACTCTCTGGACTCACGGCACTGCATCCCTTAGTGCTGCTAGTGCACTCTCTGAAGTCACTGCAGTGCATCCCCAGTGGGGCCAGTTCACTCTCTGGACTCACGGCACTGCTACCCAGTGGTGCCATTGAACTCTGTGGACTCACTGCACTGCATCCCCAGTGGTGCCAGGGTACTCTCTGCACTCACTGCACTGCATCCCCAGTGGTGCCAGTGCACTCTCTGGACTCACTGCACTGCATTCCCAGTGGTGTCAGTGCACTCTCTGGACTCACTACAGTACAGCTCCAGTGGTGCCAGTGCACTCACTGCAGTGCATCCCCACTGGTACCTTTGCACTTACTGGACTCACTACACTGAATCCCCAGTGGTGCCAGTGCACTCTATGGACTCACTGCACTGCATCCCCAGTGGTGCCAGTGCACTCTCTGCACTCACTGCACTGCATCCCCAGTGGTGCCAGTGCACTCTCTGGACTCACTGCACTGCATCCCCAGTGCTGACAGTGCACTCTCTGGACTCACGGCACTGCATCCGCAGTGGTGCCAGTACACTCTGTTTACTCACTGCACTGCATCACCAGTGGTGCCAGTGCATTCTCTGGACTCACTGCACTGCATTCCCAGAGGTGCCAGTGCACTCTCTGGACTCACTAAAGTACAGCTCCAGTGGTGCCAGTGCACTCTCTGGACTCACTGCACTGCATCCCCAGTGGTGCCAGTGCACTCTCTGGACTCACTGCACTGCATCCCCACTGGTGCCAGTGCACTCTCTGGACTCACTGCAGTGTATTCCCAGTGGTGCCAGTGCACTCTTTAGCGTCACTGCAGTGCATCCCCAGTGGTGCCAGTGCACTCACTGCAGTGCATCTCCACTGGTGCCAGTGCACTCTCTGGACTCACAGCACTGCATCCCCAGTGGTGCCAGTGCACTCTCTGGACTCACAGCACTGCATCCCCAGTGGTGCCAGTGCACTCTATGGACTCACTGCACTGCATCCCCAGTGGTGCCAGTGCACTCTCTGGACTCACTGCACTGCATCCTCAGTGGTGCCAGTGCACACACTGGACTCCCTGCTCTGCATCCCCAGTGGTGCCAGTGCACTCTCTGGACTCACTGCACTGCATTCCCAGTGGTGCCAGTGCACTCTCTGGACTCACTACAGTACAGCTCCAGTGGTGCCAGTGCACTCTCTGGACTCACTGCACTGCATCCCCAGTGGTGCCAGTGCACTCTCTGGACTCACTGCACTGCATCTTCAATGGTGCCAGTGCACTCTTTGGACTCACTGCACTGCATCCCCAGTGGTGCCAGGGCACTCTCTGCACTCACTGCACTGCATCCCCAGTGGTGCCAGTGCACTCTCTGGACTCACTGCACTGCATCCCCAGTGGTGCCAGTGCACTCTCTGGACTCACTGCACTGCATCCCCAGTGGTGCCAGTGCACTCTCTAGAGTCACTGCAGTGCATCCCCAGTGGTGCCAGTGCACTCTTTGGACTCACTGCAGTGCATCCCCACTGGTGCCCGTGCACTCTCTGGACTCACTGCACTGCATCCCCAGTGGTGCCAGTGCACTCTCTGGACTCACTGCACTGCATCCCCAATGGTGCCAGTGCACTCTATGGACTCACTGCACTGCATCCCCAGTGGTGCCACTGCACTCTCTGGACTCACTGCACTGCATTCCCATTGCTGCCAGTGCACTCTGTGGACTCACTGCACTGCATCCCCAGTGGTGCCAGGGCACTCTCTGGGCTCACTGCAGTGCATCCCCAGTGGTGCCAGTGCACTCTCTGGACTCACTGCAGTGCATTCCCACTGGTCCCAGGGCACTCTCTGGACTCACTGCAGTGCATCCCCAGTGGTGCCAGTGCACTCTCTGGACTCCCTGCACTGCATCCCGAGTGGTGCCAGTGCACGCTCTGGACTCACTGCTCTGCATCCCCAAGGTGACAGTGCACGCTCTGGAATCACTTCACTGCATCACCAGTGTTGCCAGTGCACTCTCTGGACGCACTGCACTGCATCCCCAGTGGTGCCAGTGCACTCTTTGGACTCACTGCACTGCATCCCCAGTGGAGCCAGTGCACTCTCTGGACTCACTGCACTGCATCCCAATGGAGCCAGGGCAACCTCTGCACTCACTGCACTGCATCCCCAGTGGTGCCAGGGCACTCTCTGCACTCACTGCACTGCATCCCCAGTGGTGCCAGTGCACTCTCTGGACTCACTGCACTGCTTCCCCAGTGGTGCCAGTGCACTCTCTGGAATCACTGCAGTGCATCCGCAGTGGTGACAGTGCACTCTCTGGATTCACTGCACTACATCCCCAGTGGTGCCAGTGCACTCTCTGGACTCTCGGCACTGCATCACCAGTGGTGCCAGTGCACTCTGTTTACTCACTGCACTGCATCCCCAGTGGTGCCAGTGCGCTCTCTGGACTCACTGCACTGCATTCCCAGTTGTGCCAGGGCACTCTCTGGAGTCACTGCAGTGCATTCCCACTGGTCCCAGGGCACTCTCTGGACTCACTGCACTGCATCCCCAGTGGTGCCAGTGCACTCTCTGCACTCACTGCACTGCATCCCCAGTCGTGCCAGTGCACTCTCTGGACTCACTGCTCTGCATCCCCAAGGTGCCAGTGCACGCTCTGGAATCACTTCACTGCATCCCCAGTGTTGCCAGTGCACTCTCTGGACTCACTGCACTGCATCCCCAGTGGTGCCAGTGCACTCTTTGGACTCACTGCACTGCATCCCCAGTGGTGCCAGTGCACTCTCCTGACTCTCGGCACTGCATCACCAGTGGTGCCAGTGCACTCTGTATACTCACTGCACTGCATCCCCAGTGGTGCCAGTGCGCTCTCTGGACTCACTGCACTGCATTCCCAGTTGTGCCAGGGCACTCTCTGGAGTCACTGCAGTGCATTCCCAGTGGTGCCAGTGCACTCTCTGGACTCACTGCACTGCATTACCAGTGGTGCCAGTGCACTCTCTGGACTCACTGCAGTGCATCCCCAGTGTTGCCAAGGCACTCTCTGGACTTACAGGACTGCATTCCCAGTGGTGCCCGTGCACTCTCTGGACTCACGGCACTGCATCCCTTAGTGCTGCTAGTGCACTCTCTGGAGTCACTGCACTGCATCCCCAGTGGGGCCAGTGCACTCTCTGGACTCACGGCACTGCTACCCAGTGGTGCCATTGAACTCTGTGGACTCACTGCACTGCATCCCCAGTGGTGCCAGGGCACTCTCTGCACTCACTACAGTACAGCTCCAGTGGTGCCAGTGCACTCACTGCAGTGCATCCCCACTGGTACCTTTGCACTTACTGGACTCACTACACTGAATCCCCAGTGGTGCCAGTGCACTCTATGGACTCACTGCACTGCATCCCCAGTGGTGCCAGTGCACTCTCTGCACTCACTGCACTGCATCCCCAGTGGTGCCAGTGCACTCTCTGGACTCACTGCACTGCATCCCCAGTGCTGACAGTGCACTCTCTGGACTCACGGCACTGCATCCGCAGTGGTGCCAGTACACTCTGTTTACTCACTGCACTGCATCACCAGTGGTGCCAGTGCATTCTCTGGACTCACTGCACTGCATTCCCAGAGGTGCCAGTGCACTCTCTGGACTCACTAAAGTACAGCTCCAGTGGTGCCAGTGCACTCTCTGGACTCACTGCACTGCATCCCCAGTGGTGCCAGTGCACTCTCTGGACTCACTGCACTGCATCCCCACTGGTGCCAGTGCACTCTCTGGACTCACTGCAGTGTATTCCCAGTGGTGCCAGTGCACTCTTTAGCGTCACTGCAGTGCATCCCCAGTGGTGCCAGTGCACTCACTGCAGTGCATCTCCAGTGGTGCCAGTGCACTCTCTGGACTCACAGCACTGCATCCCCAGTGGTGCCAGTGCACTCTCTGGACTCACAGCACTGCATCCCCAGTGGTGACAGTGCACTCTATGGACTCACTGCACTGCATCCCCAGTGGTGCCAGTGCACTCTCTGGACTCACTGCACTGCATCCTCAGTGGTGCCAGTGCACACACTGGACTCCCTGCTCTGCATCCCCAGTGGTGCCAGTGCACTCTCTGGACTCACTGCACTGCATTCCCAGTGGTGCCAGTGCACTCTCTGGACTCACTACAGTACAGCTCCAGTGGTGCCAGTGCACTCTCTGGACTCACTGCACTGCATCCCCAGTGGTGCCAGTGCACTCTCTGGACTCACTGCACTGCATCTTCAATGGTGCCAGTGCACTCTTTGGACTCACTGCACTGCATCCCCAGTGGTGCCAGGGCACTCTCTGCACTCACTGCACTGCATCCCCAGTGGTGCCAGTGCACTCTCTGGACTCACTGCAGTGCATCCCCAGTGGTGCCAGTGCACTCTCTGGACTCACTGCACTGCATTCCCAGTGGTGCCAGTGCACTCTCTGGACTCACTACAGTACAGCTCCAGTGGTGCCAGTGCACTCTCTGGACTCACTGCACTGCATCCCCAGTGGTGCCAGTGCACTCTCTGGACTCACTGCACTGCATCTTCAATGGTGCCAGTGCACTCTTTGGACTCACTGCACTGCATCCCCAGTGGTGCCAGGGCACTCTCTGCACTCACTGCACTGCATCCCCAGTGGTGCCAGTGCACTCTCTGGACTCACTGCACTGCATCCCCAGTGGTGCCAGTGCACTCTCTGGACTCACTGCAGTGCATCCCCAGTGGTGCCAGTGCACTCTCTGGACTCACTGCACTGCATCCCCAGTGGTGCAGGAGCACTCTCTGGACTCTCGGCACTGCATCACCAGTGGTGCCAGTGCACTCTGTTTACTCACTGCACTGCATCCCCAGTGGTGCCAGTGCGCTCTCTGGACTCACTGCACTGCATTCCCAGTTGTGCCAGGGCACTCTCTGGAGTCACTGCAGTGCATTCCCAGTGGTGCCAGTGTACTCTCTGGACTCACTGCACTGCATCCCGAGTGGTGCCAGTGCACTCTCTGGACTCACTGCACTGCATCCCCAGTGGTGCCACTGCACTCTCTGGACTCACTGCAGTGTATTCCCAGTGGTGCCAGTGCACTCTTTAGCGTCACTGCAGTGCATCCCCAGTGGTGCCAGTGCACTCACTGCAGTGCATCCCCACTGGTACCAGAGCACTTACTAGACTCACTACACTGCATCCCCAGTGGTGCCAGTGCACTCTCTGGACTCACTGCACTGCATCTTCAATGGTGCCAGTGCACTCTTTGGACTCACTGCAGTGCATCCCCAGTGGTGCCAGGGCACTCTCTGGAGTCACTGCAGTGCATTCCCAGTGGTGCCAGTGCACTCTCTGGACTCACTGCACTGCATTACCAGTGGTGCCAGTGCACTCTCTGGACTCACTGCACTGCATCCCAAGTGCTGACAGTGCACTCTCTGGACTCACTGCACTGCATCCCCAGTGCTGACAGTGCACTCTCTGGACTCACTGCACTTCATCCGCAGTGGTGCCAGTGCACTCTCTGGACTCACTGCACTGCATTCCCAGTGGTGCCAGTGCACTCTCTGGACTCACTGCACTGCATCCCCAGTGGTGCCAGTGCACTCTCTGGACTCACTGCACTGCATCACCAGTGGTGCCAGTGCACTCTCTGGACTCACTGCACTGCATCCCCAGTGCTGACAGTGCACTCTCTGGACTCACGGCACTGCATCCGCAGTGGTGCCAGTACACTCTGTTTACTCACTGCACTGCATCACCAGTGGTGCCAGTGCATTCTCTGGACTCACTGCACTGCATTCCCAGAGGTGCCAGTGTACTCTCTGGACTCACTATAGTACAGCTCCAGTGGTGCCAGTGCACTCTCTGGACTCACTGCACTGCATCCCCAGTGGTGCCAGTGCACTCTCTGGACTCACTGCACTGCATCCCCAGTGGTGCCAGTGCACTCTCTGGACTCACTGCAGTGTATTCCCAGTGGTGCCAGTGCACTCTTTAGCGTCACTGCAGTGCATCCCCACTGGTGCCAGTGCACTCACTGCAGTGCATCCCCACTGGTGCCAGTGCACTCTCTGGACTCACTGCACTGCATCCCCATTGGTGCCAGTGCACTCTCTGGACTCACAGCACTGCATCCCCAGTGGTGCCAGTGCACTCTATGGACTCACTGCACTGCATCCCCAGTGGTGCCAGTGCACTCTCTGGACTCACTGCACTGCATCCTCAGTGGTGCCAGTGCACACACTGGACTCCCTGCACTGCATCCCCAGTGGTGCCAGTGCACTCTCTGGACTCACTGCACTGCATTCCCAGTGGTGCCAGTGCACTCTCTGGACTCACTACAGTACAGCTCCAGTGGTGCCAGTGCACTCTCTGGACTCACTGCACTGCATCACCAGTGGTGCCAGTGCACTCTCTGGACTCACTGCACTGCATCTTCAATGGTGCCAGTGCACTCTTTGGACTCACTGCACTGCATCCCCAGTGGTGCCAGTGCACTCTCTGCACTCACTGCACTGCATCCCCAGTGGTGCCAGTGCACTCTCTGGACTCACTGCACTGCATCCCCAGTGGTGCCAGTGCACTCTCTGGACTCACTGCACTGCATCCCCAGTGGTGCCAGTGCACTCTCTAGAGTCACTGCAGTGCATCCCCAGTGGTGCCAGTGCACTCTTTGGACTCACTGCAGTGCATCCCCACTGGTGCCCGTGCACTCTCTGGACTCACTGCACTGCATCCCCAGTGGTGCCAGTGCACTCTCTGGACTCACTGCACTGCATCCCCAATGGTGCCAGTGCACTCTATGGACTCACTGCACTGCATCCCCAGTGGTGCCACTGAACTCTCTGGACTCACTGCACTGCATTCCCATTGCTGCCAGTGCACTCTTTGGACTCACTGCACTGCATCCCCAGTGGTGCCAGGGCACTCTCTGGGCTCACTGCAGTGCATCCCCAGTGGTGCCAGTGCACTCTCTGGACTCACTGCAGTGCATTCCCACTGGTCCCAGGGCACTCTCTGGACTCACTGCAGTGCATCCCCAGTGGTGCCAGTGCACTCTCTGGACTCCCTGCACTGCATCCCGAGTGGTGCCAGTGCACTCTCTGGACTCACTGCACTGCATCCCCAGTGGTACCAGTGCACTCTCTGGACTCACTGCACTGCATCCCCAGTGGTGCCAGTGTACTCTCTGGAGTCACTGCACTGCATCCCCAGTGGTGCCAGTGCACTCTTTGGACTCACTGCACTGCATCCCCAGTGGAGCCAGTGCACTCTCTGGACTCACTGCACTGCATCCCAATGGTGCCAGGGCAACCTCTGCACTCACTGCACTGCATCCCCAGTGGTGCCAGGGCACTCTCTGCACTCACTGCACTGCATCCCCAGTGGTGCAGTGCACTCTCTGGACTCACTGCACTGCTTCCCCAGTGGTGCCAGTGCACTCTCTGGAATCACTGCAGTGCATCCGCAGTGGTGACAGTGCACTCTCTGGATTCACTGCACTACATCCCCAGTGGTGCCAGTGCACTCTCTGGACTCTCGGCACTGCATCACCAGTGGTGCCAGTGCACTCTGTTTACTCACTGCACTGCATCCCCAGTGGTGCCAGTGCGCTCTCTGGACTCACTGCACTGCATTCCCAGTTGTGCCAGGGCACTCTCTGGAGTCACTGCAGTGCATTCCCACTGGTCCCAGGGCACTCTCTGGACTCACTGCACTGCATCCCCAGTGGTGCCAGTGCACTCTCTGGACTCACTGCACTGCATCCCCAGTGGTGCCAGTGCACTCTTTGGACTCACTGCACTGCATCCCCAGTGGTGCCAGTGCACTCTCTGGACTCTCGGCACTGCATCACCAGTGGTGCCAGTGCACTCTGTATACTCACTGCACTGCATCCCCAGTGGTGCCAGTGCACTCTCTGGACTCACTGCACTGCATTCCCAGTTGTGCCAGGGCACTCTCTGGAGTCACTGCAGTGCATTCCCAGTGGTGCCAGTGCACTCTCTGGACTCACTGCACTGCATTACTAGTGGTGCCAGTGCACTCTCTGGACTCACTGCAGTGCATCCCCAGTGTTGCCAAGGCACTCTCTGGACTTACAGGACTGCATTCCCAGTGGTGCCAGTGCACTCTCTGGACTCACGGCACTGCATCCCTTAGTGCTGCTAGTGCACTCTCTGAAGTCACTGCAGTGCATCCCCAGTGGGGCCAGTTCACTCTCTGGACTCACGGCACTGCTACCCAGTGGTGCCATTGAACTCTGTGGACTCACTGCACTGCATCCCCAGTGGTGCCAGGGCACTCTCTGCACTCACTGCACTGCATCCCCAGTGGTGCCAGTGCACTCTCTGGACTCACTGCACTGCATTCCCAGTGGTGTCAGTGCACTCTCTGGACTCACTACAGTACAGCTCCAGTGGTGCCAGTGCACTCACTGCAGTGCATCCCCACTGGTACCTTTGCACTTACTGGACTCACTACACTGAATCCCCAGTGGTGCCAGTGCACTCTATGGACTCACTGCACTGCATCCCCAGTGGTGCCAGTGCACTCTCTGCACTCACTGCACTGCATCCCCAGTGGTGCCAGTGCACTCTCTGGACTCACTGCACTGCATCCCCAGTGCTGACAGTGCACTCTCTGGACTCACGGCACTGCATCCGCAGTGGTGCCAGTACACTCTGTTTACTCACTGCACTGCATCACCAGTGGTGCCAGTGCATTCTCTGGACTCACTGCACTGCATTCCCAGAGGTGCCAGTGCACTCTCTGGACTCACTAAAGTACAGCTCCAGTGGTGCCAGTGCACTCTCTGGACTCACTGCACTGCATCCCCAGTGGTGCCAGTGCACTCTCTGGACTCACTGCACTGCATCCCCACTGGTGCCAGTGCACTCTCTGGACTCACTGCAGTGTATTCCCAGTGGTGCCAGTGCACTCTTTAGCGTCACTGCAGTGCATCCCCAGTGGTGCCAGTGCACTCACTGCAGTGCATCTCCACTGGTGCCAGTGCACTCTCTGGACTCACAGCACTGCATCCCCAGTGGTGCCAGTGCACTCTCTGGACTCACAGCACTGCATCCCCAGTGGTGCCAGTGCACTCTCTGGACTCACTGCACTGCATCCTCAGTGGTGCCAGTGCACACACTGGACTCCCTGCTCTGCATCCCCAGTGGTGCCAGTGCACTCTCTGGACTCACTGCACTGCATTCCCAGTGGTGCCAGTGCACTCTCTGGACTCACTACAGTACAGCTCCAGTGGTGCCAGTGCACTCTCTGGACTCACTGCACTGCATCCCCAGTGGTGCCAGTGCACTCTCTGGACTCACTGCACTGCATCTTCAATGGTGCCAGTGCACTCTTTGGACTCACTGCACTGCATCCCCAGTGGTGCCAGGGCACTCTCTGCACTCACTGCACTGCATCCCCAGTGGTGCCAGTGCACTCTCTGGACTCACTGCACTGCATCCCCAGTGGTGCCAGTGCACTCTCTGGACTCACTGCACTGCATCCCCAGTGGTGCCAGTGCACTCTCTAGAGTCACTGCAGTGCATCCCCAGTGGTGCCAGTGCACTCTTTGGACTCACTGCAGTGCATCCCCACTGGTGCCCGTGCACTCTCTGGACTCACTGCACTGCATCCCCAGTGGTGCCAGTGCACTCTCTGGACTCACTGCACTGCATCCCCAATGGTGCCAGTGCACTCTATGGACTCACTGCACTGCATCCCCAGTGGTGCCACTGCACTCTCTGGACTCACTGCACTGCATTCCCATTGCTGCCAGTGCACTCTGTGGACTCACTGCACTGCATCCCCAGTGGTGCCAGGGCACTCTCTGGGCTCACTGCAGTGCATCCCCAGTGGTGCCAGTGCACTCTCTGGACTCACTGCAGTGCATTCCCACTGGTCCCAGGGCACTCTCTGGACTCACTGCAGTGCATCCCCAGTGGTGCCAGTGCACTCTCTGGACTCCCTGCACTGCATCCCGAGTGGTGCCAGTGCACGCTCTGGACTCACTGCTCTGCATCCCCAAGGTGACAGTGCACGCTCTGGAATCACTTCACTGCATCACCAGTGTTGCCAGTGCACTCTCTGGACGCACTGCACTGCATCCCCAGTGGTGCCAGTGCACTCTTTGGACTCACTGCACTGCATCCCCAGTGGAGCCAGTGCACTCTCTGGACTCACTGCACTGCATCCCAATGGAGCCAGGGCAACCTCTGCACTCACTGCACTGCATCCCCAGTGGTGCCAGGGCACTCTCTGCACTCACTGCACTGCATCCCCAGTGGTGCCAGTGCACTCTCTGGACTCACTGCACTGCTTCCCCAGTGGTGCCAGTGCACTCTCTGGAATCACTGCAGTGCATCCGCAGTGGTGACAGTGCACTCTCTGGATTCACTGCACTACATCCCCAGTGGTGCCAGTGCACTCTCTGGACTCTCGGCACTGCATCACCAGTGGTGCCAGTGCACTCTGTTTACTCACTGCACTGCATCCCCAGTGGTGCCAGTGCGCTCTCTGGACTCACTGCACTGCATTCCCAGTTGTGCCAGGGCACTCTCTGGAGTCACTGCAGTGCATTCCCACTGGTCCCAGGGCACTCTCTGGACTCACTGCACTGCATCCCCAGTGGTGCCAGTGCACTCTCTGCACTCACTGCACTGCATCCCCAGTCGTGCCAGTGCACTCTCTGGACTCACTGCTCTGCATCCCCAAGGTGCCAGTGCACGCTCTGGAATCACTTCACTGCATCCCCAGTGTTGCCAGTGCACTCTCTGGACTCACTGCACTGCATCCCCAGTGGTGCCAGTGCACTCTTTGGACTCACTGCACTGCATCCCCAGTGGTGCCAGTGCACTCTCCTGACTCTCGGCACTGCATCACCAGTGGTGCCAGTGCACTCTGTATACTCACTGCACTGCATCCCCAGTGGTGCCAGTGCGCTCTCTGGACTCACTGCACTGCATTCCCAGTTGTGCCAGGGCACTCTCTGGAGTCACTGCAGTGCATTCCCAGTGGTGCCAGTGCACTCTCTGGACTCACTGCACTGCATTACCAGTGGTGCCAGTGCACTCTCTGGACTCACTGCAGTGCATCGCCAGTGTTGCCAGGGCACTCTCTGGACTCACAGCACTGCATTCCCAGTGGTGCCAGTGCACTCTCTGGACTCACGGCACTGCATCCCCAGTGCTCCTAGTGCACTCTCTGGAGTCACTGCACGGCATCCCGAGTGGTGCCAGTGCACTCTCTGGAGTCACTGCACTGCATCCCCAGTGGGGCCAGTGCACTCTCTGGACTCACGGCACTGCTACCCAGTGGTGCCATTGAACTCTGTGGACTCACTGCACTGCATCCCCAGTGGTGCCAGGGCACTCTCTGCACTCACTGCACTGCATTCCCAGTGGTGTCAGTGCACTCTCTGGACTCACTACAGTACAGCTCCAGTGGTGCCAGTGCACTCACTGCAGTGCATCCCCACTGGTACCTTTGCACTTACTGGACTCACTACACTGAACTAACTGCAGTGCATCCCCACTGGTGCCAAAGCACTCTCTGGACTCACTGCAGTGCATCCCCAGTGGTGCCACTGCACTCTCTGGACTCACTGCAGTGCATCCCCAGTGGTGCCAGTGCACTCTCTGGACTCATTGAAGTGCATTCTCAGTGGTGCCAGTGCACTCTCTGGACTCACTGCAGTGCATCCCAGGTGGTGCCAGTACACTCACTGGACTCACTGCACTACATCCCCAGTGGTGCCAGTGCACTCTCTGGACTCACTAAACTGCATCACCAGTGGTGCCACTGCACTCTCTGGACTCACTGCACTGCTTCCCCAGTGGTGGCAGTGCACTCACTGGACTCACTGCAGTGCATCCCCACTGGTGCCAGTGCACTCTCTGGGCTCACTGCAGTGCATCCCCAGTGGTGCCAGTGCACTCTCTGGACTCACTGCACTGCATCACCAGTGGTGCCAGTGCGCTCTCTGGAGTCACAGCACTGCATCCCCAGTGGTGCCAGTGCAAATCTCTGGACTCACTGCACTGCATCCCCAGTGGTGCCAGTGCACTCTCTGGACTCACTGCACTGCATCCCCGGTGGTGCCAGTGCAGTCTCTGGAGTAACTGCACTGCATCCCCACTGGTGCCAAAGCACTCTCTGGACTCCCAGCACCGCATCCCCAGTGGTGCCAGTGCACTCTCTGTACTCACTGCACTGCATGCCCAGTGGTGCCAGTGCACTCTCTGGACTCACTGTACTGCATACCCACTGGTGCCAGTGCACTCTGTGGACTCACTGTACTGCATTCCCAGTGGTGACAGTGCACTCTCTGGACTCACTGCAGTGCATCCCCAGTGGTGCCAGTGCACTCTCTGGACTCACTGCACTGCATCCCCAGTGGTGCCAGTGCACTCTCTGGACTCTCGGCACTGCATCACCAGTGGTGCCAGTGCACTCTGTATACTCACTGCACTGCATCCCCAGTGGTGCCAGTGCGCTCTCTGGACTCACTGCACTGCATTCCCAGTTGTGCCAGGGCACTCTCTGGAGTCACTGCAGTGCATTCCCAGTGGTGCCAGTGCACTCTCTGGACTCACTGCACTGCATTACCAGTGGTGCCAGTGCACTCTCTGGACTCACTGCAGTGCATCGCCAGTGTTGCCAGGGCACTCTCTGGACTCACAGCACTGCATTCCCAGTGGTGCCAGTGCACTCTCTGGACTCACGGCACTGCATCCCCAGTGCTCCTAGTGCACTCTCTGGAGTCACTGCACGGCATCCCGAGTGGTGCCAGTGCACTCTCTGGAGTCACTGCACTGCATCCCCAGTGGGGCCAGTGCACTCTCTGGACTCACGGCACTGCTACCCAGTGGTGCCATTGAACTCTGTGGACTCACTGCACTGCATCCCCAGTGGTGCCAGGGCACTCTCTGCACTCACTGCACTGCATTCCCAGTGGTGTCAGTGCACTCTCTGGACTCACTACAGTACAGCTCCAGTGGTGCCAGTGCACTCACTGCAGTGCATCCCCACTGGTACCTTTGCACTTACTGGACTCACTACACTGAACTAACTGCAGTGCATCCCCACTGGTGCCAAAGCACTCTCTGGACTCACTGCAGTGCATCCCCAGTGGTGCCACTGCACTCTCTGGACTCACTGCAGTGCATCCCCAGTGGTGCCAGTGCACTCTCTGGACTCATTGAAGTGCATTCTCAGTGGTGCCAGTGCACTCTCTGGACTCACTGCAGTGCATCCCAGGTGGTGCCAGTACACTCACTGGACTCACTGCACTACATCCCCAGTGGTGCCAGTGCACTCTCTGGACTCACTAAACTGCATCACCAGTGGTGCCACTGCACTCTCTGGACTCACTGCACTGCTTCCCCAGTGGTGGCAGTGCACTCACTGGACTCACTGCAGTGCATCCCCACTGGTGCCAGTGCACTCTCTGGGCTCACTGCAGTGCATCCCCAGTGGTGCCAGTGCACTCTCTGGACTCACTGCACTGCATCACCAGTGGTGCCAGTGCGCTCTCTGGAGTCACAGCACTGCATCCCCAGTGGTGCCAGTGCAAATCTCTGGACTCACTGCACTGCATCCCCAGTGGTGCCAGTGCACTCTCTGGACTCACTGCACTGCATCCCCGGTGGTGCCAGTGCAGTCTCTGGAGTAACTGCACTGCATCCCCACTGGTGCCAAAGCACTCTCTGGACTCCCAGCACCGCATCCCCAGTGGTGCCAGTGCACTCTCTGTACTCACTGCACTGCATGCCCAGTGGTGCCAGTGCACTCTCTGGACTCACTGTACTGCATACCCACTGGTGCCAGTGCACTCTGTGGACTCACTGTACTGCATTCCCAGTGGTGACAGTGCACTCTCTGGACTCACTGCAGTGCATCCCCAGTGGTGCCAGTGCACTCTCTGGACTCACTGCAGTGCATCCCCAGTGGTGCCAGTGCACTCTCTTGACTCACTGCACTGAAGACCCAGTGGTGCCAGTGCACTCTCTGGACTCACTGCAGTGCATCCCCAGTGGTGCCAGTGCACTCTCTGGACTCACTGCACTGCATCCCCAGTGGTGCCAGTGCACTCTCTGGACTCACTGCAGGGCATCCCCAGTGGTGCCAGTGCACTCTCTGGACTCACTGTAGTGCATCCCCAGTGGTGCCAGTGCACTCTCTGGACTCACTGTACTGCACCCCCAGTGGTGCCAGTGCACTCACTGGACTGACTGCACTGCATCCCCAGTGGTGCCAGTGCACTCTCTGGACTCACTGCACTGCATCCCCACTGGTGCCAGTGTACTCTCTGGACACACTGCACTGCATCCCCAGTGGTTCCAGTGCACTCACTGGACTCACTGGACACATCCCCAGTGGTGCCAGTGCACTCTCTGGACTCACTGCACTGCATCCCCACTGGTGCCAGTGCACTCTCTGGACTCACTGAAGTGCATCCCCAGTGGTGCCAGTGCACTCTCTGGACTCACTGCAGTGCATCCCAAGTGGTGCCATTGCACTCTCTGGACTCACTGCACTGCATCTCCAGTGGTGCCAGTGCACTCTCTGGACTCACTGCACTGCATCCCCAGTGCTGCCAGTGCACTCTCTTGAGTCACTGCACTGCATCCCCTGTGGTGCAAGAGCACTCTCTGGACTCATAGCAGTGCATCACCAGTGGTGCCAGTGCACTCTCTGGACTCATTGCACTGCATCACCAGTGGTGCCAGTGCACTCTCTGGACTCACTGCACTGCATCCCCAGTGGTGCTAGTGCACTGTGTGGACTCACTGTACTGCATCCCCAGTGGTGCCAGTGCAATCTCTGGACTCACTGCAGTGCATCCCCAGTGGTGCCAGTGCACTCTCAGGACTCACTGCACTGCATCCTCAGTGGTGCCAGTGCACTCTCTGGACTCACTGCACTGCATCCCCAGTAGTGACAGTGCACTCTCTGGACTCACTGCAGTGCATCCCCACTGGTGCCAGTGCACTCTCTGGACTTACTGCACTGCATCCCCAGTAGTGCCAGTGCACTCTCTGGACTCACTGCACTGCATCCCCAGTGGTGCCAGTGCACTCACTGGATTCACTACACTGCATCCCCAGTGGTGCCAGTGCACTCTCTGGACTCACTGCACTGCATCCCCAGTGGTGCCAGTGCGCTCTCTGGAGTCACAGCACTGCATCCCCAGTGGTGCCAGTGCACTCTCAGGACTCACTGCACTGCATCCCCAGTGGTGCCAGTGCACTCTCTGGACTCACTGCACTGCATCCCCGGTGGTGCCAGTGCACTCTCTGGACTCACTGCACTGCATCCCCAGTGGTGCCAGTGCACTCTGTGGACTCACTGTACTGCATCCCCAGTGGTGACAGTGCACTCTCTGGACTCACTGCAGTGCATCCCCAGTGGTGCCAGTGCACTCTCTGGACTCACTGCAGTGCATCCCCACTGGTGCCAGTGCACTCTCTGGACTCACTGCACTGCATCCCCAGTGGTGCCAGTGCAGTCTCTGGAGTAACTGCAGTGCATCCCCACTGGTGCCAAAGCACTCTCTGGACTCACTGCAGTGCATCCCCAGTGGTGCCACTGCACTCTCTGGTCTCACTGCAGTGCATCCCCAGTGGTGCCAGTGCACTCTCTGGACTCATTGAAGTGCATTCTCAGTGGTGCCAGTGCACTCTCTGGACTCACTGCAGTGCATCCCCAGTGGTGCCAGTACACTCACTGGACTCACTGCACTGCATCCCCAGTGGTGCCAGTGCACTCTCTGGACTCACTAAACTGCATCACCAGTGGTGCCACTGAACTCTCTGCACTCACTGCACTGCTTCCCCAGTGGTGCCAGTGCACTCACTGGACTCACTGCAGTGCATCCCCGCTGGTGCCAGTGCACTCTCTGG